>NC_090925.1:248901066-249204097 GCF_040938575.1 Ambystoma mexicanum | reverse complement strand
GCTGAAACGGGGCTTGTGCCACTTTTGTGTAAAGTTTCTGATTCAAACATTATCTCCAGCAAAGATTTTATGTAAACATAGTTCTTTAGCTGCAGTTGCTGTATTGTCTTCATCTGTGTTCTGAGACCGACACCCCGTCCGCTTGACTTGATCTGAAATGACAGAGATACTAGCTGTCATACATGTTAAGTATGCACGCAGCTCATCTCCTAACAATTCTGCAGTTGTCTGGGCATCACTTCTAGTCCTCGATGGAGGAGTTAGAGGCGTTCTCAAAAGCCTCCCTGTGACTAACTTGTGTGGTGTGAGGTGGTGGTCAGAGCTGGGCTGATTTCTTAATGCAGTGGGCAGGCAGTGCAGCCACCCCCTTTTCAGGGTCAGTTTTAACTTTGCTATTTTATCTTTGAGCAGACTGTTCAGTCTCTCACATATTCCGTTCGCCTGCAGGTGATAAGCAGAAGAAAACTTGTGTTTTTTTTCAACAAATCTTTTTATTTGATTTTGACAATAAACAAGCATCTCATGAGCATAAGTTTGGTTAGCGCAAAGCGAGTCCGGAGATGAAACGCAACAAATTAGGAACATAACCAAATGGGGATCCGGGGGGAAACAGTGCGAGCAGGGGGGGAGAAAATCGGGCAGGGTTGCTGTAAGTCATGGGGATAACTGCTGATTTCCACCGGGAGATCTGGCTGGTGAGCGTCTGACGTAGGAGGGCCTCAGGGTGTGCCTGCTGGGTGTCAGTGCCATTGCCAGAGCCCGGGGGGAGTGTTCCATGAGGGCCTCTGGCCGGGGTTCGGGATCCACTAGTCATATTTGGACAGCCAGCGGAGGGACAGAGGCTTCCTTGCCATGCCGGGGAACTGCTCCACATAGTCCAAGACGGGGGCCCAGGTGTCATAGAACTTGTTCCTCTTTCCCAAGTGGACAGTGGTCGTTTTTTCCGCCACTGCAATGTCCCAGCATTTGGCCCACCACAGGGCCCTCTGGATGCTTCCACAATCTGGCGATGGCGATCTTTGCCGCCTTGATAAGCTGGGTGCACAGGTTTGCCTGGTTGCCGGTCAGCGGAAATTGGGCACCCCCTGTGCTACCTAATAAGATTATCCCTGGGTCCCACGGGATCGACAGTCCGGTGATCTGTTTGATGAGGTCCAGGATCTCTTTCCAGTATTTCGTGGCCCTCGGGCACGACCAAAGCAAATGGAACAGTGTGCCTGTGTCTGTGCATCCTCTCCAGCTCAATGGGGAGATCACTGGGTTGCTGTTGTTTAGAGTCTCCAGGGTTAGGTACCACCTGTAGCAGGTATTGATTGCCCCTTTCTTATTTGGGACGCATTTCAAGCTCTTCTGGACTCTGGTACAGATCTGGCCCCATTCTTTTATCTCGATTGCTCTGCCAATGTCCCATCCCATCTTTCCATATAGGCCTCCCTTTTATTGGGGTCTCCCCTGTCCAGTAGTCTAAACAGGGTTGATATTTTCCCTGCAGGGGACAGCGCTGTGAGAGTTCTTTCCAATGCCGTTGGTTCTCTGCTGCCGTGCAACTTCATTGACTTGTGTGAGAGCCAGTGTCGAAGCTGCGCGTAGCAGAATCTTTCCGATTCAGGCACCCCAAATTTGCTCTTGAATTCCTCGAAGGTTAGTGGGCTTCCCTCCACATAGAAGTCCCCATGTTTCAGCCCTCCCGCTTTCCAGCAGTCGAAATTGTTCGGCGCCTTGCCAGGGGTGAAGTCTGGGTTGTCCCAGATCGGAGATAGTGGGCCAGTTGTGTGCCTGCAGCCCCATCGTATAGCTGCCTTCCTCCAGTTTTTCACAGTGTTCTTGGTCGCAGTTAGGAAAATTTGTGTTTTATACCAAGCAATAGGCTATTTGCTCAAACAACTCATTCACAAAATGGGGGCCATTATCTGATCTCACCACCTCACATACTCCCCATCTGGGAAATACTTCTCGGGCTAAAAACCTCGCAGCGCAAGTGGCTTCAGGATATGTGCATGGACCGGCCTCGATCCACCTTGAGAATGGGCCACCACTATCATATACCTATATCTGTTACAAATCTGCAGCATATCAACATAATCAATATGTAAATGTGGAAAAAGGCCATTTGGTAGTGGAATTACTCCTCTGACTGTTTGTAACGTGTGCTAAGCAGTAAACGTTTGACATACAATGCAATTTACTACATAAAAAGCAACGTGTTCTAACAGGTTTGGTACGAACCAATCCTCCGCAATTGTTGCTGTGATGCTCTCCCTAGTGACATGAGCAGGCTAGTGTAGCTGTTCTAATGCCACCCTTAATAAGGCTACAGACATCACCTGTTTACCAGTGCTGTCTTGTCACCACAGTGCCTCGGAAGGGGTTAAAGAACACCCCTTCCGTGTCCACAGGTCTTTCCTGTGGGGCTTCACCCTGAACTTTCATTAGCTGCGTTTGCGATAAGCGATTAAAACTTTCATTCACAATCATCATCATAACCATTTTCTCTTTCACATCAGGCGTGTCAAAACTCATTATGTCAGAAGAATATACAACCCCTTTTGCCTCTTCGTCCATAGCTTGGTTTCTGCATGAAATAAAGTCTGTTCTCTTAGTGTGTGTTGCGTACTTAACTACTGCAATGGCTACTGGGAGTTGGAGTGCTTTAATGAGCCTGTCCAATAATGTGGCGTGTTGCACCGGAAAGCTGTCCACTCGGAGGTAGTCCCTCTTTTTCCAAAGTGCTAGCCCTGCATGCACGGTTGATGTCATGTAAGCGGAGTCACTGTACACGGTTACTTCCTGGTCTGCGTGTTTCTCAAGTGGGACAATCAGCAGCACTAATTCTGCAGCCTGTGCTGAAAAGTGAGACTGTAGTCTTGCACTCGTTATTACTTCAAATTCCCCATCAGCTTTGTGCTTCACTACAGTGGCACCTAAATGTCTTTCTCCATCAGTTTGATCAATCCTTGAAAAGCCATCAATAAAGAGAATCTTCCCTGCTACTAGAGCATTGTCCTTTACCCTCAGTATCTCGTCATAGAACTCCTCATAGTTTGAGCAATCATGCACTTGTTCATCCTCTGCCAGTGGTTCAGCTACAAACGTGGCAGGGTTCACCATTTTACACCTGACTATTTTGATCGCTGGATCCAAAATGACCACCTCATAAGCAGAGGCTCTTTGAGACATTAATGTACCCTTAGGTTTCTCCAAAACAACAAACAAAGCATGCTCGACAAATAAAGTCATGGAACACCCCATCACTATGCTGGCAGACTTCTCAATTGACAAAGCTGCTGCAGCCAACGATTGTTCGCAAGGAAAGTGACTCCTCATTACTGGGTCTAAAATCCCACAGTAATATGCAAAAGGTTTGTACCCCAAGGTAGTTCTCTGCATGAGTACTGCTGTCATTACTGTCCCATTCGTGTGCAAGAGTAAAAAGAACTCCTCAGAATAATTGGGAATTCCTAAAACTGGAGCTGTGCATATTGCCTTTTTTAATTCATCAAACCCCTATTCCATTTCCTCAGTCCACTCAATTCTTTCCTGATTCGCCTGTGCCTCGCAGCAACAATTTTTTTTCTCGTCCTTCTGTTCTAATCCAATATGTTTTGCTCATCTCAAATACTACTTCGTCATCTGACCGGTCTTCTCCAAACATATCCTCGCCAGTGACGTCAGTCAATCTACATCCTTCCTCAATGGCAATCACTGTTCTCCATGGCCTGCCTCGATCCCAACCTTCTAGCATGGCTAATTCTCCTCGCACTATGGCTGCCTGCAATTCCAAGGGAACAACCCGTACCCCCCCCCTTCGTCCATGGGTACTTTTGGCTTGAACAGAAATTCATCAGTTATTCTCATAATCTTCCCTACTATACCGGGTAGTCATGTTAACAAAATCGTACCCTGTACTGAAAAACCTCTGGTTCTAATGGCGCTCCTCGCAAAGCTATTTGTCCTGTAAATGCCATGATAAATTCACCTACCTTTAAATAGTGTATTCCTGCTGTTGAACACACTATGCCTTCATCAGTGAAAGAAATAGTCATATTTAACTTTGTCATTAAATCTCTGTCCAGTATATTAACTGGTGTCTGTCTTGAATACAACAATGGGACAGATGTCACATTCTCCCATAGAGACTGGCAATTTCTCAGTAAAAGGAACTCTACTTTTAGCTCCAGAGAACCCTTGAGCATTCATGACGTTACCCGATAACAAAAGGTTTCCCTCTCGTATACATGAACAAGTTGCCCCAGTGTCCACTAAAAAAGAAAAGGATTTGCCTCGTATGGTAACCTCAACCCTCGGTTCCTCTTGAGGATTGGGCATCACAGATAGTTCTGAACACATCAAGTCACCCTGTGAGCTGTCCTATTGTGGGTATATACTTATTCCCGTGTCTGTAAAAGGATTCCCTCCTACGACAGTGACACACCCTACTCTAGGAGTCAATAACTGTCCCATGTTTGCACTCTGCTGTATCTGCATGGGTGCATGCTGTGACTGCCCTTATGGCAGATTTAGTGGTGCTTGTTGTGGTTGCAAAGCCTGCTGTGTTTGCGGTACCTGTGCTTTATACACTGTCTGATCTTGGGCAAACCTGTCCCTGCTTTGTGGGCTATATGCTGGAGGATAAGCTGTTCCCCCCGGCCCCCTTTCGAGAATTGCCCATTCTGTACATATCCTTGGTTCCCACATGTTTGCACGATGTGCCCTGTCATTCCACATGTCCAACATACAGGAGGAAACTTGCCCTCCCTGCATGCCTTGATTGTCATTCTGCGGATTATGAAACCCGCCTTGGTTATTCTGAAAGAGTCCCTGATTATTCTGAAAGGCTCCTCTTCCGCGAAGCCTCCCCTGCCTTTCGGCATAAACCCATTCCCTCCTTGATCCGACTGCCTTTGGTTGTTCATCTGTGGCATACCCGATACTTGCTGTGATCCTGGCTCTTCTCCACTAGTCAGCATTGCCCCTTCTATAGCATATTTTGACAGCTTTTCTTGCACTAACTTGGCTTCCTCAAGCTTCCTGGCTTCCTCGAGCTTCCTAGCGTCCTCTCTCTTTCAAATTTTCTCTTGCAGCAATGGTGCAAGATGGTCCACTGTATTTCTAGCCATAGCTTTGCCTCCATACACACCAGCTTCTTGAGCCGTCTCTGTACCTGATCTGGCAACCCCTGACATAATATATGATAAAATACAGGTATAGATTTTCCCCGCGGCTACTGAGTTTCCAAAGACCACTGCTCTTGGAAATTATGAATATAAGCAAGCAGATCTTCCCCTTCCTACATCTTACATGCCATGATAGCGCCCATATCCGACATATCAGGATACTGTACTCTAAGTGCTTTCCAGACTGCCGCTCTAAAATTATTAAACGGTGCACCGTTGTGCGCTATGTGTTCTGTGCTGTGACACTTGCGTATCCTGCTGTTGTCCAAATGTCATTAGACCTCTCCTCAAGGATAGCTGCCAGAAACCCTTATTGTCCCCTATGGCTAACGTGTTTCCTCCTGTCATTTTTTCTAATTCATAAATCCATTTTCCAGCACCCAAAGTCAGACTCGGGAGCTTTCACCTTAACTTATCCTTATCCATCTGGGGCCATGGGATATACTGCTGTCTGGCAACTCCTTTTTCTAACAAGGGAAACTGAAATCCCAAAATCGCAATCGCCTTCCATTGTCTGCCTATCCTTAGTAGGGACAATGGTTCCTGATCGCCTTCTTCCTGGTAATGACCTTAGTCTGCACACGGATGTTGGCAAGTCCCCCCTTTCACAATGGGAGTGCCCTTTAGATTGTTTTGTGCATGCCATAGGCTCTGGCGTTCTTTCTTTTGGTAGGTCCAGATCAGACCATCCAACTTCCTCGTCTGTTTGAAAACACCCCTCAGGACCGCACGCACCACCCTCCTCCCCACGGAAGGTTTCCCTTTCTTAGTCAGACATATCTTGTCTCCAACTCATATGACTATCCTCCTTCTCATCTCTATTCAAAGTTAGCCTGTCCAAAGACAAGGCTTTATGTTCGAGTCTAAAGAGACGTCCCTTCTTGCCTCGCTATTGGGCAAATTCAGATTGATCATCTTTCCCTTTACTTTTCGATTCACCTTTTGCCCTCATTTCTTGATAGGCTTTTTCGATTCTCTCTCCAATATCTCCTATCTCAAAATTCTCTTCTAGATTTACTCTAGAGGGTCCTGGCATAGGTCATTGTGACCGGAGGAACTCCTCCATGTCCTCCCATGCCACTACTGGATTTGGTTCCGTTAACTCCCTTTCAATGAGATAAATGTCACGTGTCCCCTGCCTTCTTTTTTTGTTCCATTTCCTCATCAAATTCTCTTTGTTTCTTCGCTTCCTCCCTAATCCTGTACTCTTCCTATCTTTTCGCTTCCCTTCTTTCATTTGCCCTACGCACCTCATCATCTCTGCGTTTTTGTATTCTTTTGTCTCTTAATTTCTGTTCTTCCTCTTCTTCTCTTTTCTAGCCTGTCTCGTTCCTTGATTGCTCTCTGCCTGTTGTCATATTTTCTTTGCTCTTCCGCTCTTTCTTAACTACTCTTCCTGATACATTTGCTCTCGTCTTACTCTGCTCTTCTTTTTAGCCTCGTCTTCTCTCAATCGTTTCTCTTTCCTTGTCTTTTTTATCCTGCTTGTCTTGATCTTGCCGTACTTCCTCAATGCTCTTCCCATCAAGTTTGAGCAATATCTGACCACCCATCCATTCGTTCTGTATGAGCGCTATCTCGTCAGCTTTATGTTTTTCTCCTTTCCATCTCTTAATTTCTCATTCTATATCTAGAGTCATACGTTCACTTCTCTCTTTGTCCCGTGGGACTTTAGAGATCACATCCGTTTCTGGAGTTTTTTCTGGACTCTCGTCACTACTATACACAGGCGGCTCATGCGTAGGATTACTATATCCTGCTGCTGTTTTTAGCTCCCTTAATGGATACACTCCCAATCGCCATTTCCTTCAGGCGCGGTAGAGGGAGCAGAAGGCTCTACACCCCCCTCTTTACACTGGGTAAGCATCCAGTCTTCAGGAGGCAGGTCTTCCCGTTCCTCCTGGTACATTTTCCAAAGCCCTAGGCTAGCTAACATTTTTTCTAACTTCTTTCCTGTGTACGCTGCGTGCAGGTATGTAGTCATGTGTTCCAAAACTGCTTTTGCCAGCGATCCCCCTTGTGGTCATGGCATGAACATTTTATCTGCCGTGCCCTTAACCCATTCTGCACTATATTGTTTAAGCTTGGGTGCGTGTTTTGGCAGCTGTTTGCACAGTTGCATGACCAGAGTAACATCTTCCATCATGACTAGTCACACTCAACTGTCAATACTGACCGTCGTTTTACACAGAAAATACTTTTCAGAAAAATAACACAATATGAGCGTGCACCAATCGTCGCAGCTCCAATCCTCCATGTCTCACTTTACCTCAGTCTAACCGTTTAGTCAATACTTTTGACAACTAAATAAATAAATCTATTCTCAGCCTTTTACCACAATCTATTGGTTGTCGCTCTTTGACATTTCATCTTTTCTTTATCACATTTAATATATACAAAATACAGAAAGACAAACTGACACTCTGGCCGCCCCACTTATACTTATGCCAACGTTCCTCGTTGCTACTCTCGCCCCTACTAATGACTCAGATCCGAGTGGGAGTTGTTCTCTTTAACAGATCTATCTGTTTGTCTCCTATATATCAATTCGGATTTTAAAACAACTCCTTCTAGACGTCCTTGAAATAGGATTCTGGACTTATCTTTATGGATCGCGCCTCATCCACAACTAAATACTTCTACTCAACGCTCTTTGTCATTAACTCAAATACCCCACCAACCCTCTGTTACTTTCTCCCCATTATCACTTTCCTCATTTAATACACAGTTATTTTTTTTCCGCCTCTCTCAATCTACTCCCCATTCTCTTTTCAGCTCCTGACCCTCGGGATCGTCTCCTCAACAGGCCACCTTAGCCTTCGGTCCGCTCAGCTGCCTGTAGAAACTGGGAGGGGAATTCCGTGAAAGAGGGACCCGTCCCACCTGCTTCGTTTGTCTTGCAAGATTTTGTTGCGGCTCCTATCCACAGGGAGCCTTGCCGTCCTCCAGCTAAATGGTGGAGGACATCCGATATTCCGAGACCCTTAAAAGCCTCCTGGGTCGATGGATTAAACCATCATCTCTCTGCTACCACGTGAACCCAAAGACCTAGGGCCCTTTAAGTCTAGGTAGCAATACTTAGCGATAGATTGGGATGCAGAATTTACTCAAATATCAAAAATCAAAACCGACTCAGGAAGTTTGCAAAACTTGGTCCATTTTATTTGCAATTGTCTAAAATAGGGAGTTAAAACGGACATCAATGGATGTTATCTCGATTTCTCTTAAAACATGTTATAAAAAACACTACTTTTATAGTCAAAACTTGTCATGAGTGACGTCTTACTACGTGGCAAACTACAAAAACCTACTGGTTTGGCACCCTTGTACCCTTCTGGAATATTCCACACTCTAGCAGCACACAGCCTAAATACCAGGTGCAGAGAGGGTCAGTGTGATCATGCCTCCCCTCCAATTAGCCCAACATCTATCATCACTCTTGCAGTCTGCCAGTCAATTAAGTCTTTGAACTTGGCCTTGCAGAAGCTCTCTGCGCCCGAGAATAAAAGGGAGCCTCTTCTTGGTTTCGGTGTAGCTCAACCCAATGACTATTTTAATCTGACCATGTGACTTGGAGACCGCATTTTCAAGCTCTTTGCAGCATTTAATTCTATTAAATGATGAACTTTTGACACCTTCAGTGTTTTTCCATTCCACCTCAAAAAGAAGTTTGTTTTTTTCTGAGGTTCATTTATCTACTGGATGGACAACCAGACGCCCGGTTACCGTGACTTCTTCGTGCTGGGCCAGCCAAGCCTTTCTTGAATTTCTCTTCTGCCATCAGTAATTTTCCAACTGCGCATTACTGAAAAACCCCTTCCAATCACAGGGTTTCAAGCCTTGCTTAAAGTGCACTGTGGAATATCCAGGTTCTATACATTCATATGTATTATACACTGGCGCATCGCCACAACTATTCACTACATAGCCAGCCTTAAAATCACTTTGTCTACTTGCGTTACTGCATCTGTACAAGTGTAAACTGATATTGCATTTTCTTCAGTGTTTCTGTAGCATGAGCATTTTCATCTCGAGACCGAAATGTTGCTCACCTTTACCACCTCCTCTTCAGATCTTATAGAACGTCTATGTTCTTTAATCTCGTGCTTCTTTTCTAGGTGTTGGGTGTCAACTCTGTTCTGCATGACGTCACCAGTCTTCTCTTTCATTCATTTTCACACTTCCTCCGGGACTTTGTCCAAAAGGCCATTATTTCTCAGTGAATGCATATGTTTTCTCAACGGATACCTTGTTTCCAGGATTCTCTGCGCTACAGGCATGCTCACTGGTACTGCACGTGTCACAATTTCCGGTTCCCAACATATAGGCAACATGGCCGCAGAGATTTTGGTGGGCAGCCCTACAGATAAGGTGCGTGTCTTGCCTTTATATGCTTATAATTATAGCCATTACGGAGCATTTAATTTTCTCCTGCGTACCTTCATTAAAAAGCATACTTCCCTCCACTAGATGGCAGTAGAGGGCAATAATCTACATATCTGAGTGTATTACACAACTTCTTTTATTAAATCACTGAAAGTACAGTGGGGTTAACTAGATTTTTGGGACTTCTAGTTTACCATTCAGGCTTAACATGTTGATGTAAGGGTTTACATGTTGCCATGTGGTGTTATTATGCAATTTGTGTTGTTGGAAGTAAACGCTTTAAGACATCATTACTGTAGGCCTTGAAATCCAAACTATTTGTACTGAGTAATGCTTGGAAGGTATGTGGTCAAATTTGCAGAGTGGATTAAAATCCCTGCTTCACTGTTCAGCCAAGGTTTGTGTTCCTGGTCCCCTGTCCCCATACTCCACCCTGCCTCCCAGCCCAACCTACTCCCTCCTTTTTGGATGCAACCAGAGGACCACTAGTTCCTTTTTACGGTTCCATGTGATAATTCCGCCGCAAAAATATCACGATACAAAAATATCGCCATATTTTTGTGGCAAAATTCCTAATGGACCCTGCGGGGGACACCCCCGCAATCCTGCATCATTTTTTAATGTGCGGGGGACACCCCCGCAACCCCCGCTCCCACATAATATCCCCAATAAAAATATCGCCTATGGCGAACCAAACGGCCATATACACTGCAATATTTTTGTTGGGGATATTAATACCTGATACCCTTTTTTCCACTTCCACCACTGATGTGATTAGCGATCATGGGCTGAATTTGCTGTGATGTGTGTTATGTCCGAGATGCAGATTCTTGGCTATCTAGGAGGAAACCTATCGGGCAATCAAGACTGCTCTCCTAGGATGGAAGTAGAAGATGGGGGAAGGTACAGACAAGTCTTTAATACTCGAGGAGTTCATATTAAGTTATATTAAACAAGCAGCAAGGAGTAAGCCAAGAGACATAAACTTTGTCATGTGCATTATATAAATGGTCACTACTATTAATGCTACAAGTCGAACAGTGGAACAGAGGCCAGTCGGACTTTTTTAGTAATAACTAGTTGGAAATAAATCACTTGTAGTAGCAATTTTGATTTTTTTTAAATTTTATTTTGATACAGCTGAAATCAATCAACTTTTCAAAATTACATAATAACAAAAATGAACAATACAATAACATTTTTGAAAAAATTGCATTTTGAAACATTACACAATACGGAACATTACACAAGACAACAAAGACAAAAGAGCAAGTTTTTAAAAAAGGAAGAAAAGATAAAAAGATCTGCAGAATTATAGATCTTGAGATCTAATACATAATGATTTCCCATGTTCATAAGCAGATTTGACAAATGTTTTCAAGGTTCAAAATGATTATAAATGGATTTCAGTAGGTAAAATGGTTTCCAAAAAATGTACCTGGGCCTTAATGACCGTAAATCTGGGACTATTGAATAAAATGCTCCATGTCTCAATTTTATCACGTTTCAAATGCAAAGTCAACAGATTTGTAAAATGTTTGGCTCGAATATCCTTCAACTTCGGGCAAGATACTATCAGATGTTGCAAAGTTTCTGTCACACTATGGAATTCACAGAACCAACAAAAATTTGCATCAGAAGGAATTAACTTACGCCTCTCACCAGCACTTCTCTCGTCGGCCATAGGTTCATCCCTAAACGTAAGAACTTATTCCGAATTTTCACCGAGGGACATTTCAATAGGTAGCCAGGCACTTGACCCATGCGTTTAATACCAAAAGTTTTTGCATTAAAATCTCTATACTTCGTGCAAAGATCATAGTTCTGGATCCAATCCCATTGAAAGTATTTTGCTTTAGCACGTGTTGAATTTTCTTTACGTGTTGTAAAGATATATCAGCTTCCGCTAAAATATTCAGGACAAGATTTCGCCATTTTAAAGGGAACGCAAGAGTGGAAGAGGTCAAATAGTGGGCAAGCGTACTCAGTATATTGTTATTGACCGCACCAAGCAAACATTTATGCAAAAAGGAGCACATTCTACATTTGACCCTGCTAAATAGCGAGTTCAAACCCAATTCAAAACGCAATATAGGCAAGGGCAAACAGTTTGGTAAATGTAGGACCTTTCTCCAAAACGCGGCTTCCAATTTATCCCAGGATTGATCATTAGAGTACAGCTTCGATTCAACACCCTATAATAAAATGGGGATAACTTTTTATTCATAAAACATGAACAAATGCTTTAAAGTGAATTTTCCATACTTATACACAAGTATTTTTGCCTGTGACATCAGTGTCAAAAGCTTTGACTGTAGCATAATCGGATATCGAGTATCGGCCACAGTATTCTGAATAAATAGACCCAAATATTTATATTCCAAAACGATTTCCATTGGTTCTTGTTGCAGGTGCCATACTGCATTATGGATCTTGGAACTCCCTTTAGGTCTACAGACCAGAATCTGCGATTTTTCCAGATTAACTATTAGTTGGTTCTCCATGGCATAATCAGACAGGGCAGATAACGGATTCTGCAGACCTTTTGGAGTTTGGGATACTAATACAAGATCGTCAGCGTAAAGCAGCCATGGTATACGCTGGCCACCCAATTCATGGGCATCCGACAAAGTTCGAAGAAAGAAAAGACCCATATCAAAAATGAACAAATTAAACAGTATTGAGGCCAAAGTACAGCCCTGTTTAAGTCCCAACAATGTGGCAAAAGATGAAGAAAGGAGACCTTCAAAGGAGAGTCTAACACGCATAGAAGTATCTGTGTGTAGCTGAATAATTACTGACAAAAGGGAGGATGGACAACCATAAGATTTTAACTTATGAAATAACAAATTACGATTAATGGAATCAAAGGCTGAACGAAAATCAATGAAAGCAAAATATAAAGATTGTTTCCTAACCGCATATTGTGATTTGAGCATGTTCAATGTGATCATATTAGGAAGTGTGCCAAGGCCACTGACAAAGCCTGATTGCAGAGGATTTATCTTACAGCAGTTTTTGGTCCACTTTTTGAGCTCTCTCAAAATTAAACGAGAATAAATCTTTCCAGGCACATCAAGGAGGGAGATGGGTCTATAACTGGCTGGGTTTGCCTGATCACCCTTCTTATAAATGGGGATGACAATCGATTGTTTCCAGGAACTTGGGATCCTCTGAGAGGCATTAATAGACTCAAACATAAGAAGAAGTATGTCCGCCCAAATGTCTGGGAACTGTTTAAGATGTATATTGGACAAACCATCCGGCCCAGGTGCTCTGGAATTACTTGCTTGTTTTATAAAGTACAAAATATCGTCTCTGGCAAAACATATATGGAACGGAGGCAAGGTCTCAGGCATGGGAATGTTTGGATGTGACGGGGGTGCAGCAAATAAAGCAGAATAGTGCTGAATCCACATCGCCTCTGTGACATCGTTAGTTTGGACAGCAACCTGATGACCTGATGTTACTTGGTTTATGATATTCCATGACTGAGCAGTGTTTTTAGAAGCCAAGGATTTCAATACATTACTGCCATCAGTTTGATATAACTTTGCCTTCAGGCCTCTTACCCAGTTTCTATACTTGGTCTTAATACGGGAGAGGACGATTGATCCCATGTTTTGTGGGAGCTTAAGAGCTACCCTCCTATCTGCCCGAACTATGGCTTTCCTCAATCTAATTTCATGATCAAATATATGCAAATGGGGTGTTCGCTTTTGTTTATGTATAATTGAGCCTGGTTGAAATAATTGCATTAAATCATGATAAACTACATCTGCAGAACACAGGCTCAGCTCTCCACTATTCAATTCATTATAATAACAAGTCCTGAAAGCAGCTAGGGATGTCTCAGTCCATCGCAATCTATTCCTGGCTGGATTTACCTTATAGGAGCCCACCAAATCGATAGGTTTTACCTTGGCAACAGAAGAGTTAAAACTCGAGGTCATGTGTAACACATTATGGTCACTCAGTTTTGAGTCAATTATTTTAAATGCTGTTACATTGTTTAACAGCTGTGCATTTACATACATAGTCAATGATTCCCACGCTACTAGCACAATGCCAAGTGGGTCTAGGTGGTATGTCCTGAGGAAAGGCGCCATTTAAGATGAACAAGCTCAGAGATTCAACAAAACTTGTCCATTTCTCAATTCGATTTCTTTCGGCTTGACATGAAGGACCCAAGCAGTGCAGGTTTAAATCTCCAGCTAAGAGTATAAGATCAGTATGGCCCTCAAGAGTGACAATATCAAAGGCCTTTGAGACAGAATACAAAAAACAGTCATCAGAGATACCCTGAGGATTCCAATAGACATTAATAGCAGCAAATGAGAAATTGTTCCCCCAAATTTTTGTCATTTGTAAAAAGGCATTTGGGGAAAACCATGGTGCAATTATTAAATATGACGACTGTTTAACAGCCGTCATTAAACCAGATGTAGGACGTCCCCAAGATCCTTTCAATGCTGGTATCAAAAGGACTTCATAATTGTTCCTGAACCAGGATTCCTGCAAAAAAATTACATCATGATCCAATAGTGATGCACTCATATTATTCAACAAATGTCTATTCCCTCTAGAGTTCCAACTGATGACAGACAAAACACATTCTACTGATTCATGATGCTAGTATTGACTGCTCTTGGGATCACAGGAGCATGTACGAGAAATCAGTGCTTGTTTTTTATTTATTGTCTGATTTGGGTGTGAAGCCTGTTGACAGTGTACTGAAGAAACTAGTGAGTCAGACTGGGTATGACGGGTGAAACCCAATTCAAGGAGTTGAGATTTCACAGCCCAGATTGTATTTACCACAAGCCTTGAATTAATCCAAAGATTTACAGATGTCCGATTTAATGGCTTAATAAATTCCACAAGCTCGATGTCAAGGGTACCGATATCGTCAAGTTCTGGCACCTCGCTAAATATTGCAAGAACAGAAGAACGATTAAGATTCTATTGTTTAGCTGGAGCAGGCATGCAACTAAGTGTCAATGCATGTACTGCTGGGCGCTTTGGGCCTGCAGTCACACGTTTTTGGCTTACTGGCAAAGGCAAGGCATGTTGGTTTTGTTGATCTACAGAGCATGTCTTTGATTGTGAAAAAGCAGAGGACTCAAAAAACTTGGCTAATGAGGACTGGATCAAACCTTCCATGTCTCCAGCAACAACAGTCTCAGAAACAAAGACATTCTATTTGTTCTGAACTGGCGTTTGAGAGACAATTTGATCAGGCACAGCTTTAATAATACCTTGTATAGATGTTTGCGGTAATTGTGCAACCGGCACAGATGGTGTATGTATAGAAGCTGTTTCCGCAAAAGTCAAGTTTTTGGAAACAGATTTAGCTACCATATATTCATCAATAGCATGCCTTAATTCTTTTTGACGCATTTCTTTATCCACGGCTCCCATCGATAGAGCGGATTGAAATGAAAAGCCATTGGATGTCTGACTTTTAAGGGTATTTTTAGACATATCATTAGCCACACGTATCAAATTATTTAAAGGGCTATGATCAACAACCGGTTCAACTAACACTGGTGTTATCTTTACTTTCCTCTTGTGTGACTGTAGAGTGTATTTTTTTGCAATTACTTTGGCCGCAGCTACAGTGGTTGCAGCAGGTATTGAAAGATTCTTAACAAAGGATTTGATTTGAGTAGTGCGTTTTGCCACTGTTTTAATGTTTTTAGATTTTTTAGTGGGGACAGCTTTTTTGAATCCCAACTTAACGGCATCAAATGGATTTATATTAACATCAAACAGTGGGTATGTTTGCTTTTTTTTTGCAGATCCAATGGGGTTTCATGTGCAACACTCATTAGATCTATTATGGGATTTGGAATACACGGAATGGACTGATAAGCTTGTGATGAAGATTCGTGCTGGTAGGATGTCTGAGAGCTCTGAGAAATTACCGACTTCCTACTAGTAGATGAAATATCAGCTTGTCTCAAACTTTCCAGTTTTGTGGCAAGCGTGAGTTGCTCAGCCAATAGCTGGTTCAGTTGATTAGAATGCACATCAGCCTTTGTAACTAAGACCTCAAACAATTTGGCTAAAGCTAGGATAGCAGTGTTCATTGAAGTAAGAGCTATCCCAGCATTTACATTTTGAGTTTCAGCAAAACAAGACTCTTGAAAATCGTGTATAGTTCCTTTACGTGGAGTTGGTGCAATAAAAGACAAATTAGCTACAGAATTAGCAGCACTAATATTTGTGTACAAATTAGGAGTTTTAGACAGATTTTCAGAAAGAGCGTGTGCTGAACTATTTGGGGTATCAACAGGGGGCACAACAGCACCAGTCAACACGTTATTTAACAAAATACAGTCTGTGAGCGAGACATTCTCTTTGGAAAAAGTGACTGTAGCAGTAACTAATGGGAGGGTTTTTGCTATTTCATCAGTTATTCCCTCCTCCACTGCAATCCTCTTAGCTAATTGTCCATATGAGTCCTTTTTTTGTGCAGCCAATGTTTGATCCACACGGCCAAGTGGAGTAGCTGTGTTAAATCCATTGTTAAATTCAGAAGGGTTCACAAGATTTGCTTCAGAGCAAAAAGGTCGAATGTCCATCCCTAACATGCTCCACTTTTGTTTTAGGCTTTAATTTGGTATGATTCATACGAGGAGTGGAACTTAATCGAGGTTTTTTGATTATAGCAGATGACAAATTTACAAGTGAGTTCTCACCATTAGAATAATGAGAGGCCGAAACAGGGGGCATCCCTGTCTTTAATGTGTTAATACCCCGTTTCATTTTGACAAGTAAAAAATAACCAGGTGAGAGATGGAATAATGCAAATAAGTTATTTACAATATTGATAAAACAAACAATAAACCTAGCCACTCACCGCGACAAGCACGGCGAAGCGGAATATCGGGACTTAACAGGGACTTGCGCCGATACACATAAAAGGTTATTAAAGATGACTAAAACCTTTCCTTTCAGGAATATCCAATACAACACACTAGTATGCTTGCAAAGTTGTAATAAATATGTTAGTTGCAAACAAGCAGGCAAAACCTCTGCACTAGATAGCAAAGTTATGATATTCTGCGATTTTCAGCAATACCTGATGCTGTATAACTAAGTCACCACCATCCGCCAAACATCACAAAAACAGCTCCTCACGTTAAAAATGCAGTGCCCTTTACTCCGCAGTCGGGCTTAACGCTGCAAGTGTGGCTGGGGCGGATTTTGTAGGTAAGATGATGTCACGTGACAGCTCACGTGACCCACGCTGAGCCCCTCCTCCTCCAGGAAGTAGCAACGGGCTGGCAAGAGTTTCTAAACACTCGCAGTGCCAGTAGCAGGTTAGTCCAGGAAACAAACGTTTTTGGCAAGGTTTGTTTTTTTTTAAATGTAGCAAACACGCCGCTTGGGCGGCTGGGGTGGATTTTGTCGGTAAGATGTCACGTGACAGCTCACGTGACCAACGCTGGGCCCCTCCACCTCCAGGAAGTAGCAACGGGCTGGCAAGAGTTTCTAAACACTTGCAGTGCCAGTAGCAGGTTAGTCCAGGAAATGAACGTTTTTGGCAAGGTTCTTTTTTTTTTTAAATGCAGCAAACACCCCAACTCGGGCGGCTGGGGTGGATTTTGTAGGTAAGATGATGTCACGTGAGAGCTCACGTGACCCACGCTGTGCCCCTCCTCCTCCAGGAAGTAGCAACGGGCTGGCAAGAGTTTCTAAACACTCGCAGTGCCAGTAGCAGGTTAGTCCAGGAAATGAACGTTTTTGGCAAGGTTCTTTTTTTTTTAAATGCAGCAAACACGCCGTTCGGGCGGCTGGGGCGGATTTTGTAGGTAAGATGATGTCACGTGACAGCTCACGTGACCCACGCTGGGCCCCTCCCTCCTCCAGGAAGTAGCAACTGGCTGGCAAGAGTTTCTAAACACTTGCAGTGCCAGTAGCAGGTTAGTCCAGGAAATGAACGTTTTTGGCAAGGTTCTTTTTTTTTTAAATGCAGCAAACACCCCAACTCGGGCGGCTGGGGTGGATTTTGTAGGTAAGATGATGTCACGTGAGAGCTCACGTGACCCACGCTGTGCCCCTCCTCCTCCAGGAAGTAGCAACGGGCTGGCAAGAGTTTCTAAACACTCGCAGTGCCAGTAGCAGGTTAGTCCAGGAAATGAACGTTTTTGGCAAGGTTCTTTTTTTTTTAAATGCAGCAAACACGCAGTTCGGGCGGCTGGGGCGGATTTTGTAGGTAAGATGATGTCACGTGACAGCTCACGTGACCCACGCTGGGCCCCTCCCTCCTCCAGGAAGTAGCAACTGGCTGGCAAGAGTTTCTAAACACTCGCAGTGCCAGTAGCAGGTTAGTCCAGGAAATGAAGGTTTTTGGCAAGGTTCTTTTTTTTTTTAAATGCAGCAAACACGCCGCTCGGGCGGCTGGGGCGGATTTTGTAGGTAAGATGATGTCACGTGACAGCTCACGTGACCCACGCTGGGCCCCTCCTCCTCCAGGAAGTAGCAACGGGCTGGCAAGAGTTTCTAAACACTCGCAGTGCCAGTAGCAGGTTAGTCCAGGAAATGAACGTTTTTGGCAAGGTTCGTTTTTTTTAAAATGCAGCAATTTCTATTTTTGCTAAAAAGGCACCGTGGCAAAAGTATTTGTCCAGGATCACACACTTTAGTGTTGAAGTAGGGCTTTGGGACCAGTCTTCAACTTATGCACTTGCCTGCATTTCTTCCTAACAGTAATTGCCAGAATTATGGTTTTTGGCTTTGTACACAAACAATAAACCAGTAAAACTATAAATATGCCTACCATAATGCAATTCAGCTTGCATGCACTTTTTGGTTATTTGAAGTAGGGCTGTACCGAATAGCATATTTAGTATTCGGCCGAATACTGAATAGTTTGTCAACTATTCGGCCGAAGCCGAATATGAAGCGAATAGTTGCTTTATTTAATAAATCATGTTCCAAACTTCAAAAAACACACTTATTAAAAAAACAAATAAAGCACCATTTTAAATGCATTCTATACTTTTATTTCTCTTCATTGTAATTAATGTAGCATCTTTATTTAAAATATAAAAGCCAGAAATAAAGCAGATTTAACCAAAATGAAGGGACCAAATGTACAGAAGATTGTTGCATATTCAGTGCCAGTTAAAGTAGGAGGCTTCACAATGCAAAAGGACTGCCTTTGTGAATCAGATGCATTGCATTCTCTATCCAGTTGCAAAGTCGATGCGGTCGAGTTTCGAAACTTCTTTGCAGTTCACATAGAAATGTGTAAAATGGTTCATGCTGGACATAAGTCAAAAGGAAATCTGAAATGCGTGAACTCCATCTCACAACTATTTACCCCACCCAAACAAATGCTGCTCACTTTTCACTTATCCTGGCCATTCTTTCTCACCAATACACAAACATATGCAATTTATAATGTCTGATATAATATCATATAATGTTAAACTCAGGACTCAAGTCCTTAAAAAAAGAAAAGGGGGGGACTATGACATACACAATGGTAAGTGACATGACAGAAACTGAAAGTATCTGCGCACATTTCTTTCAGTTTGTCTTTTCCAACTGAAAAAAGTGCACATTGCATATAAACATTCGTCAAAAGAAAATATGTTCCTGTATTGTTGAAGACTATGAGATCCTTTTTTGTCTAAGAATCTGTAACAAAACATGCCCTAGAGAGCAGATTACAATATAAGATATTTTTCAGCTGTGTAATAGCAATTTGTCTGGTCTAATTCTATTCAGTTTTGCAAACTGAAGTCTATATTTACCTTTCTGAGTGTCACGCTCACCTGAAAACTGCGGGAGCGATGGATTCTCTCGACCTCTGCTCTGCTATTCCCCGAATTCAACTTATCTCCCTCTCCTGGGGTTCTTCCTGTAAGGATAGGTAAGGGACGGGTTAGAACTGTGCCAGGCCCTGGTAAAACCCCCTCCCAACCACCCCGAGTTAAGCACTGTGTTAAGGGGCTCACCTCTTAGTTTGGTAAGGCGTGCTCTCCGTCCTGACTCTGCAGGGGCGCTATGGTGTGGGTCGGATGGCAGTTGTGCTGTAGGGAAACTATCCCCACTTGTTTGTTGCGGCGGAGGGAAAACGAGGCCGCCTCCTAAATTTCAGAAAGTTCAGGCGATCCAAAATAAGTCCAGGGACAGTTACTTCACTGAACCCCTATGTGGTGGATCGAAGAGTTCAATGTCCAAGAGTTCTCGGTGGCCCAGTTACTTCACTAGGCGCAGGTAAGAGAAAACGTATGTCCTTAGGGTATTTGGACCCAGAATTGTCTTTAGCGATTAATCCCTCTTTCTCTTGTTTTCTCCTAACAGGCCTAGTCGAGAAATACCTCTTCGAAAAAGAAAATCCAATGGACTGCAAAGGCCAGATGGTCCGCGAGGTGAAGATGAAGCTGTAGAGACGATCGGGTCCGCCGGAAGAAAACAGGTGAGTTGAACAAATGAAGTTCGCTAATGCTTTCAGTTGCTCCCTTGCAGATGCGGAGCTCGAAGAAGCGAGGATGCCGTCCAGCCGGGGATCAGGTCTGCAGAAAACCATGGAAGAGCTCCGGAGACTGAACCAGGTAAGCGCATGCTCACTGCTACAGAAAACACACGAAGCAAGTCTTGTTCTTTTGGGTGTGGCTTTTATAGAGGGCCTCGCCCGAAAGACTAGAGCGTTGCATAAAGTCCAGATTGGAACAAAATGGGATCCATGTTAGTGGAACAGGAAGTCTATTGTTATCCTATGGAGGATAGGTGATTCCATGGATATTTACCCTGACCTTGCCCTCTAAGCTCTTACCCATAATGCTCCTGACTGATTTCTCCTCCTGCTATCATGAACTGGGTGTGTAATTGACTGAATAGTGCCACCTAACCTAGTACACATGACACTGAGTTCATGTTGCATTGGATCCAAAGAAAATGTCAAAGTATTCGGCAAGAGCCGAATAGCAAGAAACTATTCGGCCGGAGCCGGATAGCTTTTTTTCAGCCGGAATTCGGCCGAATACTTACTCGAAGCCGAAGTTCGGTAGACCCCTAATTTGAAGTGATATTGCGAACTAGTGTCTGGCTATCCACACTAATTTCCTGCAGCAGACATCGGGAAAGGTAGATTAGCAGTTTGTGACTTTTGCTAAGATTATGTGTGCAAGTTCCTGTAAGTAAATCATATGCCAACAATTGCTCACTCACACTCCCTATGCAGGCAATACATCAGTCCCAATCTATAGTAGTTCTTAACAGAGTTTCTAGGCTCTAGAATTTGGAAAATGAAGCTGTGCAAGTACCAGGTACTTCTAAGTTATTTTATGGTAGAATATTTTCCACAAGTGTAATAAAAGGGTTAAAGCCAAGCCAGACAACTTTGATCTACAACTCTTTTGGGCTACGGATCTGATTTTACGTATGCATTGGGTGTATGTTGGATACGTTTTACTCTCTTGCAGAGGAGAAAACTAATTTTTACTCTCTTGAAATTGCATTTACGCTCTAATTTGAAAAATCATGCGTAAAATACTCCTACCTCAAAATCTTATCTGGAGCACTGTTGGTGGGGGTACTTGACTCCACCTCTACAGAGGATTCAGATGAAGAAGAGGAGGTTGTAGACCTCGAGGAAGCAGAGGAACCGCCGAAAAAGAAAGCCGAGGAGAACAAGAGCCCAGTTATAGCAGAGAAGCAAGCGACACCTGACTCTAGGAAGAACAGCACTAAGAAAGGTAAAACCAAATATTTCATGCAACAAGAAGTGTTAGCAAATGCGAAATTTGATAGGTTAGAGAAAATGGTGACTGACCTGGGGGAAAAAACAGCTAAAGGTCAGGTCGAAGGGTGCTGAGGAACAAGGAAGTGAAAATGAGCATTTAAGGGCATGGGTAGGGGGTCCCAGTATCGCCCAGAGTGACACAGTAGGGCCTACAGCTAAAGAGACCATAACATGATGCCGCCACAACCCCCCCGCAAGAGTAAAGATCAGTGGTCACAACCCTGCAGTTACAAGAGACACTAAAATAGCTGTAGAAGGAGATATTAAACAGGTTTAAGATATCTTTAGCTTGGAATATTGAACAAGTGGCTAAGGAAACGATATGGAAGAAGGGATACACAGTAATGTTTTCATTACTAGAGGCCCCACAAAAAGGTTACAATGTGTTTAGGGATCCTAAAAAGAAATTGAGGAGAAGATATTGGCAAGGAAATCACAGGTTGAACACAGTTGGGTTAACTGGTTGAAGGCATTTAACATAATGGCAATGTGAAAAAAAACCTAACGAAGGCACAGCATTATTTGCGTATTTAGACAAAATCAGGGAAGTTAAGGAAGTGTTTGGAGGGGAAGCATGGCTCACTTACGATGAGCAGGTTAGGAGGGCCATGGCAGTATGCCCAGAAATAGAATGGGATGAGGTTTAGAACAGCCTATACATTCAGGACATGGTCAAGACCAAAACAACATGCTGTGCAGAGAAGGGTACAACTCACACAAAAAAAACACAGTCAAACAGCAGTAAAGGCACAGAGCCTGAAAACCAGAACAAGAGCGAACAGCCCTTTCGGAAAAAAACAGCCATGGGTGGCTAGGTCAAATACCCGCAGACAGAATTGCTAGCAAACCGCAAAACACCAATAGGAACAATATTACATATTGGTAATTTGAGAAAGGTTACTGCTCTTGGGGGCAAGGAGTGCAGATACAAAACATGCTTGCACAAAATGTGTGGGGGGGGGCATAGCAGCAGCGGTTGCACCAGATTACTGAACAAAGGACACAAAAAAGAGGAACAAAGAGATCCCAAGTGCCAAAGCTAACCCAACCTAAAAAGAGATGGGAAACGGGGACTCCAGGGGGAAAATGAGAGGAAAACAGGTTACGAATAGCAAGGAAAACACACATTAGAGCCATAGAATTCATGCTCTGCAAAGCGATAGGGCAGTCTATAAAAAATTGTTTCCTAGAAGGTTTCAGCATCCCATTCCAGGGACAAGAGTCCAAAGTGATCCCAAAAAATCTGAAATCTGCAATAGAGAATCCAACATTAGTAAGGAATTAAATACAGATAAAATTAGACTTAGGCAGGGTTGCAGTGCCCTAGGTAGAGATGCCATTCAAGGAATACATCTGCTCACCTCTGGTACCCAAAAAAGGAACCGTGGCAGTATAGCTTAATACATCATTTGTCCTACCCTCAGGGCCAGTCAGGTAATAATGGGGCCATACCCGCTTGAGTCTGGAGTAACTAGCGAGCTACCTCATCTGTCTTTTCTCTGTTTACTGCCAATTCACGCCTCAAGGCGTTTTTCTCCGAACGAGCTGTGTGTACCTCGGCCCTCAGCTCCCCCAATAACTGTGACAGTTGGTCTACATCCGAGGTCTCCATCGCTCAGGCGGAGGTGTTTTAAGGTTGGCTTTGTGTTCTGTCACGCTCACCTGAAAACTCTGCGGGAGCGATGGATTCTCTCGACCTCTGCTCTGCTATTCCCCGAATTCAACTTATCTCCCTCTCCTGGGGTTCTTCCTGTAAGGATAGGTGTAAGGATAGGTAAGGGATGGGTTAGAACTGTGCCAGGCCCTTGTAAAACCCCCTCCCAACCACCCTGAGTTAAGCACTGTGTTTAGGGGCTCACCTCTTAGTTTGGTAAGGCGTGCTCTCCGTCCTGGCTCTGCAGGGGCGCTATGGTGTGGGCCGGATGGCAGTTGTGCTGTAGGGAAGCTATCCCCACTTGTTTGTTTCGGCGGAGAGAAACAAGGCCACCTCCTAACTTTCGGAAAAGTTCAGGCGATCCAAAAAAAGTCCAGGGACAGTTACTTCACTGAACCGCAATGTGGTGTATCGAAGAGTTCAATGTCCAAGTGTTCTCGGTGGCCCAGTTACTTCACTAGGCGCAGGTAAGAGAAAACGTATGTCCTTAGGGTATTTGGACTCAGAATTGTCTTTAGCGATTAATCCCTCTTTCTCTTGTTTTCTCCTAACAGGTCTAGTCGAGAAATACCTCTTCTAAAAAGAAAATCCAACGGACTGCAAAGGCCAGATGGTCCGCGAGGTGAAGATGAAGCTGTAGAGACGATCGGGTCCGCCGGAAGAAAACAGGTGAGTTGAAAAAATGAAGTTTGCTAATGCTTTCAGTTGCGCCCTTGCAGATGCGGAGCTCGAAGAAGCGAGGATGCCGTCCAGCCGGGGATCAGGTCTGCAGAAAACCATGGAAGAGCTCCGGAGACTGAACCAGGTAAGCGCGTGCTCACTGCTACAGAAAACACACTAAGCAAGTCTTGTTCTTTTGGGTGTGGCTTTTATAGAGGGCCTCGCCCGAAAGACTAGAGCGTTGCATAAAGTCCAGATTGGAACAAAATGGGATCCATGTTAGTGGAACAGGAAGTCTATTGTTGTCCTATGGAGGATAGGTGATTCCATGGATATTTACCCTGACCTTGCCCTCTAAGCTCTTACCCATAATGCTCCTGACTGATTTCTCCTCCTGCTATCATGAACTGGGTGTGTAATTGACTGAATAGTGCCACCTAACCTAGTACACATGACACTGAATTCATGTTGCATTGGATTCAAAGAAAATGTCAAAGTATTCGGCAAGAGCCGAATAGCAAGAAACTATTCGGCCGGAGCCGGCTGCTTTTTTTCAGCCAGAATTCGGCCGAATACTTACTCGAAGCCGAAGTTCGGTAGACCCCTAATTTGAAGTGATATTGCGAACTAGTGTCTGGCGATCCACACTAATTTCCTGCAGCAGACATCGGGAAAGGTAGATTAGCAGTTTGTGACTTTTGCTAAGATTATGTGTGCAAGTTCATGTAAGTAAATCATATGCCAACAATTGCTCACTCACACTCCCTCTGCAGGCAATACATCAGTCCCAATTTATAGTAGTTCTTAACAGAGTTTCTAGGCTCTAGAATTTGGAAAATGAAGCTGTGCAAGTACCAGGTACTTCTAAGTTATTTTATGGCAGAATATTTTCCACAAGTGTAATAAAAGGGTTAAAACCAAGCCAGACAACTTTGATCTACAACTCTTTTGGGCTACGGATCTGATTTTACGTATGCATTGGGTGTATGTTGGATACGTTTTACTCTCTTGCAGAGGAGAAAACTAATTTTTACTCTCTTGAAATTGCATTTACGCTCTAATTTGAAAAATCATGCGTAAAATACTCCTACCTCAAAATCTTATCTGGAGCACTGTTGGTGGGGGTACTTGACTCCACCTCTACAGAGGATTCAGATGAAGAAGAGGAGGTTGTAGAGCTCCAGGAAGCAGAGGAACCGCCGAAAAAGAAAGCCGAGGAGAACAAGAGCCCAGTTATAGCAGAGAAGCAAGCGACACCTGACACTAGGAAGAACAGCACTAAGAAAGGTAAAACCAAATATTTCATGCAACAAGAAGTGTTAGCAAATGCGAAATTTGATAGGTTAGAGAAAATGGTGACTGACCTGGGGGAAAAAACAGCTAAAGGTCGGGTCGAAGGGTGCTGAGGAACAAGGAAGTGAAAATGAGCATTTAAGGGCATGGGTAGGGGGTCCCAGTATCGCCCAGAGTGTCACAGTAGGGCCTGCAGCTAAAGAGAACATAAAATGATGCCGCCACAACCCCCCCGCAAGAGTAAAGATCCGTGGTCACAACCCTGCAGTTACAAGAGACACTAAAAGAGCTGTAGAAGGAGATATTAAACAGGTTTAAGATATCTTTAGCTTGGAATATTGAACAAGTTGCTAAGGAAACGATATGGAAGAAGGGATACACAGTAATGTTTTCATTACTAGAGGCCCAACAAAAAGGTTACAATGTGTTTAGGGATCCTAAAAAGAAATTGAGGAGAAGATATTGGCAAGGAAATCACAGGTTGAACACAGTTGGGTTAACTGGTTGAAGGCATTTAACATAATGGCAATGTGAAAAAAACCTAACGAAGGCACAGCATTATTTGCGTATTTAGACAAAATCAGGGAAGTTAGGGAAGTGTTTGGAGGGGAAGCATGGCTCACTTACGATGAGCAGGTTAGGAGGGCCATGGCAGTATGCCCAGAAATAGAATGGGATGAGGTTTAGAATAGCCTATACATTCAGGACATGCTCAAGACCAAAACAACATGCTGTGCAGAGAAGGGTACAACTCACACAAAAAAAACACAGTCAAACAGCAGTAAAGGCACAGAGCCTGAAAACCAGAACAAGAGCGAACAGCCCTTTCGGAAAAAAAACAGCCATGGGTGGCTAGGTCAAATACCCGCAGACAGAATGCTAGCAAACCGCAAAACACCAATAGGAACAATATTACATATTGGTAATTTCAGAAAGGTTACTGCTCTTGGGGGCAAGGAGTGCAGATGCAAAACATGCTTGCACAAAATGTGTGTGGGGGGGGCATAGCAGCAGCGGTTGCACCAGATTACTGAACAAAGGACACAAAAATGAGGAACAATGAGATCCCAAGTGCCAAAGCTAACCCAACCTAAAAAGAGATGGGAAAAGGGGCTCCAGGGGGAAAATGAGAGGAAAACAGGTTACGAATAGCAAGGAAAACACACATTAGAGCCATAGAATTCATGCTCTGCAAAGTGATAGGGCAGTCTATAAAAAATTGTTAGCTAGAAGGTTTCAGCATCCCATTCCAGGGACAAGAGTCCAAAGTGATCCCAAAAAATCTGAAATCTGCAATAGAGAATCCAACATTAGTAAGGAATGAAATACAGACTATACATTCAGGACATGCTCAAGACCAAAACAACATGCTGTGCAGAGAAGGGTACAACTCACACAAAAAAAACACAGTCAAACAGCAGTAAAGGTACAGAGCCTGAAAACCAGAACAAGAGCGAACCGCCCTTTCGGAAAAAAAACAGCCATGGGTGGCTAGGTCAAATACCCCCAGACAGAATGCTAGCAAACCGCAAAACACCAATAGGAACAATATTACATATTGGTAATTTGAGAAAGGTTACTGCTCTTGGGGGCAAGGAGTGCAGATGCAAAACATGCTTGCACAAAATGTGTGGGGGGGGGCATAGCAGCAGTGGTTGCACCAGATTACTGAACAAAGGACACAAAAATGAGGAACAATGAGATCCCAAGCGCCAAAGCTAACCCAACCTAAAAAGAGATGGGAAAAGGGGGCTCCAGGGGGAAAATGAGAGGAAAACAGGTTACGAATAGCAAGGAAAACACAAATTAGAGCCATAGAATTCATGCTCTGCAAAGCGATAGGGCAGTCTATAAAAAATTGTTAGCTAGAAGGTTTCAGCATCCCATTCCAGGGACAAGAGTCCAAAGTGATCCCAAAAAATCTGAAATCTGCAATAGAGAATCCAACATTAGTAAGGAATGAAATACAGACAAAATTAGACTTAGGCAGGGTTGCAGGGCCCTAGGTAGAGATGCCATTCAAGGAATACATCTGCTCACCTCTGGTACCCAAAAAAGGAACCGTGGCAGTATAGCTTAATACATCATTTGTCCTACCCTCAGGGCCAGTCAGGTAATGATGGGATACCTGAAACAGAAACAGCAGTGATGTACACACATTTCCATGAGGCACTTCGAGGAATTAAAAAATGTGGGAGGAACGCTTTCATGGCGAAATTAGACAGAGTTGGCTTTCAGATTACTGACAGAACACCCCAACTCACAACCTTGGTTAGGTTTCATGTTTGAAAATACATTTTACGCAGACAAATGCCTGCCAATGGGGTGTGCGATATCATGTGCGTTATTTGAACAATTCAGTTAATTATTTCAGTGGGCTTTCTTGAAAAGGATCACAGGTGGTGCACTACCTGGATGATTTCCTGCCGATAGGGCAGCCCGGTACAGGAGAATGCCAGGAATCATTGTCAGAAATGTGTGGCATACCACTGGCAAAAGAAAAAACTACTGACCCAGCTACAAGCATAATTTTCCACGGCATAGAGGTAGATTCAGCGGCAGGACAATGTAGGATCCCTCCTGGGAAATTAGAGGAGTTACTTAGACGAATCAGAGCACTAAGGGGAAAAGATCGGGGAACCGTTAAGGAAATAAAGTCATTAGTGGGGAGCCTCAATTTTGCAGCCAGAATAATCCTAAAAATAAAGGGTACCTGGTAATAATCTATGGATCTCCAAGTAAAAATACAATAATAATATCAGCAATATGGACCAATAGATCGAGGATGACAATATTCTCTCAATCAAATGTTTACTCAAAAAAAATGATTTTATTTCATCACATAAATTTAAGATGCACAGTGAATTTTATACATATCTAAAAGATACTCTCATTCAATTACCCCATCGCTCATACGCATTTATACATTCACACCTCACATCTCTGTCTGAATTGATACATGGTGTTTACATCAGTATAACCATCTAACAAAATTATCTAACAAAGTCTTTTTACACCCTTTCCTAAGTACAAGTGTGTCTATCTGTGTGTATGACAGAAGATGTGCGAGTCGACACGTGTTTCGATCGGTTATAACAGGCTTCACAACTCTAGCACTTGTGTTGATCCAACCTTCATCAGGACAAAAGCAATGTGCCAAATATGCCTCTCTTCAAGGTAGATGGAGTGAGAGTCATCTCCAATAGACAGCTGTTGGAGGTAGTAACTGACATTGTGGGTATTGGCCCATAGAGACCCTGCCAAATTGCAAATCTGATAACCAGAGCTCTTTCGTGTGCTAACCGCTACTGTTAGCCTGAAATATCTTCTTCAAATAATCCCCAGCTCCCGATTTTTATACTGGTGGTTTCCGAAAGGATGAGACTGCTACAGCGTCCTCCTCAACAATCTCCTCTATTTGATGCAGCAATTCAAAACATGAATGGGTTTCTCATTCACAACAGTCTCTGTAGATCTTGATCCCCGCAAATTCAATGATATGTGCTCGTGGTGCTGCCGAGGTTCCCGTAGCATTCGCCACAGTTCAACTCAGCAAGCCCTTGCTGTTGAACTGTGGCAAATGCGACTGGAAAGTTTTTTCAAGGAGCCTGGAAATGAAGACAAAAGGCTGCAAGAAACCCCACCTACACATAAGGTTGCAGGAGGACGTTAAGAGAGACTTACTGGTATGGCAGGAATTTCTGGCAAATTTCAACGGTACAACAATATGGCGCACGCCATTAAACTCAGACAACAGGAGAGTTTTATTTACTGATGCAGCTGGGAGCAAAGGTTTTGAAGCAATACTGAGAACGCCATGGTTTGCGGGGTCATGGCCAAAAGCATGGCATACACAAGGTCTGACTAGAAACATTACACTGTTAGAAATCATCCCCATCTTGTTGGCGCTCCATATTTGGGTTGACCGTTTAGCAAACACTGAGCTCATTGCATGGTCTGATAACATGGCAGTAGTAGGAATCAAACAGAAGATCAACCACTTGCCACCTGGTTTTACGCATACTAAGGGCCATGACCAGTATAACTCTGAACAGAAACATTGAAATAAGGCTGAAACATTGCTGGCACAGATAATAACATCGCGGATGCATTATCTCGATTTCAGTGGAACATGTTTTGGAAAATATCTCCTGACGCCGACAAATACATGACAGAAGTTCCAAGAGAGTGCTGGGAAATACTGACAGAGAAATAAAGACAGCATCAATGCCAACCCCCGACGGCCGGGGCCATGATGCATTAGCTGCAGGGACACACACCTCAGAGACAGGTGTCAGCAGAAGCACGCATCTTGCATAAAACAGACCCTGCAACAGGGTTATTAATGGGCCTGACTAAGAATGCATTGGCAAGCAACACCGCTGCGCAATATAGTAAGTGTCTGAAAATGGTACGAAATGTCACAGGTTAGGGGAGGGGGGGAAAATGGAAGGCCCACAGAAGGACAAAAGGCACCTGTTGAATTTTGAGAAGCTGGTAATTTTAATTTGCTAGATACAGGGTGTTCACCCCCGTAGGAGACAAATCTGTTAAGAGCAGCATTTACCATTGCATATTTCAAGGCTTTCAGGCTAAGCAAGCTTATTGCATCCAAGAACGAAAGCCAGCGATGGGTTGGGTATATTGGATGTACAGGTAAAAGAAGATAGGTTGAAAAAGGGAAATTAACATATCATGCATAGAGGACAAAGCAAACTGCCGGGTGTGCATCACCAACCACTACATCAAAAGCCTCCCGCACGTTGGAGGTCGTTTCCTGGTTCACAAGGACAGCAGCGCTTTAAGTCAATTTCAGTTTAAAGCTATGCTGATACGAACCATTGCACAGGGAGTATGGGACTCACTCTTTTAGAATAGGGGCAGCAACAACCGCTTAGCAGGGAGAGCTGTGGGTCCAAAAGGATAAAACAATATGCGGTTGCAAATCAGACTGTTACAAACATTATATAAGACCAGAACTAATATGATGCTTTTCTCACAAACAGATCACGATGTCCCTTTCAAGTCTGCGTGGATAATAGGCCACTCGTTCATTTTCAGAACAGGGAGATGGTCTGAAGAAACAAAAGAGAGTCCGCATTCAAAAACACCATTGCGTCATGATGGGGGTACAGGGGCATGATATGATATGGCATTTATAACGCACCTATACACAAGTGTTTCAAGGTGTGACGAGGCAAGGGAGGGGGAACAGAGGGAAGACCGAGACAGCGATCTTACTAGGCCAGGTGACAGAGATCGCGCAAGTGTACGAGAGGGGTGGAAAGGGAAAAGTATGAGGGGAAAGGGAAGGGGGCAGGGTAGTACATAGGATAACATTAAAATAAATAAAACCAATAAATACAATTAATAGGAAGTGTAGCTAAGTGGTGGCAAGTGCAGGGGTAAGTGCAGGCACCAGGTGTCAGGTGTTGGTAGGGGGATGTAGGGATACAGAAACAGCCCCCGAGCACCAGGGGTTTTCGGGGGGGGCAGAGGATGTGTGCAAAAGGTGAGGAGGGGACCTGGGCCCGAGAACAGAGGGTAGTCAGGTGACCAGTGCAATTTCAGTTTCAGTTAGGAGTTCAGCAGGGGAGAGGAGGAGAGAAAGCAGAAGAAAATTGGAAGGTCTTGAGGTGCTTCCGGAACCGGAGATTGTTCTCCTCAAGTTTCAGAGAGGCAGGGAGGCTGTTCCAGAGGGAGGCCCCAGCCGAAGAAAGATCTACCACCAACTCGTTGCTTGGAGAAGCAACTGACCCAGAGGGAGTTGGAGGCAGGTGAGCGAAGGGCTCGAGAAAGAAGATATTTAGGAAGAGAGAGTTGAAGGTATTGAGGCCCGAGGCCCCAGAAGGCCTTGTGGACAATGTAGATGGATTTGAACTTAATCCTCGCAGCTACTGGGAACCAGTGCAGAGATTTCAGTCCTGGAGAGATACGATCCCTGGGCTTGGGGCCAAGGACAAGTCTCACAGTGCTGTTTTGGATGAGTTGCAGAGGGCGGAGAGTAGAGGCAGGCAGATTAAGAAAGAGGCTGTTGCAGTAGTCCAGCCTAGAGAGAGAACCAGAGCTCTGGAGACAGTGAGCTTCTGGGGGAAGGAGAGGAAAGGAAGAATACCTCCGAGGAGGTGCGGCTGGTAGTGCGACTAGTTAGAGGCATCAGAGATGTGAGGACAGAAAGAGTGTGGAGTCGAAGGTGACCCCGAGGTTTTTAGCCTCACAGGTGAGAGCAGGATGAGGGCCAAGAGAGGCTGGCCACAGAGTGACAGGAAAGGAGGGAGCAGGTGTGCTGATGAGGAGAATCTCTGTTGTACTTGCATTAAGGCAGAGATCATTGGTGGCACACCATTCCTGGATAGCAGACAGACAGTCAGAGATTAGAGAAGGAGAAGAGGTGGCTGAAGGGAGCCTGAAAATGAGCTGAGTGTCATCCGCATAGCACTGAAGTTTGGGGCAGATGCGGTGGGCAAGAAGTGCCAGGTATTGGTTCAACAGCCAGGGAGAGAGGTTAGACCCCTGGGGAACACCACAGGTAGAGATAGAGGAAGGACCCAAGTTGGACCTGGGAGGGTCGATCGGAAAGGAAAAAAGTCAGCCAAGCCAGGGCCTGATCAGTGATACCCAGGTTATCACGGACATGGTTGAGCAGGATGGCATGGTTGACCGTGTCAAAGGCATGAAATGGTCTGAGATACATGACCAACTCACAGATTTAATAGCGTTCAGGGATCCACCCAAATGTGAAATCATACACTTAGGGAGCAAGGACGTGGTGGACCAAGGAAGAAAAAAGTTGCTAGCTGATACATGCGCATCCCTGGCAGGCATCGCACACAACTGGAGAGAGACAGATATTCTACTCAGCAATACTGCCCAGAAAGGTATAGGTGGAGTAAACTCATACAAAGCTATAGATATAGCAAGGAAGAAGTTCAACAGGGGGGTGGAAAAATTCTGCACTAGTAGAGGAATCCACTTCATCAGGCACAGGGCCATTTCATTGGCAAACCCTGAGCTGTTTCACAGAGACGCGACACATTTATCAGACAAAAGAATGGACAATTTCCATAAACAGTCTGGCAGCAAGGGGATGTAGATAAGTAACTTTTGGGGGGAACGCGAATGGCCGATAACCCATCCAGGTGACAACTCTGGACCTTGTTCCCAAAAGTGTACAGTTGTTTATGTATTGTGGATTTTGTGATACTTTACAAAATACGTTTTCTACAATCATGTTATGTGCAATAAAAACCACAGCCTTTTATTGCCAACACTTACACGAAGGTGCCAGTCATCATTGGCGAATCATATCACTGGGGAACAGTCACTGCCTCTTGGCTCCACTGATTACTCTGCCCACACCACCCTTCCTTCGTTAAGCAGGCAAGCCATGGCTTACAGAAGCAGCACTGACCCACTGTGGCTCGTTACCCAGATAAATGAACTGTGACCTCATTCAAATGACTGCATTTTGTGACAGAGTTCGTGGCAGAGGCCAATAGCAGGGAGACTGCCATCGGACCTCCAGCACCAGGCGTTCACCTAGGCGAACATTTCCGGGTGAGGCGCAGTCTTCAGAGACTTCAGGGTGGGGGTGGGGGGGGGGGGGCTCAGGTGTGCAAACATACTTGTGTGGGTGCATCTAACTTCTTTACATGGTCTAATATTACTATTACTATTCTAGTGCAGCTTCAATGTTACAAGCAGTTAACTCACTGCTTTACGACTAAAAGCACCCACTTAAGAACTGCTATGAGAATGAGTGGTCTCCTACTCCCGTGTCCCACCCACCTTGGAATCACTCCCCTAACATGCACGAACTAACCCCCATCACGATTTAATTTGCCTAAAAAACGTATGCATAGGAATGCAGGTGCTAATAACGAAATGTTTTACATTAGTAATTGCTGGGCCTTTGTTAACTGTGATACTGCAGACACTGTTTATTGTATTTGACCTGTTCTGTGCTACTACAGCTCTGTAGGTCAGCCAGGTCAAGTCAACATAGCCCAAAATTCCGTGGCGGGTGGGGGGGGGGTTTAAACCCGATCCGCCCAATGACCCGTCACCACTGTCCAGCACCTTAGACACGGGGCAAGTTTAGCCACAAAACACAGTATAACCCGCATGAATCGGCTACTCTACCTGCAAGTCCGGGCGGCTTGACCCAGGAATCCAGATGACGCTTAGGGTCAAGCCTCGAGACCCGCTGCTCGCCCTGCCAGGGCTGCCTACGCGGTACGCCTGACGGGCGATCATCCCCTTGTCATCACAGAAGGTCTGTCACCTGACCAGTGACAGCACACAGCTGCTTCATGTGCAGGAGGCCATCAGCACTCTCCTGAATCAGGCTATTCAGTGCGTGGCCAACGGCAAGCTCAGCACCAGCTCTGCAGAGCTCAAAAGAGAAAACAAACAAGAGGGCCACTGTGGGGCACCTCCCGGGATTAACTGCCAGCCTGTTCTAGCAGTGCCCAACTGGTGCCAGGCTTGTCTTTTAGCAGTTAAGCTAGCCCAGATAGTACATACTGCTTCCACAGTCAGGGTGCCCAAACCAAGGATTTGCAACTCCCCTAAAAGTTGTGGAAGACTAGAAAGCACGGCACTGTGAAAATGCATCCGAGTGACATGGTGTGAGTTGTGGTACTTCGGTGTGCATGTCCCCCAGCGAGGTCCTGCTCGCAGCAGAGGGTCCCGCCAGCCGTGCACACACATAGCACTGAGGGGTTGCTTAGCTCAGTCACTCAGACCGCACATTTACCTTTGATTAAGTGTCCGGCAAGCAATGTCCTCCCGCAGCCTTCCCCCATTCCTGGGCGACTGCACCCCAACACATTACACTGGCCAAGGCCAAGCAGGCGGTGGCGCAACTAGACCGAAGCTTCTGGGGGAGGGCAGGGGAGGACTAACACGGCACATATGACGGCAGGACACATTTACTGGTATACGGTCCTCCAGTCCCGTTGTCCCAAAGAAGAATTAGTGTCAAACAAGCAACCAAGGATGCAATTTAATGTGCATTGATTGCCAAAAAACATGATGGGTTTTAAATACAAAATGTGCTTTTGGTGGTTACTGCCAGCATGGTATTAAAGTGGTTGTGTTGGGGTGCACGGTTGGATTCGTGGTGCATATGTAGCTGCATTTTACAATAAACCCATTTAAGGACGAGTGACACTGGAGTTGCAGTGTCTTTGTGGTGTCCGTGGACAGTCAGAAATGGGGACCCAGGAAATTGGCTAGATACTGTGATCCATGAGTGTGTGTCATGGCATAGTGTCACCTGACATAGCACCCCTAGCCTAACAGCACAGCCCGACACAAATCCAACAGCAAAACAACATGGGTTACACAATAGAACATACACACCAACCAAAGACAAATGTCTATCCCAATTTCCCTGAAGACACCATACTAACCCCCAAAATAACAGACACACCAATACAGCTTTGCACACAACTTAAACACCACCCCAGCAGACACCACAGTAAACAACCAACAATTTACCTTCGCAAATGGAGCACAAATTAAACACGTTTCTAGACAAATCACAAACTAGCTAAAACGTACACAATACAGACAGCTTTATCTTTTCAGATCTGCACACATCAACATTGCTACAAAGCATCCTTGCCCAGTTTTAGTCCCCTCACCCGCCGCTTATAGATCCTGAAGCTCCAAGAAACTGTGAAAGAAGGAGCCGTGTCCAGGGGTGCACTGGGAACCACAAGAGGCCCTGGGAATAATTATGAAAGTGGCCCCATATTACACATTTTCAGCAAGCCCAACCCTTTTCCTATGGGCACATTTGGAAATACCACACAACAGAGGTCCAGGGTGTAGAGGCCTACTGTGAAATACCCAAAGTTCCCTATAGGCCAGTCCACCCCTGGGTGTGTCAAGCAAGACTGAATAAAATAGCATATCCGGGCATAGCAAAGAGTTTCAATCATTCTCAAAGGGGGAAGTGCTCTGAACGACCAGGCAACTTCGGTAACTGGCAGCAAGGGGCAGGAAATGAATGTCAGTTTTCTGTGCGATAATCGCTGGTGCAATGACTGGCTGGTGAGACTATATGTCTGCCTATCAAATTAAGTGACATGCGAACTAAGGGGGGGGCACAACAACAATAACACATTTATAGGTGATGGCTGGAGAGGCCACTAATGGAGGGCCACAAGGATACAACATTTAATTTTTCAAATCATGAAATCTTCCCCATTGCAAGGCAGTCATTCCCCCCCCCCGCCCCCCAAAACAGTGTGAACTTAATCTCTTCTAAGGACTCCAATTTCTGCAGTTAAATCACAGCGAGGTTGTCATCCATGAAGGAGGGGTTTTAACCCTTCTTTGCAAATTAGGCACTTGACTACATACGTTCTGAGCTGTACAAATATTAAACTAAGTTTTCTTGAAAAATACCAAAATCCCATAGTAAAGCAACTTGACAATGTGAAAATACTAATAGCAATATGTTAAGCCAAAGGCATGTAATTGTACCTTTGTTTGCAACATCCTGAAATGAGAACCCCAAATCCTCGAATACAAAATATTAGCCTAAAAAATCTATTGTGCAGCCCTGTGCTTTCAGACTTCAAGAAATACAGGGTGTAATTTTGTTCAAAAACGTAAATTGCACGGAGGGGACTGTTACATTTGCAAGCAAATAAGTCCCCTGCATGCAATTTTAGTCATTTGCACTATGAAGTGGAAAACAAAGGTGTAAATGTAGGCATTATCACCTGTACGCCTTACATTTTAGTTTTGGCTATTCGGTGGTGCTTTAAGACGAAGCTATAGCATTAGAGTACAGCTAGGGAGGCATGGAATACGAGGAGGAACACAAAGCTTGTAGGTGTTATTTTCCCCCTATGGCGAATCCAAAGGTGGACACAGACTCTTTGGTGCCATTGTATCAAAAGGATAAGGCCAGTCTTTCCCCATCACTATGGGTGTTCCCCGCCTATGTTAATAACTAAGGTGCTTGTTAGTCTGTCAGGACTGTCCAAACAAATAAGTCTGCTGTCCAAAAACTCTCCTCACTGACCCTACCACTATGTACAATCTAACCTGTGTCAGAAGGATGAATCCCTTCTCTTGAAGGTACTTCTAGTACCAGTCTTTCAATAGGTGATTCAAAAATAGTCTCTTGAAAATCATCCTTGAAACTGATGCCACTCTTATGAGGGTAGTTCTAGTACCAGTCTTTCAATATCTGGCTTGTGAATAGTCTCTTCTGCCAGTTTCCATTAAACTCTTTAATTGGATTACTATGCTTTCTCGCCTCTGGTTTGGTCCCTCTCGGGACTCTCTTATTAATCCTTGTTTTTTGTCCGATTCAGAACATGTGCTTTTATAGCCTCTTGCAATACTTTATGCAATGTGTGATTCAATTGACAATTTTCTCCATGCTCTTTTCCATACCTTGCTTCCTCTTCAAACTTATTTTGACTTTGTACAGGATGTTGAGTTATTATCCCCTTTTTCCAGGGTAACTTTATCTCTTCTACCTTTCTTGTGGTATCTAACCATTCAACGGTTCGTTTTGCACAATTATTTCTCCAATTCAACTCGATTTCTGTTTTTTTTTACTGGGACGAGTTAACTGATTGCAATAATGACTCTTTCCCTCTTACCTTCCTGGTGGTAGGAGAACATCGGTGGGAGCCTCCTTCATTGCAGTCCCTTGTTCGATTCACAAACCGCCAGCGTCTCTCCTTCTTCGGTGTGTCTCTCCTCGTGGTTCCCCTTTCTTCACAGTAATGCGGCCACTCAAACTTCAACCATACCGACTGGTTTCCAGTTGCCAGTGGTATCAGCAACATTGCTTGGACACTTGTCCCACCAAGGATTCTTATTCCTGGTTTCGCCACCACCTTCTGATGGGTTCCAAGTCATTTCATTGACAATTGTTGCTGAAAAAACCTTTGAAAACTGTTTAAATTATTTTTGGGGGGTTCCCCCCACCAAGCGCCCCATTATTTACCTATGTGTTTTATTCCTGACCCCCCCAATCCTTTACATGTCCTTTCCCACCCCCAAAAACATTTTGAAACAGTTTGTTTGGCAAAAGGTCTGCAGAAAAACATCCGTTGTAAAAACAGGTGTCGATGAAGGGACGTTGTACCCTTCTGATGGGGTCTGGCCATCCTGTTTTCTCTCGCTCTCTGCTTGCCCTTGCTTCGGTGTAATGCTTTGCAACACTGCCAGAGTTTGAAATTCACAGGTTCCAGTGCCCCTCTCTCTTGTTTGGTGTACACAACTTGGGGAACTCGCCAGCTAGCGTATGGGTATGGGTCTCTGTCTCTCTCTCTCTTGGTACTTTATGGAATCTGGTGTTCTAAAGCATCCCATTTAGGCCACATTATGTACCTCCTGAGCGAGTTCCTCATGAGAACGGGAATCCTTGTCCCCTATGGGGGATTCTCTCCTGGTGTGGTCACACTTGCCTCTAGTCACAGTGTAAGGAATCTGAGGGTGTCCTCACTTCTTTCCCCAGCATATCCTCCTCCCATTTGGCCAGGGAAAGGCTATCGCTTTCAGATCCTGACCCTGGGGGCGAATATGCAAGGGAGGATCACTTGGGTGGAGGAGACTTGGGGAGTGGAGATGAGGCACCCTTGTGTGAGACACGGTATCCCCCATTTCCCTTTTTTAACGAGTCAAATATCCCCCAGGACTTTGTAGGGTATTAGCAATCCATTCCCTATTTTTTCTAGAAAATCCTCTTCCAACACACACCACTTAGCTACTGAGACAAGGAGGCCACCATTAACACAGAAGACAGACTGGAAGAAGAAATATGTGAGGTCTAGTTGTTGGACTCATTGAAACAGTCAGCTCAGAGGTTTAGAGAGAGACCTGGGAAGCACGAAGGAGAGTTCCAGGGCAGTAGTTTTGGCAGCGAGACACCACCTTCCCAAGAGTCTGGGATGTATCAGGAGCGTGATCCGGTGCAGCGAACGAGAGGGGTTCTTTGGCAGTCTGAGGCAGAGCTGAGGAAGCAGTGTGGCACGGAGCGAATGCACGAGGAACGTTGGAGAGGCTCTCGAACACTCAGGAGCGCTGACTGCAGTTGACCAGTGCTCCAAAGTAAGCAGCAGGGACACAAGGAAGCTGCCGAGGACGCTGTATGCCAGAGGGAACCAGCATAAGCATAACGTGTGCAGAGACAGGTCTCTGGAAAGCAGCAGAAAGTGGAAACCATACCATTAGAAGGCCGATGAGTCTGCCTGGGTGAAAACGGGGCCCGGACACGTTGGATGGGAGGTTAAGTGCCAGAGATATTTGATTTTGAATAACTGATTTGAATAAAACTGAAACGCCATAAAAACAAGCATTGCCAAGAGTCAAATAAGCAAGCAATGCCAAATCAAATAAGCAAGTTTGCCAAGAGCCAAGAAAAGTTGTGCAAAAGAACTATGATAGTAGCCAGGTCTGTATGCAAGAGAAACAAGAGGCAGCCAGCTGCTGCAATCAAGAAATCTGAAAAGAGAATAAGTTTCCTAGCAGGAGAGTGAACTGGGAAGCTTGTACAAAAGGAACTATAAAATAAACTGTTTCCTAGCAGGAGAATGTACGGGGAAGCATATGTTGCTGTTGCAAAGAAAAGCTACTAACCCAGTGAATGTCAGTGACAAAGTCAGTGATAAAGCTTTAAGGGCTCTTGAAAGGTTACTGAGTCAAGCCTCATTGTGAAGCTGAAACGGTGGCAAAATATATATGAAACATATCCAAGTAAGGTGCGTCGAAGGCGCGACCTGTAATGGGTGGACTGTGTGGTCCAACAACTGCGGCTAGACTAACTACACCCACCTAAGGAAAAGCCACATTGTGATTCAATAGAGGAAACCCATGTGAACTGAGATTGCGGGGCTGAACATTATAAATTGGTGATAAGTAACCAAACCAGAGGAGCTGGGGAATACCCCGAAGAACTGTGTTATTTTGGAACATTGAATATCTCAAGGAATTGTGTTATCTTGAGGCATTGGAAGAATTGAAAGCTTGGGGAAGGGAACCCCTCTTTTGTTAAGTTAACTGCTTGAATCTTGGGCAAGGGAAATCATTTTTACACATTAGAGCTGGAATTAGCTCTGAACTTTTATTTTGAACTCTTTTCATTTGATGCTGACATCACTACACATTGTATACAACTAGATGTGAGGGCAAGTATAGGTTTTGGACATAGACGGATATTTGCAGTGGACTTCCTGATACAGACTATCATTAATTTCATGTAGGTAGGGAAATCCCACCTTGGCATAGGGCAAGTTAGGCCTTTTACCAACCCTCCTTTTTAGTTAATAAAAGTTTGTATCTTAAAATACTATTCAGTTGTCTGTGTCTACTTCCTGATGTCTTCACACTAGGGAGGGTATTGCAGAGCGGGCTCACCTCCCTAGCCTCACAAGGAGTGACTCCCTCTTTGGGAGAAGTTCGCTCAATTCATCACATCCCCCATTGACTGCCCATGCCAAACCCTATGGCCATTCCCACCCTCTTCCTGCCCCTCCATGGCCAAACACATCCTCTTGGGATCTTTTAGAGCTAACGTTATCAAGCTTTAGCATCAAACTGTGTGCTCGAAGTGCCTGAAAGTATTTTTAAAGCAGTCTTCTGAGTGCTAATGGCTTAATTGGAGCTGTGAACGTGCTACGGGTGAAATCAAAATGTCAATCAGAGATGCATGTCCTTCACAGAAGTCTTGTTAAAAACGAGCATAGGCAAAGCCAACAGTTTTGGTCTGTGTCCATGTATTAGGCATTTGCCAGTCACTACTAATATATGCCGAGGTACTTGCACCATTTTGCAGCTGCTACCATCAACGTCCAGTTAATACCACTACAGCAGTACGTATTAACCTTTCCCATTGCTTCACAAAAGCCAAAACTGTTGCCATTGCCAATGTTTGTTTCACTTCATAGTGTAAATTGAGTAAATGCCACCTGCCATTTACGTATGGTGGGTTGTGTTTGCAATGAAATCCGTCTGTTTTTATCTGTTTTAAAAAGCAGTTGGATTCCATAAGAATACAAAGCATTTGAGCTAGCATAAAAATGTGTTGCTGGCGTAAATGCTTGTGCCTTTGTAGAACACAGAGGATGACAGTGGTGGAAAAGGCAATTTCATTCCGTGTCCCCTCTCTGCCATGCAAATGAATGAAAAAATTATGCCGCGTAGAAAGTATGGATAAACATTTTTTACGCTTATGTTTGACATATGCTTTTTATGCTAGGTTGTAACAAACATCCTCCACACTAAAATAAATTGTGTCAAAAGTTCACTCGCTTAAGCATCTAGAGGCTTAAGTCACTTGAGGCTTCAAAAATGTATTGTATGTTGGAACATTTCGTTTTATGGGGAATGTGTTAGGCTCACTACACCCTGATGGTATGTTATGCCATGTATGTTATGTTAATTACATTGTATGTACAAAATGGCCGGATTCTCCCTGACCAACTGTTATAGATATACCATATAGTACCTGGAATGGTCAGGGAATAGCCAGGTGCCCCTCCTTTCGTTTGAAAAGGTCATTTAACATACAGCCTGTTTGGCACAAACTACCGGCTTGCTGTAATGCATGATGTTAAGAAGAACATTTGACATCCACATTAAAAACAAACCCTTTTTGCATCTTAAGGTAGTGGACATCATTGGTATAAAGTAATCCTTAAAATGGGGCTTTATTGTTCTACTCACTTTAATTGTCTTGTAAGCAGACACAAGTTCAGAATTAAGGAGGGGGTATTTCCGCTGTGAAAGCCCAATTGCAGTGCCAATTGTCTAGAGTCACGCCTAAGAAAGACATTGCCAATAACAAAAGGAAAGTAATTGCTTTCCTTTTGCAGATGAAATGCAGACCCAAACTACTTTCATCGTCTTATGGTCCCTTCAGGAATAGCACAGAATTGAAGGGGAGTCAGGCGGGGGAGGGTGCAGGGGGCTACACTTCTCTGATTTTAGGAACAGGTCGACATGTTGAGCATTTCAGTACAAGTGGATTACCATGCCTTCATCAGAACTAAACTAAGATCCAAGTTGATGAGCGAGGCTCCCAGGGGGCGCAGGCAAAATGGTTGCCTGAGTGATAAGCTCCGTCCACTGCCTTGGCACTTTATAGGAGATATGGTGATGTACAGCATCAGTATCCCTGAAAGAGCGATCCCCTGATAGTGTGCAGCCATGGGAACCTGTCAGTTCCTCGTAGGCTTGAGGAGCTCTGCCTTTAAGCCCACGGCACACCCTGTAGACAACAGGCCTGCTGGCATTGTGAGGCAACATGGCGGCTGTTATGGGTTCTGGTTCAGGCAGAGCCCCGGTTATCTGGCAGTGTAGGCATGTGCTCATCAGATTTTCAACCTTCTCGTCGATCTGTGGGAACCACACCCGGTGCCTGATCCGAGCTTTTGTCCGTGCCATCCCTTGATGTCCTTCGTGGGCCAGTGCCACTATTCTGTCTTGTATGCTCGGTGGGATGACGATCCGATTCCCCCTGAGCAGCAGTCCGCTCTCCGTGATCGACAGGTCTTGTCTTACGGTGAACATCCCGGAGAGAAAAACCTTTGCTTCCACTGTCCTGTTATGGGTGTTCTTCATGAAGGTCTTCCAGTCGCCTGAGATGATGGCGTCCTTCACTAAGTCGCAACATGGGTCTTTGTGGGTCTCAGACTCAATGTCCTCAATGCTGACCGCCTTTGGCCTCATGGCTCGCTCCACCTGGCATATGTGCTCCTCGGTCTCTTCGGCCACTTGGACTTCTTGTGAGGTTGCTGCTCGAGGGTGCCTTGAGAGGAAGTCCGCCGGGTTTCCACTTCCTGGCTGGTAGGCCAGTTCAAAATTGTACTGCTGGAGGTGCAGCAACCATTTCGTTATCCTTGCCGGGGGGTGTGACGACGTGCCCATGAAGATGGGTAGTAGGGGTTTGTGATCTGTGACCGCAGTAAATCTCCGTCCATAGAGGTATAGGTGAAAGTGATGGCACCCCCATAGTACGGCAATGGCCTCCTTCTCGATATGGGAGTACCGTTGTTCTGTCATGGTGAGAGCTCTTGATGCATATCCGATGGGCCTCTTTTCCCCCTCTTTGGTGACCTGCATGAGACCTACGGGGCTCGCATCCACGAACAATTCCGTCGGGAGCTCGGTGTTATAGTACGCCATTTTTGTGTCAACAGACAGGGACTCCTTAATGTTTTCGAAAGCTTCCTGGCACTCCTGCCCCCATTCCCATTTGGCGTTTAGCTTGGTCAGCTCGAGTGGCCAGATTCCGGATGAACCTGCCGCAGTAGGTGGCCATGCCCAGGAAACTGCACCCTTCCGTGGGTGTCATTGGCGGGCTTGCAGCTTGAATGTCTGCAACCTTCTGGGGGTCAGGGGAAATGCCCGTGCTGCTGAATTTGTACCCAAAAAATGTGATTTCCGATTTGAGAAACTCGCACTTTTCCTTATGTATGGTTAATCCAGCGCCTTCTAACCTGCCCAGTAGCGTTTGGAGCCTCTTGAGATGTTCTTCCTTGTCATGAGCGTGAATCAGGATATCGTCGCTCACGTTGAGAATGCCAGGTATGTCTCGGATGACCTCTTGAATTGTCTGTTGGAAGACTTCGGCCGCCGATGATATCCCGAAGCTCAGACGTTTGTACGTCCGCATCCCCAGATGTGTTGAGAAGGTCGTTATGTAGCGAGAATCTCTGTGAAGCTTTAACTGGTGGTATCCTGCTTTCAGATCAACTTTGGAGAACACTTGCGACCCTGTGAGGTCAGCCACGATTTCATCGAGCGTGGGTGTGATGTGGCGCTCCCGCTTGATGGCTGTGTTCGGAAGACGCATGTCTATGCAAATCCGGACTTTGCTGGGCTGTTTAGGCTTTCTTGTTGCTACCATCGGGGAGACCCATGGTGTGGGCCCAGTCACCTCCTCTATTACACCGGCTTCTTCCAGCGCTTTGAGTTCTTTCTCCACTTGTTCTCGCATGTGGAACGGTGTCCTCCTGTGTCTCACTGCCTTCGGCTGTACCGGATCGTCAATGTGGAGTCTGATAGTCTTGCCTTTCAGACACCCTATCTCCTTTTGCAGGTTGGGATAGTGCTTCAAAATGTTCTCGACTTCTTGCACTTCATCCACTTGGCCGATGAACTTGACTAACCCCAGATCTTCAGCCACGTCCCCACTCAAGAGGCATTCAATCCCCGCCTTCACGATGTAGATTTTTGACCGCAGTCTGTTTTCGCCGTGGACGAGAGTGGTGCGGAACCTGCCGACGACCGATAGGGGCTTCCTGCTGCCGTACGCAAACAGCAGTGTGTCCGTGTCCTTCAGATCTGGTTGGGGTTGTAACATTTGGAACATGTTTGTGGGCATGACATTTACGGAGGCTCCCATGTCGATGGTCATCCATACTTGCTGATTTTGAAGGGTGACCAAACATTTGCGCCTTCGGAGATACTTTCTCTGTGTTATCTGCCCTTGATCCAACGCAGACACTAGGTAGACCTTCCTCCCTTTTCTCCATTGTTCCTTGCCGGCTTCATGTTGTATGCCTGAGACATCATCCCCTTCTTCCTCGGTCGAAGAATTGGCCGTTTTGACTCGCCTTGCGCTGGCCTGCTTCTTCTTGGTCCCGCTCTTTTCTTGAGTGTTCTGCGGGGGCTGTGCCGGGGTGCCCACTGACCGGCATACCTTCGCATAGTGGTCCTTTCTACCACATGCCCGCATGTTGTTCCCTGCGCGGGGCAGTTACGCCGTCCATGTCGCGGTCCACCACACCATCCACACTCTGTGGGACCCGGGACGCGTGGCTGCCCCCTGTTTTGTGCGTAGCTGCCACCAGCCTCGTCCCTCGTGAATTGTCTGTTGGTGACATGGGACACCATGGCTGTAGTGAGGGCGGGCTGTAGTTTTTGTAGCGTTGCCCCCATGTTGGCAGCCCTGGTATGTGCCAGTTCTCTTTGTCGACCCAACTCGAGAATCCCTGTAAGGGAGATGCCTTTCTCACCAAGTACCATCCGTCTCAGTTTTTCCGAATGGATGCCATTGATGAGTTGCCTCCGGATTTCTTTTTCGACGTTGGTAAATTCACAAGACATAGCTAACTTCCTCAGACGTGTGTGGTAGGCGCCCAACGTTTCTTCTTCTGCCTGAATGGTGGTGCAGAATATGAAGGTCTCATAGTCTGCGTTTAATTTTGGAAGGAAGTGCGCCGTCAGGGCATCTTTTGCTTGTTGGTAGGCGTCCTGGCCATCATCAATGGTTAAAGAGTTAAGTATGCATAGTACCTCGTCCCCCACGTTTAGCAGCAGGTGCAACCTCATTTTCCTGGCAGTCGTTATGTCCTTGCATTCCATCGCCATTTCGAATTTCTGGATCCATAGCTGCCACCTGGGGCCAACTGATGATGGGTCAGTGAATTGGTCAAAAGGCTGGATCATACCCGGGGAGCTCCCTTGCGGGCGAGCCTGTGGTGATGACATTGCTACGTTTGCTGCCAATCTCGACGGTGTGCCGGGTCTGGGGGTGGATGTTCCGGTAGCCATGCTGGGGTTCACTTGCCTCACCCTGGTGCAGATCCCTGGGCGATCCTTGACTGTCCAGATGGGCAGCAGTTGCCAGGTCCGGCACTCACCACGTGCACACGTGCTGAATTAGTAGCTGTGGATCAGCATTGGGCCTTCCCCGATGTTTTCCTGGCGTCTCTGGCTCATGGGAGGCAGATGGAGAGTCCTGGCGCCTCTACATTTTGGTGGTCTGCCGTTTGTAGGATGGGTCAGGTTGATGCAGGTGGGGGTTGTTTCCCCCTGGTGTCTTTTTTTTTTTTTTTAGGGGTGGGGGTTCACGTGTGTATCCCCCCACCGGGTGTCCAAAAATTAAGATTCAATGGCCGTGGGCCATCAGCTGCCTGTCGAGCGCCGAGCGAGTGTGTCTCGAGTAGTTCACCTCGTCGCCATTGTTAGATCCGGCCTCCGCGGCTCTGCGTGCGGGGAGACCAGATTAGTGAAAGCACAAGGCCACGCGGCATCTGTGTCACAGCTCCAGCGGGAGTGGAGAAACCAGGCAGCACACAGTACTCAGGTTGGCCCGGAACTGCCTCCCGTACTCGGGGGCGGGGCTTTTATTAGAGCGCCCTGCGTCACCGCATAGCGGGACGCAGGGCGGATGTAACAGCGGCCACCGGAGGGAGCGAGGTGGCAGCTGGCAGTGCTGGAGGAGGGCCTGGCCCTGTGAGTGCCGTGCCTTCAGCGAAGAAGCAGGAGAGGTCACTACCCCTCCTGGAGGACACGGTGGGCGTCGTACCTGTGACCATACCTGCCTACATTTGAAAATCAAAATTCCCGAGATTTATGCCCCGCCCACAGCCACACAAGACTCCGCCCATTTGCACAAACTCTGCCACCCCCACACCCCGCCCACCTGTCAAAAAGGTAAGCTCGGTTGTTGTAGCCGTCATTAGAAACATTTTTGCAGTAATCCATAGTTTATTTAAAATGACACGGTTACGTGCACAAGTGTAGTCTACAAATGCAGCATAAGCTGGATAATTACACGAACAGCATGATTTGTCAATGATGGTAGTCCATTAACATATTTATGGTGCTACACCAGCCCGCTCTCAATCGAGTTTGATTAAATGACAATATATGAGCCCTCTCAAGCCAGAGATTAATTTCAGCCAACAATTCTGTCAAATACTTTAGCTGGTGCATTTAGCATGGCTAATATACAGTAACCAGAGATCATGTGATCTCCCTGGTGTGTATTGCTAGAATTATACTTTTAGTCCACGTTAGAGGCATTTATATGTGCAATGTTATACACCAGGCATGAAGAGACTATGAAGAGACAAGGGAGGTTATTACGGCGGCGGCAGCGCCGCCTTCATTTTGCTTACTATATCATTGAATGAATGATTTTCAATGCTATAGTAAACAAAATGAAGGCGGTCGGTGGTCGCATTGAGGGAAAGTAAAAAAAAAGTTTAAAAAAAACAAAAATTAAATACAAGCACTTCTATTTGTGGATCCTGATTACCGAATCGACCCTCGCTCACACATTTCGCTGCGTTTACGGGTCCCACCCACTTCTCCACCCGATTGGCTACCAGCAGCAGCCAATCAGGTGGCGAATATGACGGACCTGGAAAGAATGATAACATTCCTGAGATTCCAGTGACTTTTCCAGAGACCCGGAGAAATGTTTAAAATTCTAGAGTCTCTGGAAAAATTCCAGAGGTTAGGCAGGGTGCCTGTGACCCGCCCCCCCACCTCTTCCGAGAGATCAGGCTCCGCAGGCCTGCGTAGGAGGACCGGCTGAGTCCGGCGGTGACGTCCTGGGCCTCGGAGGAGCAGACCATAGAGGGGCCCGGGAGACTTCTAACAAGTGCTGATAGCGGGAACCCCCCCTGCACAAACTGAAGCAAAAGCAGACGAAGCGCCAGCGCCACAGGCAGCATCTGGACCCACATTGTCCCGGTCTCCCTCGCTGTGTTGGTGTGATGCTGCAGGCCTACTGGAGCCGATGTAGATGGCAGGGGTGACGCCACAGGTGAAACGCAAAGCGCGAGTTCCGTGCCAGCTCCTTCAAAGTCTAGACTTTGAACTCCCCCGCTACCTGTATGGCTGGTGTAATAAGATGTCCTGATAGTATGAATTATGCTTTTTTTATTCCATTTATTGTCGGTTCTGGGTCGCTTTTCTGATTGCGTAAATCAAAAAAGTTTTCTTGTAATTCATGAAATGTTCTTATGCTGTAGATGTGTTAAAAGTCATAATTTTGTTTTTCTTAAATGGCTAAAGCACAATAATAAAAAAAAAGATACTACCCACCTTGGAGAGACCTGAAGGCTTCCGCTACATGGCAGAATGAAGTAAAGACACCGAAAGCCTGGGGAAGAGTCTCTGGGAGTTAAGACAATCCTCATTAGGCAGACTATGGTCTTGCTTAAAAGAGACACCAATGCATCTCCAAGACCTTAAGGGAAGTGGCAGACCACTTTCAAGGCTTATTACCAGTAACTCCTATTGAAAAGAAGTGAACAGTGACCCAATGCAGGAGGATGTCCGAAAATCAACTGCCTGACAAGGATACAAAATATGTGGGGCGAAGCCAGAAATACCAATTACAGTTGTTGCACATCCTGGAGGACAAGTTCGAGGTGGGACCGCTTTTAAAGGCTGAAGCTAATGTTTAGGAGGGACCTTGAATAAAACCAGAAGGCAAGTTCCAGGAAGGACCTAGGAGTTAAAACCTGAGAGAGACAGTCTAGAGAAGACCAACAGCAAAACCTCTCGAGAATGAGAGAAGTCAATTTGTGATTTCAATAACCCCATTGGGAAAGAAACCCATCGCTTGTTCAGCTTGTGACAGCTTATAAAGTCACAGTGGGGAATCAACCTTCCAAGGAGAGGTCCTACAGTCCGGGAAGAGATGAGAACAGAAAAATCAAGACGCTGCTATAGAATAGAATAGACAGATTGGGTGAAGAGGAGGAAAAACACAAGAAGAAAAGAGACTGGAAGTAGGAAAGAGGGTGAGAAAGAACAGGAAAGGAGTAAGCAGAACGCAAGGGAGTAAGGATGGTGAGAAAAAAGGGTGAGACTGAATAGGTCTGGGAAAGAAGAGTGGGAGCAAGAAATGGGCAAGCTAGGATGGGAGCAGAGGTTGATACAGAATGAGTGCAAGAAACCAATTCATTGGGGGAGAGAAAGAGAGAGAGATAGAGAGAAAGAGAGAGAGGGGGGGAGAGAGAGAGAGGGGGAGAAAGAGAAAGTGAGAGAGAGAAAGTGTGTGAGAGAGAGAAAGTGTGTGAGAGAGAGAGCGAGTGAGAGAAAGAGAGAAAGTGAGAGAGAGGGAGAGAGGGAGAGAGAGAGAAGGGACAGCCAATTGAATGGAGTAGAGAACAGGAATGTAAATAGTAAAGGTAAAACAGGAAGAGAGCAGAGATAGAAGAGAAAGGGACAAGAGAAACAATGGGGGAGAGCAGAGAGACAACAGATATTACAGGTGAGTGACAAAATAGGTGGCAAGTCAACAGTGCTAGAGACCCAAGAGGCAGAATGGGAAGGGAGCAAGTTAAACAGTTTGTAACAAGAGAAGAGACAAAAATTGCAGGGATGAGACGAAAGCGTGCAAGATGGAGCATGAGAGAAAAATTTGTGAAGGAGGTAATTGTCATGCATTCCGCATGGCGGCGTTTGTGGGACGTCTGGAAGCGCCATTAGCGGTTCCGTTACGTTAGCGGCCGTTCGGATTCAACGTTCTAGTTGTTATCCAAGATGGCCGCCGCGTCTATTAATGCAGGTTCGATCCTTTCTTCCCCGCGTTGCACCTTCTATGCTCCGCGAAGGTAACGCTTCTGTGTTCGTTCTTTCTCCGTTATCACTTTCCTTCTGCTATCGCTACTCCCCTGTGTCTCTTGCTCTAGACACCGCTAGCGTCCCTTCCATTCAGCCCTGTATCCTGCTTCGGATATCTTGTGTTTCTCCTTCTGTGTTTCCCAGCTACTTACCCATCTCTTCTTGCTGTGCTGTCTGGGGGATCTCCTCTCTGGGCAGACTTACCTCTCGGTCCTCGTTGGAATCTCTTGTGGATCTGCTCCGTTATCAGCCCTAGAATCTCCTGCATGCCAAGTATCCATTCATCCGGACTCTACTCACCGCACACGCCTCCAACCGGCCTGCACACCGTGGAACCAACTAGCAGGGTTTTTTCTGCCATTCGGCTTTTTCCCTGCTCTGGAACCGGCTCCCGGGAGGCCCCCCTGTCTGGTTATAACATATACCGACAGCGTGGCATCCCAGGGAGCTCGTCCCTTTTTGCACGATAAAAAGACCAGGAAGAAGATAAACACAGAGAGGCAAGAGAGACTGAAGAAGAAGTACCAAGACGATCCATCAGCTCTCTCAGGTGAGGAGAAGGGGAAGGGAGTTACATCAGAACATGACAGAGTGCAACGCCTAGGAAAGTCAATGGCTTCGTTAGAACAGTACCAGGAATTGGTAGCTGCTATTCAAGGTCTCACAGTAGAAGTTCAATCCCTTCGCGCTGAAAACCAAACCTTGAAGCAACAGGTTAGTGTTCGAGATGAATCCAGAGGAGATTTACCCCCGCTTCCTTTCCCTTTTGGGAAATATGATGGAAACCCCAAGACTCTAACAAAGTTTCTAGACGCCTGTCAACTGTACTTTACCTTTCGTCCTCGGGCTTATGAGACAGCTAAAGCCAAGGTGGGGTTCCTTGTCTCTAATTTAGATGGGAATGCCCTTGCTTGGGCAACACCGCTAATCCTTCAGTCGGACCCCTCTACACATGAGTACGACCAGTTTGTCCAACGATTTAAAACACGTTTTGAAAGACCTGAAGTTTTATACACCACATATGAGGCCATTGTAGACATCAGACAAGGATCCCATGATGTCCAGACTTATGTTTCGACATTCATACGTCTAGCAACTGAGGCAGGGTGGCCGGATTCTGCACAACAAACATTGTTTCGCCGAGGCCTACATGAAGACATCAAAGATGAGTTGGCCCGCGTAGCCAGACCGCAGTCTTTTGAGGAACTTGTCTCTCTGGCCTTACAGATTGAATTCAGATTAGGGGAGAGGAAACAAGAACGAAGGAGACCAAGACTCCCTCTCCCGCCATTGTCTTCACCTACGGCTAGTAATCATTCTGCGTCCCAGTTAGGGGAAGAACCTATGCAAATTGGCACAGCCAGAGGTCCCCTAACAGCGGAAGAAAGGAAGCGAAGAAGAGATCTGGGATTATGTATGTATTGTGGCTCCAACAAACATCTATTGCGCAACTGTCCAGATGTTCCTTCTCGCCGTCAGGGAAACGGTCTTCCCCGTACCTGAACAGGGTCAGGTCGGGGGAAGTTTGTAAGGATCCCTGTAACAGCTCTTTGCCTCTCTCCTCTGGAGAAGATCAGCGGCTGATGGTCTTTCAGATTAAGTTGTCCTGTGGTTCTTCAACAGTCTGGGATGTTATTGCCATGTTAGACTGTGGGGCAGCGGGAAATTTCATTGATGCTTCATGGGCAAGGAGGATGAAGATGCCCATTCATTCTAAGGACAGGCCCATCCCGGTTGAAGGGGTGGACGGCACACCTTTGTCTTCCGGACCCATAACGCAAGAGACTCTTCCAATACAGGTGCAATTGTTCCAACATAAGGAAGAGATTGTGTTTGATCTTATAAAGGCAGCCCATTTTCCGGTGATTCTGGGGATTCCATGGCTGCGTCGCCACAACCCTCTCGTAGACTGGTCAGCAAATACCATACAATTCCAGTCCTCCTATTGTCAAGAGTACTGCCTTCATCAGACTTCTTTAACCAGGCTATCCAACAGCAGGTGTTCGTTACTGGCAGCCTCTTTACATCGGGTACCAGAGCATTACCAAGACTTTCTCGAGGTTTTTTTGGATAAGCAGCCACACTCCCTTCCTCCCCACAGGAACGAAGATTGTGCCATTGACACCCTTCCCAATGCTTCCATTCCATTTGGAAGGATGTACCCTCTGTCGCTTCCCGAGCGCAAGGCCCTTAAGGAATACCTCGATAGTAACCTGCAAAACGGTCTCATTCAGGAATCTAAGTCACCCGCGGGGGCTTCATTGTTTTTCATACCCAAGAAAGACTCCTGTGAACTCCGTCCCTGCATTGATTACCGGGGTCTTAATCAACTCACCATAAAGGACCGTTATCCGATGCCTCTGATCAAAGAGATATTGGAGGCAGTTCACGGTGCTTCAATTTTCAGTAAACTGGATTTAAGAGGGGCGTACCATCTGCTCCGCATTAGGCAAGGGGATGAGTGGAAGACAGCCTTTAGGACACCCCTGGGTCATTTTGAGTATCGGGTCATGCCCTTCGGTCTTGTGAATGCTCCAGCGGTGTTCCAACGCTTTATGGACAAACTTCTAGCAGACCTCCTGTTTTCTTCTGTAGTGGTTTATCTAGATGACATTTTGATTTATTCTTCTTCTCCTACTGAACACCGTAAACATGTTCGCGAGGTCTTGGACCGCCTTATGAAGAATCAACTCTATGTTAAACCAGAAAAATGCATTTTCGATTCCCCTTCTGTATCTTATCTGGGTTTCATTCTCTCACAAGATGGTATCCGTATGGATCCAAGGAAGATACAAGCTATAATTCAGTGGCCTGTACCCAGGAACGTCAAGGAGACCCAACGGTTTCTAGGACTCGCGAATTTCTACAGACAATTTATTTCTGGTTTCTCTAATCTGGTCCTTCCTATCACCTCTTTGCTCAAGAAAGGGATACAATTCAACTGGACACCAGAAGCAGACATCGCCTTTCGAACTTTTAAGAAGGCATTTACTTCCGCACCCATTCTAATCCAGCCTGATCAAGCATTGCCCTTCATCGTACAAACAGACGCCTCAGGAGGTGCCATTGGGGCTGCTCTTCTCCAAAAGAGCTTAGATGGTCTGGAACATCCAGTGGCCTATTACTCTAAGACTCTCTCTACCAGCGAAAGAAATTACTCCGTGATTGAAAGAGAACTATTAGCCATCAAGCATGCCTGTGAGGAATGGCGACACCTCCTTCAAGGGGCCCGACATCGGTTTACCGTCCGTACAGACCATAGCAATCTTCGAGTTCTTCAGCAGATGGAGTGTCGTAACGCCCGTCATGCTCGATGGGCTTATTATTTTTCACAGTTCGACTTTGAGGTCACCTATCTTCCTGGTAAAGAAAACATCCTGGCCGACGCTTTATCCCGTGGCTATCAAGAAGATGCTGAAAAGAACCTAGTCCATGACTTAATATTAGCAGGCAAGAATTTCAAGACCATAGCTAATGCTTTCCTAAGGGATGTACAACTCAGACAACAAGGGAAACTCATGAAGGAATCTGTGGATCCTCGGTTAGAAGACAGAGAAGGCTATCTATTCAAGGGGCGAGCCTTGTATCTACCCGATAGTAAATATCAAAGAATGGCCCTCTCCTGGTGTCATGATGCACCGTTAGCCGGCCACAAGGGCATTCGCGCTACCAAGGATCTAATCTCGAGACTGTTCTGGTGGCCGTCTTGGAGCCAAGATGTCCTGTCATATGTCGAATCCTGTCCCGTATGCGCTTCTAACAAATACTCCACTTCTAAACCTCTTGGTTTACTTCAGCAGGAACCAGCGCCCAAGCAACCCTGGACTCATGTCTCTACGGATTTTATTGTTGATCTACCCCGATCAGAAGGCAATACTGCCATTATGGTAACTATAGATTCCTTAAGTAAGTTGGCTCACTTTATTCCACTGAGAGCAGTACCAACTGCCCCTGAAATGGCCAGAGTGTTCCTCAAGGAAATTGTACGGTTACATGGCGTTCCCGACACTATCGTCTCAGATCGTGGACCACAGTTCACCTCTTTGTTTTGGGGATCCCTTTGCAAGCAACTGGGTGTTCAGCGGGCTCTTTCATCTGGGTTTCATCCCCAAACAATGGGCAGACCGAGAGACTAAATCATACCTTAGAACAATACCTCCGTTGTTTTTGCAGGAAGAAGCAAGAAGACTGGTGTACCTTCCTCCCCATGGCCGAATTCGCCTATAATAACACCAGACATTCCGCCATCCAAATGTCTCCTTTTTTTTGCACTTATGGCTACCATCCTACCCATCTTCCTTTTGCCCAGAGGAGACCGTCTAAACTGCCTGCCATAGAACACCTCTTGCAGGAGCTCAAGAATTCTCACAGAGCAGCCAGGGAGACTCTGGATGCCAGTCGCCTATCGTACAAGACTTGGGCCGACAAGAAGAGGAAGGCTCCTCCCGCCTGGGTCGAGGGCAGCAAGGTTTGGTTGGCTACTAGGTATCTACCACGATGGACACATACAGGGAAGTTTGCGCCGAGATATATCGGTCCTTTCCAGATCATTAAGAAGATCAACCCGGTAGCCTTTAAGCTCAAACTACCCACCTATTTGAAGCATGTTCATCCTGTGTTCCATGCCTCACTTCTTAAGCCTTATCTACCTGATCCTTATAAGAGAAGATCTAGCAGAACAACCAGATCTGTCCCGGTAGAGCCTGCAGAATATGAAGTCTCTCATCTAGTGGATTCACGCTACCATCATGGTGTACTACAGTACCTGGTTCATTGGAAGGGGTATCCAGTGGCAGAACGATCTTGGGAGCCTGTGCGACACATACACGCACCTTTATTAATCAGGAGATTTCATAAGTTACATCCCGGCAAACCGGGAGGCCCCCCGGTGTGGAGGAGGCATACTGTCATGCATTCCGCATGGCGGCGTTTGTGGGACGTCTGGAAGCGCCATTAGCGGTTCCGTTACGTTAGCGGCCGTTCGGATTCAACGTTCTAGTTGTTATCCAAGATGGCTGCCGCGTCTATTAATGCAGGTTCGATCCTTTCTTCCCCGCGTTGCACCTTCTATGCTCCGCGAAGGTAACGCTTCTGTGTTCGTTCTTTCTCCGTTATCACTTTCCTTCTGCTATTGCTACTCCCCCGTGTCTCTTGCTCTAGACACCGCTAGCGTCCCTTCCATTCAGCCCTGTATCCTGCTTCGGATATCTTGTGTTTCTCCTTCTGTGTTTCCCAGCTACTTAGCCGTCTCTTCTTGCTGTGCTGTCTGGGGGATCTCCTCTCTGGGCAGACTTACCTCTCGGTCCTCGTTGGAATCTCTTGTGGATCTGCTCCGTTATCAGCCCTAGAATCTGCTGCATGCCAAGTATCCATTCATCCGGACTCTACTCACCGCACACGCCTCCAACCGGCCTGCACACCGTGGAACCAACTAGCAGGGTTTTTTCTGCCATTCGGCTTTTTCCCTGCTCTGGAACCGGCTCCCGGGAGGCCCCCCTGTCTGGTTATAACATATACCGACAGCGTGGCATCCCAGGGAGCTCATCCCTTTTTGCACGATAAAAAGACCAGGAAGAAGATAAACACAGAGAGGCAAGAGAGACTGAAGAAGAAGTACCAAGACGATCCATCAGCTCTCTCAGGTGAGGAGAAGGGGAAGGGAGTTACATCAGAACGTGACAGTAATAAGGACAGGTGGGGAAGGAGATCGAATAGGTGCAGGAGTGTAAGAAGGCAAAGGAAGGAGCAGGGAGATCAAGTTATGGATAGAGGTGACAGAAAGGCAGAAGAGTAAGACAAAGAGGCAGTGCCTAGGTATTCCAAACATAAAAAAGCACAATATAATATGCCACCTGTTCCCAGATATTACCTATTAAGATGAGCAGGTGATCACTGGCAAGCGGTGCTACCCCAAACCCCTTTCAGCGACCCCAATGACAAGGGGGTGCAGACTTCAGAAAAAAACATTTGAAAAAAAAGTTTGAAGACCACTGTAATGGGCCCTATATGAGAGTCATGGACAAGCCCCTTGACTGTTTTATGGATCTACCAATCTCAGGCAGGGTTATGACCAGAATGCAAACAGTGGGCAACTTCAGTGGAATGTCCCATACTTCTGTTCTGAAAGAATTTATAACAATAGAAATTGCAGTTTCATAGATTTACAACTAATTTCGGACCATGGTCCTAAAGGTGTATCTTGTTACTTCAGCAAGCCTCCTAGAATATTGAGAGTCATACCCTCGGTTACCACCCTCAATCTACGAGCATTAAAGAGCAAATTAAGCAAATCATGGAGCTTTACTTTGGCTGTTCGACAAAATAGAGATATTGCAAACCGCCATTGCTCTTGACCGATTTTATATAGAACCATGATGTGCAATCTTTTATGCATTATTAACAAGGCCATACTTGGTCTCAGATTATCATTCTTTATTATTGTACAAGACAAAGATTCCTCAAAGATGGTCTGGTATCTCCTGAAGTCAGATCTCCCATCTTTCTACTCCTTTTGAGATCGATGATCTCCATTTGGTTTCCAAATGCCTTTGTAAGTCTTTCACAATTCACAGTCCTTTTTAAGCACAAATACTTTCAGGTTTCTCAGCATTTTGCACAGGCTTTATAGTTTTCTTAAAACTTCAACTACACTTTCAGAGCATCTTTCAGACACCCGAGAGGTCCCTCTCAGGCTCCTGGTGCGGCTCTGAATTTTCAGGAGAATTCAAGCTTCAACCAAGTACTGGGAGTCAAAGGCGGCCTCTAGCAACCTTGCATTACAGCAGCTGAATCCTTACTTTTTCTGTACCACACTACCAATCATCAACTTCCAGCAATCTTGGTAGGCTTAAAACCCCCTCCTCCTCTGGCTCATAGGGTGCTGCCCCACTTTGTAATTAGATTGGTGCTGTAGGTTTTTGGTTTATTCACTTTGCCCCATCATGTGCTGCTTTCTGGCTCATCACAAGACCACATAAGGCAAGTTGATATAAGCCAAGTTGGCCATCTTGGATGTCTTACTCAGCTTGTGGAAGTCACCACACAGAGCTACTGTCGTGAAGAGTGTAGGTCTGTCAAACATGGTTTCTATGCTAAATCTTTTTTAATCTCTAAAGCTTCATTTGTGTTTCCTGTGTAGATTTCATAAGGACCCAACACGACCTGTGGGTATCACAGTGTTGTACTTTATGTGAAAAGTGAGACAAGGTAGCCAATAACTGGAAACAAGTACAATATAAAATGGTACGTTCTGCCAACAAACACTAATCTATTCTTGATGTTTAAGGTGTGGCACCAGCTGAGGACGTTCAGTGAAGAGAGTTCAACACAAAATGCCAGCAAAACTGTGTCAATGATCCTATGTTACTTTCTCAACCATAGCCAAATACATTGCAGTTTGGTTGCAATTAGCAAGTCCAACCATATGTTGTGAGTAAAACTAAGACAGATGGTTCGCATTCTTCATCTTTCGCAGTATTTGGAGGCATAGTGACCAGCTCTAAAGTTTGACATGAGAAATTATCTGCACAATACTGATGTCATGATCTCTGCTTCCAAAGGGTCAGGACTTACCCAACTCCCTTGGAAGCAGACCCATAACCCCGGTTCCGGGTGCCGGCCAGTCCCAATTGGGACCTTTTGGACCCTGTCCTGGCGCCAGTGGCACCAGGCTCATAAATATGCCCAGTCCCAGCGCTGGAAGCGCCGGGCTCATAATGCTTGGGTGGACTTACCTGCAGCAGACCATGCTGCTTACTTACCTGCCAGTTGAGCCCCTGATCCTCTTCTGTTTGGGACTACTTTTCCTGTTGGGTGGGGCAGGAGCCACTCCCTAGGTTCAGAACACTGGAACTCTTCTGGAAAGCAGGAACTCTTTTCTTACCTAGGCGAGGCCGTGGAAGGAGACACCTAAGCACTACAGGAGGCTATTTAAACCACACCCGATGGATGAATCTTGCTTTGCGTTATTCTGCATTCTCTGCAGCAGAACGCTCACCGTGTCTTCTGATCCTGTGCCTAAGGGAACAAAGGCTTACCATCCTGGAATCCAGTCTTCAGCAGCACCTATAAAGACAAAGAAAGAACAGGTTAGCACTACGATCTTCAGTGGCAGCGCATCTCTTACCTGGTCCAGCGACTGTCACCAACGCCTCGCGCTGCATACCTGCATCTGAAAGACAAAGGCTTACCGACTCTTCGCACGCTCCGGAGGCCTTCAACGCTGCTTCCTGCATCTGAAAGGCAAAAGAAGGTGCGTTTAGAGACATTGGGCAACTTTACTACTCACGTGCCATCATTCCTTCCCACGCCGAAATCAGCGGGTATCCCAGCATCCTTCAGCTTCTCTAAAGCTCCGAACTTGTACCTGCAAGGTAAAAGAGACAGTTGGTGCGCATCGTGAAGTAGGCAACAAGCGCTCACTAACGTGCTTCCAAGCGCTTCTATTCCTCACGCGGGTTCGATCCTCAACTCTCTTCAGCCCGCCATCCGCCATCGCCGGAACCCTGCAAAACAAGAGGTATCATTACAAAAGAACTTTACATAAGTCAAAAGCCATACTCACGTGCTCCTCGGCACCGCTCCACAGCAGCTACGCCTTACGCACTTAAAGACTTTTAAGACATTTGAAGTGCCCAGAACTTACCGTTCGTGCAGTAAACGATGGACAGCAGTCCTCTGAGGTCAAGAGGCCTGCACCCTTATCCAGTGAAGAAACTGGTTACGGCACCCTGCCCCCGAGGCAGATGGAGAGCTCGGCGTTCACCTACCTAAGGTGAGATCATTAACCTTTGGGGTCCTACAGGAGAAGAGAAAGGGAAGAGGAGAGAGGCACCCAATAACCCCAGTTCATTAATCCCATATTTTCTATCTGCAGACATCTTACTCTCTGAGTCAGACACACAGTGCACAGAGGTCCAGCCCGAGGAACCAACCGTGTGTTACACATCACCTTTGAAGACACGGCATTCACCCAGTCAAGACCGGCGCCTCTGCGGGAATCAGGTGAGCGTTACAGAACGCAAAGCCCACCGCAAAACTCCCACCCAGGCGCTATGGAAACCTCGGATACCGACCAGCTAGCCCAGTTACTTGGGGAACTAAGAGCAGAAGTGCATGCAGCCCGCCAGGAAACGAATGCTCTAAGAAGGGAACTGATTATTTCCAAGGAGCGAACAGATGATCTCGCTAGACAATTGCTACAGTCACAAGCCGGACAAACTCAGTTGCCCGCATCAGGGGCAAATCATCCTTCAACATCCTCTACGAACCCAGTGCAGATCAACCTACCCGGGAATGTGCCTCTGGCTCCGCCCGAACGATTTTCTGGTGACCCAAAGAGGTTTGCAGTATTCATTAATCAGTGCCGCTTGCACTTCTTATGCCGGCCAGCAGCCTTCCCAACAGATCAAGCTAAGGTAGCTTTCGTGCCTTCGTACCTCAGTGGCAGTGCGGCAGATTGGTCGATCCCTCTAGTTAATCAGGATGATCCGGTTCTCCATGATTTTCAAGCTTTTCAGCTCAGCATGGAAAAACTGTTCGCAAGACATTCACTGGGGCAGGCCTTGGACAATGAGCTCCTTTCATTACGACAGGGTAATCAAGACCTTTTGGCTTATATTGCGTCTTTCAACAGACTGATAGTGGAAACCCAATGGCCTGAGGACAAAAGGATTACGCTGTTTTATAGAGGTCTACGTGGAGAGCTCAAAGATGTGTTAGCCCAAGTAGTGAATCCCCCGCAAGACTGCTCGGACTATATTGACTTAGTCGTTCAAATAGACCACAGACTACAGAACAGGAAGGTCGATCGTTCCAAGTTTGATGCTCGAGTGTTTTCCAAACCACCAACTCCTACCAAAGGAGCAGACTCCGGGGAACCCATGGAAATAGGGGGCCTGAAAGGACCACTAACCCAAAAGGAGCGGGAAAGGAGAAAACAGCTGCAATTATGCCTCTATTGCGGAAACTCGGGGCACTTTCTTCGAGACTGTCCGGTGAAACCAGCCAAGAAGGCAGTAGGAGCTGCAGTTACCAGGGTCACAAACTCTGAGCAGGGAAACGACCTCGCCCGACAAGAATATAGGTCCTCTTGCCGAGCGTTAAAACCAGTTCCGTGACCTCGCATTTCGTGATACCTATGGTCCTCATTAGCCCTGAACGTCCGGATCGATTACATGCGATTGAAGCGTACGTCGACAGCGGTGCCATCGGCAATTATGTGGATCATGAAATGGTATTGAGGATGAATCTGACTCTTTGTCCAAAGGCTGTAAAGGACGTCATTACTACGGTGGATGGTACGGAGATAGCTTCCGGACCAGTAACGCATACCCCCCAAGAAGTGACGTTAGTAAGTCAAGATGGACACTATGAGAAGATCGTGTTCGATGTGATCAAGGCCCCTCAGTTCCAGATTATTCTAGGAATTCCTTGGTTAGAGAAGCACAATCCTCAGATCGATTGGCGAGCAAGAACGGTTCAGTTTCCAGAATGTGTCTCCATTTGTTACCCTCGACCTGATGTTGCACTGGCAGCAATTTCTTCGGAGGTTCCCCAGTTACCTCCCGAATACCTAGAATTCCAAGATGTCTTCCGGAAGGATCAAGCTAACTCTCTACCTCCTCATAGGTCTTATGACTGTCAGATAGACCTGATACCTGGATCTACCCCTCCTTGTAGTAGAATTTATGCCCTCACCGAGCCTGAGAATCTTCACCTCCGACAATACCTGGATCAATACCTAGCGAATGGGTTTATCCGTCCTTCCAAGTCCGCTGCTTCCTCAGCTTTGTTCTTCGTTCCAAAAAAAGAAGGGGACCTTCGAACTTGTATAGATTACCGCGCCCTGAACCAGATCACCGTTAAGAATAGATATCCGTTACCTTTGATCCCTGAACTCCTGGACCAAGTCAGAAAAGCATGCATATATACAAAGCTGGATCTTAGAGGAGCCTACCACTTGGTACGAGTAAAAGAGGGCGATGAATGGAAGACGGCCTTCCGCACCAAGTATGGGCTATTTGAATATCAGGTCATGCCCTTCGGACTTTGCAATGCCCCGGCCGCCTTTCAATATTTTATGAACGACGTCCTCAGAGAGCTCATAGATGTGTGTGTCGTTGTCTATATTGACGACATCCTCGTTTATTCTTCATCGGAAACTGAACATTGGAAACACGTGAAAATGGTCCTCGAGAGGTTGCGTCAACACAAACTTTTCGCTAAGTTGGAAAATGTGTTTTCAACGTGACTGAAGTTGAATTCTTGGGATTCATATTATCACCTAGCGGAGTGCGTATGGATTCAAAGAAGGTCGATGCAATTCTCAAGTGGCCTTCGCCATCCTCCGTAAAAGGTGTTCAAAGCATGTTAGGCTTCGCTAACTTTTACCGCAGGTTTATCCCCGAATTCTCTCGAATAGTCCAGCCCATCACCACCCTGTTAAAGAAAAACAAACGTTTTGAATGGTCTTCCGAGGCGGAACAAGCTTTCCAGAATTTGAAGACTAAATTTATCTCTGCACCGATCTTAAAACATCCTCACCCAGAACTCCCCTACATTGTTGAAACTGATGCTTCGAGTCTTGCCATGGGAGCAGTTTTATCACAAAAGGACCCAGTAACCAATCAGTTGCATCCCGTGGCATTTTGGTCCCGCAAATTCTCGCCTCCTGAAATCAATTACACTATTACTGATAAGGAACTTCTGGCTATCAAGTCTGCCTTTAAGGCTTGGCGGCATTATCTTCTGGGGGCCCGACACACCGTTACTGTGATCACAGATCACCGTAACCTGCAATATTTGAAAACCGCGAAAGCTCAATCCTCTAGGCAACTCCGTTGGGCACTATTCTTTGCCGAATTTTTGACTTCATAATTACCTACCGACCTGGTACGAAAAACGGTAAAGCTGACGCCCTTTCTCGGATGGGAGTGGAAGAACACTTGATCAATCCTAAACCTGTACCTATCATTCCCGAACAAAGAATTCTGGGTGTAATCGCCACACAATCCATTGAAGAAGTTAAGGATAAAGCCAGGCAACTGGTAACTCCAGCAGACATACAGAATTGGCATCTGCAGGGAAAGGACTTTACGGTGAAGGACAATCTATTCTATTTCCAAGGACGGTTATACCTGCCCAGCACAGATTTACAGAAAAAGATAATCTCCTGTTATCACGATTCTTTAATGGAAGGACATCCCGGTAAGGCCAAAACCTCGGAAAAGATCAAGCGCTACTTCTGGTGGCCGTCTTGGAAAAAAGATATCAGAGACTTTATAATGTCCTGTGGAGTATGCGCCCAAAACAAGAGTCAAAAGGAAAAACCAGCCGGCCTCTTACGCCCTATTGACATCCCACCTCGCCCTTGGCATACGCTTTCTATGGACTTCATCACCGATCTACCTCCATGCTCCGGATACAATACGATCTTAGTAATCGTGGACCTATTCTCCAAGATGACGCACTTCATTCCACTCAAAGGCTTACCATCAGCAGCAACTCTGGCCCGAGAATTTCTCGAACACATCGTCCGACTGCACGGTTTTCCTTCGGTTCTAATTTCGGATCGAGGAAGTCAATTTATTTCTCATTTTTGGCGAAGTTGCTGTCGGTCGGCTCATATTGATGTGAGACTTTCGACCAGCCACCACCCCCAAACCGACGGACAAACCGAGAGGACCAATCAAACTCTGGAACAGTATTTACGCTGCATGCTGCAACAAACTGAAAAAACTTGGAAAGATATCCTTTGGATAGCCGAATATGCCTACAATAACTCTGTCCACTCGGGAACCGGGAAGACCCCGTTCTTTCTTTTATACGGTAGTCACCCTCGAACCTCGAATTTGGATCCAATCCAAGATCTTGGAACACCAGCAGTAGACCACCTGCATTCTACAATCACCCAAGCCTTTAAGGAAGCCGTTTCTCACCTTCAAAGGGCTAAAGAACAATACAAGAAAGGAGCAGACCAACATCGGAAGGAAGCTCCCCAATATCAAGTAGGAGATCAAGTCTGGTTATCCACCAAATATCTACCTCTAAAAGGACCACGCACATTCAACCCAAGATACCTTGGTCCCTATTCAATCACTACCATAGTAAATCCGGTAGCGGTCAAGTTGGACTTGCCCCCTCACATGAAGATACACCCGGTCTTCCACGTCTCTCTACTAAAACCCGTGCAACCTAAAACCCGACTAACTAATTCTCCAAAACCTATCCTAGTTGATGGAGAACTCGAGTTTGAAGTCAAAAGTATCCTGGATTCTAAGATCTCCAAATCTAAACTATTTTACCTGATTGACTGGAAAGGTTACGGCCCCCAAGAAAGGTCCTGGGAACCTGCAGAATATGTCCACGCGCCTCGTCTAATCAAAAGATTTCATCGAACATTTCCTAACAAGCCCAAACCCCCGGAGAAGCCCGGTTTGGGAGGGTCCTTGAGGGGGGGTGCTGTCGTGATCTCTGCTTCCAAAGGGTCAGGACTTACCCAACTCCCTTGGAAGCAGACCCATAACCCCGGTTCCGGGTGCCGGCCAGTCCCAATTGGGACCTTTTGGACCGTGTCCTGGCGCCAGTGGCACCAGGCTCATAAATATGCCCAGTCCCAGCGCTGGAAGCGCCGGGCTCATAATGCTTGGGTGGACTTACCTGCAGCAGACCATGCTGCTTACTTACCTGCCAGTTGAGCCCCTGATCCTCTTCTGTTTGGGACTACTTTTCCTGTTGGGTGGGGCAGGAGCCACTCCCTAGGTTCAGAACACTGGAACTCTTCTGGAAAGCAGGAACTCTTTTCTTACCTAGGCGAGGCCGTGGAAGGAGACACCTAAGCACTACAGGGGGCTATTTAAACCACACCCGATGGATGAATCTTGCTTTGCGTTATTCTGCATTCTCTGCAGCAGAACGCTCACCGTGTCTTCTGATCCTGTGCCTAAGGGAACAAAGGCTTACCATCCTGGAATCCAGTCTTCAGCAGCACCTATAAAGACAAAGAAAGAACAGGTTAGCACTACGATCTTCAGTGGCAGCGCATCTCTTACCTGGTCCAGCGACTGTCACCAACGCCTCGCGCTGCATACCTGCATCTGAAAGACAAAGGCTTACCGACTCTTTGCACGCTCCGGAGGTCTTCGCGCTGCATTCCGGCATCTGAAAGACAAAAGCTTACCGGCTCTTCGCACGCTCCGGAGGCCTTCAACGCTGCATCCCGCATCTGAAAGGCAAAAGAAGGTGCGTTTAGAGACATTGGGCAACTTTACTACTCACGTGCCATCATTCCTTCCCACGCCGAAATCAGCGGGTATCCCAGCACCCTTCAGCTTCTCTAAAGCTCCGAACTTGTACCTGCAAGGTAAAAGAGACAGTTAGTGCGCATCGTGAAGTAGGCAACAAGCGCTCACTTACGTGCTTCCAAGCGCTTCTATTCCTCACGCGGGTTCGATCCTCAACTCTCTTCAGCCCGCCATCCGCCATCGCCGGAACCCTGAAAAACAATAGGTATCATTACAAAAGAACTTTACATAAGTCAAAAGCCATACTCACGTGCTCCTCGGCACTGCTCCACAGCAGCTACGCCTTACGCACTTAAAGACTTTTAAGACATTTGAAGTGCCCAGAACTTACCGTTCGTGCAGTAAACGACGGACAGCAGTCCTCTGAGGTCAAGTGGCCTGCACCCTTATCCAGTGAAGAAACTGGTTACGGCACCCTGCCCCCGAGGCAGATGGAGAGCTCGGCGTTCACCTACCTAAGGTGAGATCGTTAACCTTTGGGGTCCTACAGGAGAAGAGAAAGGGAAGAGGAGAGAGGCACCCAATAACCCCAGTTCATGAATCCCATATTTTCTATCTGCAGACATCTTACTCTCCGAGTCAGACACACAGTGCACAGAGGTCCAGCCCGAGGAACCAACCGTGTGTTACACATCACCTTTGAAGACACGGCATTCACCCAGTCAAGACCGGCGCCTCTGCGGGAATCAGGTGAGCGTTACAACTGATAAACCACCTTTTCCATGGCTGATGACCATACCGCCCAACCCTCCCGACTCTTACTGTATCTCTAAGGGAGTGCACAAGTCTAGTCTGCCTAGCCAACAGAACTCTAGCCATGTCTTTAGCAATGATCCGTACGGTATACTCATGGGTGTTGTGGCTGACCACTAATGCATCTCAGCTCTACATCGCACAAACATGCACCCCCCAGACGATTTAATCATCTAAAGCACTGCAGTCTACTGAATTCGTACCCTTTCTCACTCAATGGCAGAAGACTGGATCAGCAGCCATGAGTCCACTTGGTATAGGATGTTTCAAGGGTCGTTCCTTGTCTTTTAGAGGGAAGCACATGCAAACATACGAGATGTGTACATATGGAATAGAAAGGAAACCAGTCTCATCAGGCAGGGTCATGGACTTTCCCCACTTCCTCCTAAATGCCTCCTGTAGCCCTACCACTGGAGAGGCTTCTTCATCCGTGTTCTTTCGTTTTCAACATAGCAGTCATAGAGTTCTCTCAGATGCAGTATCAACTCCTCCACATTCTGTCCGGTTAGGGCAGAAAGAGGGATGACCTTCTCCTCCACGCTCTGTCGAAGGAGTGCCAAGTTGACCTGAGACTCCGGGAGGTCCATTTTGTTACAGACAATAGCATGGGGCCTCTTTGACAAGCCTTCTTCATACTGCTCAAGTTCATATTTCAGCTGTTGAAGCTTTACCCAGGGCTGAGCTGTGGAAAGATCCAGTACATACAAGAGGAAGTGGCAGCGCTCTATGTGTCTCAGAAAGGCGAACCCCAGCCCTCGGTTGAGATGTGCTCCAGTTATAATACCAGGAATGTCAGCCACTGCAGTAAGAAGAAGAGGAGAGGAGATTGGTCATCCTGGTGCAAAATCTATCTCTGTGCACAATAACAGGTAAAAATAGAGCAGTCAGACTTGTACAAAAAAAGCGGCACCCGTAACAGGTCAATGCAGAACATTCCATCATGTAAAATCAACTGCACCCACTGAATAGTCTAGAGAGTAAGAACAGTTGCCTTTCTACTAGAACTTGCCACCCTTTGTGTACAGTTGGGTCCTAAAACAGAGGTTAGTCTAAATGCAAACAAAGCGCAATCTGTGGAGGAAAAAAACAGATATTGCACAGTTAACCTGGTACACATTATTTTGAATAAGTGAACCTATAAAAGCATTGCATCAGTGAGTTTGGGCTATTCAGGGACATTTTCACTGCGACTTGGTTATGAATCAATGAATATATCTAATTACAAGGTATGTCTCATGGGGAGTGTCATAGGAGTGAGCCCGCTCTTCCTTGCGTAACCTATGATTCAAATGACACTGCTCAGACTGCACCATTCATTTTTTTATTGTTACTATTTATGCCCTTTGGTTTACACATGTTTCAGCCTAGGGGCCTTTTTCAAAACCGGACATAAACCCAAAAATATCTAAACTTGCTTCTTGCAAATGGATGGTAGTTTGATTTTCAATGGTGCATCAATCCTGGGTTAATCCTTTGAAAATTCATGAATACTAACAATAAAAAAAATGAATGGTGCAGTCTGAGCATTGTCATTTGAATCATAACATAAAAACAGATTTAAAAAAAGATCACATACAAAATAAATTCCCTTAATGGTTTAACAAAGCATGTTCTTGTTCTGGCAGCTAATCGGAGAGAGCTTTGAATGCAGGCTCTGACCACTATAACCCACATTCATTCCAAGCTGCTCCTTTTCCATCTGATGTCTCACCAAGCTTGTCGCTCAGTCCCCCGCTATTGTTTTACGATTGGCGGGTGATGGGGAGACACCCTGGCTCCATCACTGGCAAAGCCTTTGTTTATAGGCTCTTTGAACACTGTATCGGTTCTTCTTAGGTAAAAACATGTTGGGTATACTGAAAACAGGCAGCAATTTGCTCCTACATCGGAGCCCTGGTTCCTCAGCACTATTTCCACCCCATGTAGGGGGCACCTGCAACCTCCTTCCTTTCTACATGGTGAGAAATACAGCCATTCTAAGGTTGGCAGATATGCTGGGTCCCCATGCTGCCACTATTTATTCACAGCACGGTTTTCCTTCAGTGTTATCCCTGTGAGCCTCTAGACCCAATAACGTTGGCACCCTTCCCAGCAGGGCTCAATAGATCTAGCATAAAATGGCACTTCCGAAGAGGGAGGTCAGATTCTATTAAGAGACAAGGGGTAGAGTATTATGGTTCAATTGCTTTCCTTTCAGCAGCCAACAAAAATGTTCCACTTAAAACGACATTTCTCAGTATTGCTGGGACTTCGAAAGGTTGACAAATGTTTTAAACTTCTGTCCCATGCGATTCAAGTCGCCAATCTAAGCTCTCTTTCTTTGGCGCAACGTCAAGCTCATCAGGTAGATTTAGGTGTCTTACCCTAAATAAGTCTAGGAATGGTGCTTTGGAGGTACCTGGGGCAGAACTACAGGACAGGGCCATACAGATTGTGCTTTGAAAGCTGGAGGCTCTATACCTTTCTATCATCATGGATGGGTAATTTAACATCTGTGCTATCCAGAAACTGTTTTGTGCAGGGTGTTTTTGGAGGCCTGTTTAGGTACAGATTTGTCCGGCATTCTGTGTTCAGCTCCATGTTTGTCTGGCGCTGGGTTTTCAGCACCATGCTTGGATGCATGTTTGGAGGGTATACTTTTAATGTCGTGCTTCTGTTTTTTAAAAATGTATGCCTGATTTTTCAATACCTATAGAAAGCCTATAGGATGTTTCAAGGTTTGTTCCTTGTCTTTTAGAGGGAAGCTCATGACAGTGGGTGGGTCACGGTTTTCTGATATTTGTGGGTGTGTCCTTGGTGCTTGAAACATGTGGTGGCTGTGAGCTGGGGTTCCCTTGCTCTGTTTTGGCAGAATAATTGTCATTTGTCTCTCCCGTCAAGTAGTGCAGAGACTGCCATATGCCAGGCTCTTCGCAGAGAAGCGGCAGCTCGTTGGACGCCCTCAGGGTTTCCTTGTGCTTGAAAGTCTGGGGCCTCCCTGGGGCCTCATTATAAACACTACCCTCCACTTCAATAATCTGCTCTTGCACGGATCCTGGAGGACAATGATAGAGCCAAGTGAAAGAACCAAATACTGGAGTTCAGTGCAGCTACTCTGAAAACGGAGACTGCAGCCTGCTGGTCAAAGAGGTGCAGGCAGTAGCCCTGCGCCTCACAGCAGGTCATAGACAGTATCCACTGCCAGTTAGGGTCCCACCCCACATAGAAGATACGCCTGTTCAAGGGATAGCAAGTGCTGTTCAATGGAACCTGAAGTCCTGAAGGTGGGTAATAAGATTGTACCCATAGAGTCATGGTAAGGGAGCACTGCCCTGGCTCCCACTGGTCTTGGTAGGAGGTGAGGATCACAGCATGGTCCAAACAGTACTTGGCTAGATTTTGGAGCGTATGAAACTACTCTTCAAGGTATGTTCCTCTTTGGGCTGCTTGAGGACGAGTCCCAGCATTTGACAAAAAGGTATTGTGCAGATACTCCTATTCTTATATAGCTGTTTGGGGCTGGTGCACATCCAGCATCCACTCAGGGACATTGAGCCATCCAAAAACTTGGCAGCCACCTGGTCAGGAAAAGCTGCAGATTCAAACCATACTAAGATTCTGCTCAAGAAAGATATTCCAAAGTGAACACCAGGCTGAAGTGAACCCCAGGCACCCAGTCATACATTCAGCCAGATCCAGTCGTGGTTGCCCTTAACTCCCAAACTAGAGTCTCAGCAAGGGTGTGCTCATATACGGCACACATTTGATTCCATGCTTACCATGTGTAAACAGCCTCATTGTGAAGTCACACTAGACTTCTAAACCCAGGTTATGTTCATCTGCAATTATACTGTGCCAAACCACCATTGAATTTATTTGAGCACCTTATCTATGGAGTGGCATACTGTGCCTCTGCCAGGGGTATCGAGAACTTAGTCTGCTGGACAGGAGAAAGCGAGTCACCATTTTAATGGGGGCCTGCATGGAACAAGTTCCAGAATCATTAAATGGCTTTGGCTGCAGACAGCTTTCTAAATAATAAAAGAAGGCTTCCACCAGCCATCGAGTAGAACAAGGTGACCTGCGCAGGGGAAAAGGACTACAGGGTACCCTTGATTCACTGTGATGTGGGAGTCGAGGCTGCCAGGATACATGTGCATAGTTCCATTGCCAATGAGGCAATGGCCAGAGGAAAAATGGGTTGGTGAACCGTAAGGTTAAAAGTAAAAATATCAGGTGACTCGCAGACTAGGGATTTCATCCAATAACTACAATCATTCTTATATTGCTCAACAGGGGTCATACACAAGCTCGTATCAATACACAAGCTCGTATCAATACAAGTTGTTCATAAAGGTCAGAACTACTGACTTTGCAGAGGATTACTTTTTATTCTTTTTCTCTAGTCTCCCAAAGCTAGGGACTACAACCCCCCCGCTATGCTACCCGGACTTGCCATCGCCACTTTACGTTACTCACATGAACCAGATCATCAGCGGGACATGGCTAAATTGCCATGCAATAAATAGCGTTTCCTCGATGCTCCTGCCTATCCTGTATGGTCCTGGCGTGCGCACATAAAGAAGGTAATGCACGCATTGTACAAATAAACCTGAAAAAACTGCAAATCCACACGTTAATGCGTGTAATCCGAGGAAAGGGCCTACGCGTCTGTGACGTGACGCGCGCGGGCGTTTTCCCTCAACACGGGTGCATGTTCATCGTACACGTCCAAAAACTGCACGTCCGAGTGTCAGCTCGTGTAATTGGAGGAAAGGGCCTTAGCGCGTACACGCGTAAGTGACGTTGTACGTGTGGGCTGGTTTAAAAGGTACGTGTAGGAAACCATTTCCTTGTACGTGCTCTTCGTGGAGAGCGAGTGGGTGAATTCTGTACTTCTTGTCGGTTCACACGCGATTACTTCACAGTGTTTCAAATTCGTACTCCCCGTTACCTCGGACAGCGTTCATTTTTTTTGTTGGGCCTGTTTCCTCAAACAGCGTTCACTTCTTCTTTTGTCCTGTCTCCTCAGACAGTGTACAATTCTTCTTTTGGCGGGGGTGTTGCCAACGGGCACACGCGTCTTTTTCACGTTCTTTTTCCAGGCAGACGGTGAGTCGCACAGGTATTTACCAACTGTGCTTGCCCCGTGTGTCGCGTACCCTTCCGAGGTCATTGTAGGCTGCGTGTAACACGCGTACGCTTATTTTTGTGTTTCTGGGTGCCACAGCGTAGTGCAGGTTCATTTTTCCATGCACGTGGTCTACGAGGGGTTGCGTGCACGTTATTTTTTGTTTTCGGGGTGCCTGTGCGTTGCGTGACCAGTCATCTTCCCCCAGGGGTCACAGACAGCCTTGCTAGAGCACTAGGGTACGAATTCCATCTAGTACCCTACCCCTTTCACCCCCAATTGCCCAGGACAATCGTTTACTGCTACTCCCATACGCACAACAACATCAGTGCCATGGTTGGGAGGCGACCAAGCGGTAAGGGAGGCAAAGGTGGACGACCTCCAAAAGGTGGGCGCGGTAGGGGACATGGCCATGATTTGCAGGGTGCCTCTAGACCCCCATGTGTAGAGGAGCAATCAGGGACGCCCATGCCCCCCCCCATGGTTGTGGGAAACGTAGCTGACACCATCCTAGCTCAGCCCTTGTTGGACCAGCCCATTGTGGCACCTGAACCGGCACAGGATGACTCCCAGGCTGACTTCCAGGTCAGCAAGTCTACGCCACATGTGGTGGTGCAGGTTGGTGTCACCAGGCCACGTGGATCTGGGGCAGCTATGCCATCTGCTACCCCAAGTAGGCAGGATGGGGAGGCTGCAGGGGCAGCTGCAGCTCAATCCACCCCAGCTCTGAGTATCCAAGCCGGGACAGTGTCGGTCCCGGTCCATCAAACCGACGTTGCCCCTGCCAACATCACCCTGCAGCCAATGCCTGCACCAAGACCTATGGTCATTGTGCATTCGCACACTCCTAGTACCCAGTCCACCGGCGCTTCTGCCCCTACTGACCAGAGCGGCGTAAGCCACTCAGGATCCGCACCACCTTTGTAAAAGAGGAAGAAGGGTGCTCTGGCACTACAGGCTGAGACCCCAGACACGGCTACACACTCCGGCACATCAAGGAAGCCTACCTTTAATGACGCCAAACTTGATGCACTAGTGGCCTATGTGTCGGCACATAGCCGCGAAATGGTGGTGACTGCAGGGTGCAAGACCACACCTGGTCAACGTAAGGCACACTGGCAGACCATCGCGGACATCATTAGTGCCCTTGGATTTGTGAGGGACTCAGCTGATGATTCCTACAAGCACTGGAATGACCTGAAACGCAGAGCAAAGAACAAGCTGGCCTCAAATCATGCTTCTACTCTGGTGACTGGCGGTGGGTCTCCACAAGAGGACAACCAACTCACTGAACATGAGTCTGTTGCTGGAACCTTCGTCACAGAGGGACAGATCCAAGGCGTGGGAGACCTACCAGATTACGACGCATAGTCCGGTGAGTGCCCATGCATGTATGTGTAATCCATGTGTATGTTGTGTGAGTGACGGGTTCTGATTGAGTGCCAGGTGAGGGTGTGTGCACCCGAGTGGTATGGGTCACCCATGTGCTTCCTCCAAAACATTCACTGGCCTTGGATTTGGGTATGACAGTATCCCTTCTGCCCACAGTAGCCATTTAGTGCCACATTACTGCAGTTGCCCTTGAACTGTCATCTTGCAACAACATTGTTCAGAATTTTTCAGTGTTCATTCAGGCTGATTGTTTCAATTCTCCCACTTTTGCAACACATTTTTCAGCCCTATTGTCACATATGTAACATGCTTCTGTCATTGATTACACCCCACATTGGCCCACATTTGTAACCTTGTTATGTGAATGATTAGACCATTCAGGCCGATTGATTATTGGCCTGCTCACATTGATTTTTGGGGCCTGTTTGTATGTGGTACTTGATAGTTGTTTCCTGTGATGTTTAAGTGACCAACCATTGATGTGTACATCTGCCTGCAATCACTGTATTCTTGTACACTGGATGTGTTGCAGTGGGTGGCACATGCGTATTTTGTCACACTATGTAGCATTGTTCATCTCATCATGTGCATCTCACATGGATGGCTGACAGTACTCATTCACTGACATATGGCTGTACTTGTCAAATGTACCATGGCTATGCTACATGCCATCTGTGTGCTGGCATGTGTCATGGTTGTGTATTGGACATGCCACTCACAGGCGAATTTGTGATGCCAGTGCTACCCAGCATGCAGCAAATGTGTTGCTTTTCCATCTTGGTGTCATCAGTGTCTGCTTTTGCCTCCCCTTCCAACTCAGTGACAGTGCATGCATGCCAGGGCTATAGTCATGTGGGACATGTGTAAATCTTGTTCTGGATCTCTGGCTTGTCAGGCCTATGTGTGTGCTATGGTGCTAATGCCTGTTTCCATTTTTTGTGTTTCATGTTTTTGCAGGTGATGACGCACTTGATGCTGTTGAGGTTGAGGAGATGGTGCAGACCCAGGAGGAATCTCAGGCACGACCGGGCACCAGTGGGGGACATGGTGTGGTGGTGGGTGAAAACCCAATCTTACTGCAGACCATACTGTCCAAGGGTGTCTCTGGATGCACCTCCCCAGACCTCTATTCAGGTGCTGAATCGGTTGATGAGACTTATGTGCCGTCGCAGGGGAGTGTTTCTGGCAGGGATTCTGTTCTGTCCAACCCACCTGCACCAGGGGTAGAACCCTCTATGGGGATGTCAGTGTTGGTAAGTCTGCCTTTGGCGGTTATGGATGCAGGGTCACACTCCACAACATCTGATCCTGTTCCTGGGCCAGCAGATCAGGGGGGGAATGCAGTCCTGCAGCCTCAGGCAGTGCCAGCACAGCAAGGTGCAGATCGCCTTGCCCCGAACAGGTGTGGTGCCCGCTGACGCGGTGGCCGTACGCCACCAGGCAATACTGTATGGGAAAACTCCATGTACAGCATGGCAACCCAACAGGCAGCATCAGTTGAAATGATGGCTCAGGCAATGGAGAGGGTGGCCACTTCCATTATCCCCCCTGAAAGGCAGATGGAGCAACAACAGCAGGCAACAGACTCCATTTGCCGATCACACAGGGAAGACATGTTGGCGTCCAACAGGGACCGACGGGCGGCACTGGAGACTCTGCGGGAAGCCATTTCTATAGAGTCACAGGGCCACAGGGAAGCCCTGAGGGTAGAACTCCATAACCTCAGGGAGACTCTTGTTGAACTTGAGGCTTCCACAAATTTGAGGACAGAACAGCAGCTGGAGCGGCTCACACGTTCGCTCTCAGCTGAGTTGCAGGCAACTCGGGAGGAGATCCGGGCATCACGGGAGATCACGCGTGCAGAAATGCAGGCAACCCGTCAGGTGCTGCATGGGAATCTCTGTACTATCATCCTCCAGAACAAGACCTTCCACACTCGCATGCTTGCTGCCATGGAGGACCATACCAGGGCTTTGTGTGGGCTGCCTCCCTTAGCACCACCACCTCCTGATGCAGCAGCAGAGGGTGATGAGTGACAGCAGCACTTCTCCCACAGTAGCGTAGCCGTGCAGGCCATGAGCCCATGGAGGTGTTTATTCCGCAACATCCACACAGGTGGGTGTTGGTGTGCACCCTGTCCTCTGACCTCCTGGGTGGCCTCTCCCCCCACCTGCCCCCACATGGCCATTTTTTATTTATTTATTCTTTTTTTTTATTACAGTGTGTTGCCTTGTGTGGCTCCCGTGGGCATCCACTGTGCATTCCGGCTGGGCACATGCAGGCTTGTCCTGTGTTTGGGTTAGATGCTTGGGTTCCTGACACACACACCCCTCCTGCTTCCCGTTTCCATGGGCTTGCAAAGGGTGTGACCAAGTGACAGTGACTTACACAGTGATATTGGGCTCCCATGAGCTGTGTGGGCAGTCTGTAGTCATAACTGTGTGGACATCCCTAGTGGGGTTTGTTTTTGTATTGAGCACTGCATGGTGTATTGATATGTGCTTGTGCATCCATGTCTTCATCCTTATCCGCAGGTACCTTCTTCATGTCTTCAGAAGGCCGTCTCCTTTGCAGATGCAGTTCATGTTGTATGCAGTACACTGACACATTTGCCTGACAGCAACACTCTGGAGTTGGAAGGGGTGGATGTGCTATTGAGGTTTATGGCGTACATTACTTTGAGTTTGTACGGTCATATTTTGGCAATGTTTCATGCTGTGTTGCTGTATTGTGTTGCTGGTAAGTATTTCTTCATGTGTGCTGTTTGTTATTAATTAGTGGTAGCATATTGTCTGTGGCATGTTTCCATTTGGGACAGTGCACTTTGTGACACTCGTGTCATGTGTTGTGCATTCCTTTGTTTGCGTTCACATTGCAGGACATGCCATGGTGTGTTCGGTGGCAGAGATGGGGAGGGGTTGGGTGACATGGTGCTATTTTCATGTTGTATTTTGCAAGTGGGTAGTCATTCATGCAGCATAAATGCCTGTCTTTTTGTGACACAGCATTGGTTGTCTTTGGGTAGGTAGGGATGCACACAATGTAACACTTCCAGGTGACCAATCTCAGGCTGGTATGGTTGTGACAGTTGACTGTCCCTTATGCCATCATCATTGATTGTCAGCTGGTATGTGCCAGGGCTGTGTGCACTCCACAGGGGTGTGATTTTAGGTGAAGTAATTAGCCACCAGCTGCGTACGGGCTGCCTCACCATGTGCCCTTTCCCCTCCCATGCGCAGTGGCCATGCATGTGGTTGGGGATGGGGGGCACCACCATGTCCATCGACAGGTCCCGGCGTGTTGCAACATTGTGCAGGACACATTCTGCCACTATGATCCTGCACACTACTGGGGGCGCGTATAGCAGTTGCCCACCAGAGCGGTCAAGGGACCGAAAGTGTGACTTGAGCACTCCGAATGTGCGTTCCACTATGCCCCGGGTTGCAATATGGGCTGTGTTGTATCTTACCTCGGGTGGTGTGGTGGGGTTCGAAATTGGCGTCATCATGTGTGTGCTCAGAGGGTAGGCACTGTCCCCTGGGGAGGTGATGATGGGTATCATTAGTGGGGTTGTGACATTACTCAGTATCTGACATGCATGCATGTGCAAGGGCATTTATACTCACCAAGCAGCCATGTATCGCCATGCCGCCCAGGTTCTAGGTCCCAGTTTAGGGTTGACATTCTGTAAATGAAACTGTCATGGGTGGACCCTGGATAGTTGGCATATACTGAGGTGACGATTCCCTTGGCATCACATACTACCTGTACGTTGATGGAATGCCAGTGCTTGCGGTTTCTGTAGATGTGCTCAGTTGCCCTGGGAGGACGTAGAGCCACATGGGTGCAGTCAATGGCACCTAGCACTTTGGGGAAGCGTGCCACCCAGTAAAAATCCTGGACGACAGCCTGCCTTTCTGCAGGTGTTCTGGGCAGGTATATGTGCCGGCGGACTGATGGGCGTGCAGTCATGATGGCCAACACCTGGTGCAGGCAGCGTGACTGTGTGGCCTGTGACACCTCCCCCACTATGGCACGTGTCTGCTGAAATGAACTAGTGGCCAAAAAGTGCAGTACATTGATCACCTTTTCCAAGGGGCTCAGTGCTTGGAAGCACAGGGTGGGTGATGTGAGATCATCCTCCCACTCACTCACCAGGTCGAGTATTATGTGAGGTGGAAACCTGTACCTCCCATACACCTGGTCATCAGGCATCCCAAAAAGGCTGGTAATGGGTGTAAAAATTCTGGCCCAGACTATCCTCCTCCTCCTGCGGTATCCCACGACCACTGCTGCAAGGAACGGTATATTCATCTTAGCGTCTGAGCTTGTTTGTTGTTTGCGCGCACTTTTATGCTGCGCGGGTCCACGTACGCCTGCTTCCTGCTGGCGTACGTGTTTCCAGATTAGCGCGTCTTTTTTTGGTGCACACGTTAGCCCCGTTCGATTCCATGAATACGTGTTGTAGACGCGTGTGTGGGTGTTCCGCGCATTTGCCTCCTGTACTTCCCCCGTGATGCCCACATTTTCATGCGTTGTTCCCCATTCCACGTGTTACGCCCTGTGTTACACCTACTTTTGTTGTGTGCGCTGCGCTGTGTGCATAGCGCACGCTATTTGAAGACGTGTGAGCCAGCGTGCGCCACGCAGGATTTTAGCGCACATCCATGGATTTACAGACTTCCATGGATCGCTGTGCGCGGGTTTCGCTGCGATTTTTGCACTTGCGCTGCGATTCGCACGCTTGTGCGGAAATATTCAGCGCACATTAATTCCATGAATCGACCGGTCAGTTTTCTGTACTTCAAGATTGCTGTCAAATGAAAAACAGGGTATTTTGGTGGCGAGAGTGGAGAGAAATGGGCCCAAGTCTGGTTTGAGCTGGATAGCAGTTAATGTGCATTGGAACCCCCAGACCCGGTCCCAAATTGAGTTATTGCAAAATATATCCGACTGTTTAGTAGAATATTCATCCCTTTTCCCATCAGATGAATTAATAATAGCGGGAGAGCTGAATTCTCAGCGAGTTACAACAAAAGATCTGAGCTCTGGAAAAACGAAATTTAAAACAAGAAATGGAAATGTGTGGATACATTTTAGGAGGGAGTGGGGTTTATGGCTGCTTAATGGAAATGTCTGGGGGGACATTCAGAGTGCTCCTACTTGGCAAAGGGGAGATTCCTTTTCAACAATCAATTACTTTTTGTTACCAGAAAGATTTTTGATAGTGGTCTCAAATTCAATATTGGTGAGAGTAATCGAGATGGTCATGCCATGCTGGAAGCTATCCTGGGTTTTGATTCTGACCATATGATACGCCTCTATACCCAGGAATTATCTCTTAATTCTGCTGGCAATCAATTAAGGAAGTTCGACAGAGGGGGCCGAACCCTTACAAATAAACTGAATGAATCAGTTAAAACTATCTGATCAACAACATTCGGTACGTTGTGAGCCAGATAGTTTCCTTTCTTTCTTATGGGACTTGAACCCCCCAAATAACTCTGTTATGAAACATCATCCAGTCATAAAAACTCCTTTAACGCATTAATTCAGGAAAAAAAGAAGAAGAGCTATAAATGACAACAAAGGGCCTTACTAAAAAAAAAGTGGCAAAAGATTACAAATACATTCTTGCAAGGCGAAATAATAAGTACAGAAACTGGATTCGTTCTCATAGGCACATGATACTCCAGCAGGATGGGGAAAAAAATGTTAAGTGTGCTGTGTTTGAGAAATTCCAGAAACTTCTGAATAATCAGTCCAACCATGATCAGGAAGCCATTTTACAGGAAAAGATATGGACTGACCACTTCTCTGAGGTCTATGGTCCCTTGGAAACAGAGGTCCCCAAAATAGAATTGATTTCCAAGTGGTCTTTAGCCATTTCTTGTGAGGATATTGAACATTCTGATAAATAAATCATCCTCCTCCAGGGCGGTCAGACCCAATGGTCTAAGTAATGCAATCCTAAAAATGAATCCGGCCGTTTAGGCGAGAGTGTTAAAATCTCTCTTTGACAATATAATCCTGACAAATACCAGAGTCCTGGAGATTGTCCATTGTAAACCTAATTCATAAAAGGGGGACCATCTAGCAACATCAAATTATCGTCCCATCTCGCTTTTAGATGCAGATAGTAACGTTTTTGCGTGTCTGATACTAAGTGAGTTGGAGACGTGAGCACAATCAAAAGGCATTATACCTAAACAGCAAACGGCTTCAGGAGGGGCTTATCAAGATCTTTGAATGGGTTAGTCTTAAGGTGCGTTAGTGCGGATTCCCTCGTGAAGGGCGGCACTCGCCTTTTTGGAGAATGGTTAGACCCATCTCAGGCGTTCAACTCTATTAATAGAAATCTTCTAAGGAAAAAACTGAACGCCTGTGGGGTGTCCCGTCCAGTTTGTTGTCTATCCTGATGCAACTTCATCAGAACTTGACAATGCGTGTCAGGATCTCTAGATCAGGATCGTTGTCAGGTCCTATTAAGATTGAAAGAGGAGTGCGCCAAGGGTGCCTAATTGCGCCTTTTCTCTTTATCCTTTTTATGTCCAATTTGTGTCAATAGTTGCAAGAGATAGGCTTAAATTATCCCAAAAATTGGAAACAACAAAATAAACTGTTTGGCGTATGCCGACTCTGTTGTGGTATTAGACCACTCTCAAGTCGGGTTGCAAAGTCTATTGTCCGCATTGGCAGACTATGCCCAAAAAAAATGATAAAAAAATGAACCCAAAGAAGTCCAAGGTGCTAATCTTTAAACATCCAAAGAAGGCTCTCAAGTCTTATTCCTGGGAACTGGATAAACGGGCAATCGAAATAGTCACTGCAGTGTGCTGTAATTAAAGCCTTCCCAAGAAAAAATTATCTTCTTTCAACCATTGACCTAAAGGCTATTAACTTGGGGGTCACAGATGAAAAGGATATGTTTCAAATTCTGTAAATATTCCATTCGGTCTTTGGTGAGGTTCTACATAGGAAAAGTGGTCCCCATTATTTTATTTGGTTTAGATACAAATCCATTATCTGCGGACATAGACTGGGACAAAATCGAGGCTAAGTTCTGGAAGAGAACCCTGAATTTGCCTAACAGCGTCCCGTTCGTATGTCTAAAATATGAATTGGGATTGTCCTCCCCAACGGCCTGGATGGAGTGGAAATGGTTCTCTATGATTAGGTTAATCCTAGATCCACCAAAGGGCTCCCTCTATGAGGATGTGGCTTTACTAATGCAAAGATCTGACAATATGTTTCTTAATAACTTGAGATCAAAGTCTTGTGAAATATTGGCTAACTCAGATTGCACAATCAATCCCCTTATCCAAAATCCTTGTAAAGTAAAAGAACAGATTGGATACTGACGATCGACAAAATGAGGTTAGCTAAGATATCATCAGCACACTCACGAATGGATAAACGTAGGTCTTTATTACCCCCCTATTTAAATAAATCGCCAGACCCAGTTTCAAGATCAGAATTTCTGAGATTTAGATTAAATCTGCTTCCAACTTTAGAGATCTTGTCTATTAGAGACAAAGAGCTTTATCCCACCGACATAAGGGATAAATGCGATGAAAAAGAAAGGCAGACACTTCAACACCTATTGTCGAAATGCCCAGGGACCTAGAACTTGAGAGTGGCAAGATTTCAGAGATTTGTTCACGAAGTACGTTGGTTGAACTCAGATGTGTTTTGGGACAGATTAGCTTCTGGAAACGAAACCTTCCTCACTGCTGAAGTTGTCATTCTTTTGAAGGATTAGAATTTGGGGGGGGGGAAGAGGGGAAATCCAGTCAACTAAGAAGTGAAATCAAATGGACGATGCGTGTCTGTGCCTTGAACAGTTCTCACTGGGGGGGTTTTCTTTTATTTTTTTTAACAGATCGAATGGTTGGTAGGCCTTTAATGTCTGTTTCATTGAGAGTTACTGTGTTCTTTGCTTCTGTGAGTTTTTTTCGATTTCTATCTTGCTTTTTGACGTCAAGATGATTCTTTTTTTATTCAATTGAATCTATTAAGATATTATTTCGAGTGTATATGTGTATGGCTGGTGTAATAAGATGTCATGATAGTATGAATTATGCTTTTTTTATTCCATTTATTGTCGGTTCTGGGTCGCTTTTATGATTGCGTAAATCAAAAAAGTTTTCTTGTAATTCATGAAATTTCTTATGCTGTAGATGTGTTAAAAGTCATAATTTTGTTTTTCTTATATGGCTAAAGAATAATAATAAAAAAAAAGATGCTACCCACCTTGGAGAGACCTGAAGGCTGCCGCTATATGGCAGAATGAAGTAAAGACACCGAAAGCCTGGGGAAGAGTCTCTGGGAGTTAAGACAATCCTCATTAGGCAGACTATGGTCTTGCTTAAAAGGGACACCAATGCATCTCCAAGACCTGGGAAGTGGCAGACCACCTTCAAAGCTTATTACCAGTAACTCCTATTAAAAAGAAGTGAACAGTGACCCAATGCAGGAGGATGACTGAAAATCAACTGCCTGACCAGGATACAAAATATGTGGGGCGAAGCCAGAAATACCAATTACAGTTGTTGCACATCCTGGAGGACGAGGTCGAGGTGGGACCGCTTTTAAAGGCAGAAGCTAATGTTTAGGAGGGACCTTGTATAAAACCAGAAGGCAAGTTCCAGGAAGGACCTATGAGTTAAAACCTGAGAGAGACAGTCTAGAGAAGACCAACAGCAAAACCTCTCGAGAATGAGAGAAGTCAATTTGTGACTTCAATAACCGCATTGGGAAAGAAACCCATCGCTTGTTCAGCTTGTGACAGCTTATAAAGTCACAGTGGGGAATCAACCTTCCAAGGAGAGGTCCTAGAGTCCGGGAAGAGATGAGAACAGAAAAATCAAGACGCTGCTATAGAATAGAATAGACAGATTGTGTGAAGAGGAGGAAAAAAACAAGAAGAAAAGAGAATGGAAGTAGGAAAGAGGGTGAGAAAGAACAGGAAAGGAGGAAACAGAACGCAAGGGAGTAAGGATGGTGAGAGAATAGGGTGAGACTGAATGGGTCTGGGAAAGAAGAGAGTGGGAGCAAGAAATGGGCAAGCTAGGATGGGAGCAGAGGTTGCTACAGAATGAGTGCAAGAAACCAATTCATTGGGGGAGAGAGAGAGAGAAAATGTGAGAGAGAGAGAAAGTGAGAGAGAGAGAGAAAGTGGGAGAAAGAGAGAGAGAGAGAGAGAGAGAGAGAGAGAGAGAGAGAGAGAGAGAGAGAAAAGGGACAGCCAATTGAATGGAGTAGAGAACAGGAATGTACATAGTAAAGGTAAAACAGGAAGAGAGCAAAGGTAGAAGAGAAAGGGACAAGAGTAACAATGGGGGAGAGCAGGGAGACAACAGATATTACAGGTGGGTGACAGAATAGGTGGCAAGTCAACAGTGCTAGAGAGCCAAGAGGCAGAATGGGAAGGGAGCAAGTTAAACAGTTTGTAACAAGAGAGGAGACAGAAATTGCAGGGATGAGACGAAAGCGTGCAAGATGGAGCATGAGAGAAACATTTGTGAAGGAGGTAATAAGGACAGGTGGGGAAGGAGATCGAATAGATGCAGGAGTGTAAGAAGGCAAAGGAAGGAGCAGGGAGATCAAGTTATGGATAGAGGAGACAGAAAGGCAGAAGAGTAAGACAGAGGCAGTGACTAGGTATTGCAAACATAAAAAAGCACAATATAATATGCCACCTGTTCCCAGATATTACCTATTAAGATGAGCAGGTGATCACTGGCAAGCAGTGCTACCCCAAACCCCTTTCAGCAACCCCAATGACAAGAGGGAGCAGACTTCAGAAAAAACATTTGAAAAAAAAGTTTGAAGACCACTGTAATGGGCCCTATATGAGAGTCATGGACAAGCCCCTTGACTGTTTTATGGATCAACCAATCTCAGGCAGCGTTATGACCAAAATGCAAACAGTGGACAACTTCAGTGGAATGTCCCATACTTCAGTTCTGAAAGAATTTATACGAATAGAAATAGCAGTTTCATAGATTTACAACTAATTTCGGACCATGGTCCTAAAGGTGTATCTTGTTACTTCAGCAAGCCTCTTAGAATATTGAGAGTCATACCCTCGGTTACCACCCTCAATCTACGAGCGTTAAAGAGCAAATTAAGCAAATCATGGAGCTTTACTTTGGCTGTTCGACAAAATAGAGATATTGCAAACCGCCATTGCTCTTGACCGATTTTATATAGAACCATGATGTGCAATCTTTTATGCATTATTAACAAGGCCATACTTGGTCTCAGATTATCATTCTTTATTATTGTACAAGACAAAGATTCCTCAAAGATAGTCTGGTATCTCCTGAAGTCAGATCTTCCATCTTTCTACTCCTTTTGAGATCGATGGTCTCCATTTGGTTTCCAAATGTCTTTGTAAGTCTTTCACAATTCACAGTCCTTTTTAGGCACAAATACTTTCAGGTTTCTCAGCATTTTGCACAGGCTTTACAGTCGTCTTAAAACTTCAACTACACTTTCAGAGCATCTTTCAGACACCCGAGAGGTCCCTCTCAGGCTCCTGGTGCGGCTCTGAATTTTCAGGAGAATTCAAGCATCAACCAAGTACTGGGAGTCAAAGGCGGCCTCTAGCAACCTTGCATTGCAGCAGCTGAATCCTTACCTTTTCTGTACAACACTACCAATCATCAACTTCCAGTAATCTTGGTAGGCTTAAAACTGCCCTCCTCCTCTGGCTCATAGGGTGCTGCCCCACTTTGTAATTAGATTGGTGCTGTAGGTTTTTGGTTTATTCACTTTGCCCCATCATGTGCTGCTTTCTGGCTCATCACAAGACCACATAAGGCAAGGTGATATAAGCCAAGTTGGCCATCTTGGATGTCTTACTCAGCTTGTGGAAGTCACCACACAGAGCTACTGTCGTGAAGAGTGTAGGTCTGTCAAACATGGTTTCTATGCTAAATCTTTTTTAATCTCTAAAGCTTCATTTGTGTTTCCTGTGTAGATTTCATAAGGACCCAACACGACCTGTGGGTATCACAGTGTTGTACTTTATGTGAAAAGTGAGACAATGTAGCCAATAACTGGAAACAAGTACAATATAAAATGGTACCTTCTGCCAACAAACACTAATCTATTCTTGATGTTTAAGGTGTGGCACCAGCTGAGGACGTTCAGTCAAGAGAGTTCAACACAAAATGCCAGCAAAACTGTGTCAATGATCCTATGTTACTTTCTCAACCACAGCCAAATACATTTCAGTTTGGTTGCAATTAGCAAGTCCAACCATATGTTGTGAGTAAAACTAAGACAGATGGTTCGCATTCTTCATCTTTCGCAGTATTTGGAGGCATAGTGACCAGCTCTAAAGTTTGACATGAGAAATTATCTGCACAATACTGATAAACCACCTTTTCCATGGCTGATGACCATACCGCCCAACCCCCCACCCCGGCTGGAGACTCTTACTGTATCTCTAAGGGAGTGCACAAGTCTAGTCTGCCTAGCCAACAGAACTCTAGCCATGTCTTTAGCAATGATCCGTACGGTATACTCATGGGTGTTGTGGCTGACCACTAATGCATCTCAGCTCTACATTGCACAAACATGCACCCCCCAGACGATTTAATCATCTAAAGCACTGCAGTCTACTGAATTCGTACCCTTTCTCACTCAATGGCAGAAGACTGGATCAGCAGCCATGAGTCCACTTGGTATAGGATGTTTCAAGGGTCGTTCCTTGTCTTTTAGAGGGAAGCACATGCAAACATACGAGATGTGTACATATGGAATAGAAAGGAAACCAGTCTCATCAGGCAGGGCCATGGACTTTCCCCACTTCCTCCTAAATGCCTCCTGTAGCCCTACCACTGGAGAGGCTTCTTCATCCGTGTTCTTTCGTTTTCAACATAGCAGTCAGAGTTCTCTCAGATGCAGTATCAACTCCTCCACATTCTGTCCGGTTAGTGCAGAAAGAGGGATGACCTTCTCCTCCACGCTCTGTCGAAGGAGTGCCAAGTTGACCTGAGACTCCGGGAGGTCCATTTTGTTACAGACAATAGCATGGGGCCTCTTTGGCAAGCCTTCTTCATACTGCTCAAGTTCATATTTCAGCTGTTGAAGCTTTACCCAGGGCTGAGCTGTGGAAAGATCCAGTACGTACAAGAGGAAGTGGCAGCGCTCTATGTGTCTCAGAAAGGCGAACCCCAGCCCTCGGTTGAGATATGCTCCACTTATAATACCAGGAATGTCAGCCACTGCAGTAAGAAGAAGAGGAGAGGAGATTGGTCATCCTGGTGCAAAATCTATCTCTGTGCACAATAACAGGTAAAAATAGAGCAGTCAGACTTGTACAAAAAAAAGCGGCACCCGTAAAAGGTCAATGCAGAACATTCCATCATGTAAAATCAACTGCACCCACTGAATAGTCTAGAGAGTAAGAACAGTTGCCTTTCTACTAGAACCTGCCACCCTTTGTGTACAGTTGGGTCCTAAAACAGAGGTTAGTCTAAATGCAAACAAAGCGCAATCTGTGGAGGAAAAAAACAGATATTGCACAGTTAACCTGGTACACATTATTTTGAATAAGTGAACCTATAAAAGCATTGCATCAGTGAGTTTGGGCTATTCAGGGACATTTTCACTGCGACTGGGTTATGAATCAATGAATATATCTAATTACAAGGTATGTCTCATGGGGAGTGTCATAGGAGTGAGCCCGCTCCTCCTTGTGTAACCTATGATTCAAATGACACTGCTCAGACTGCACCATTCATTTTTCTATTGTTACTATTTATGCCCTTTGGTTTACACATGTTTCAGCCTAGGGGCCTTTTTCAAAACCGGACAGAAGCCCAAAAATATATACACTTGCTTCTTGCAAATGGTAGTTTGATTTTCAATGGTGCATAAATCCTGGGTTAATCCCTTGAACATTCATGAATACTAACAATAAAAAAAATGAATGGTGCAGTCTGAGCATTGTCATTTGAATCATAACATAAAAACAGATTTTAAAAAAGATCACATACAAAATAAATTCCCTTAATGGTTTAACAAAGCATGTTCTTGTTCTGGCAGCTAATCGGAGAGAGCTTTGAATGCAGGCTCTGACCACTATAACCCACATTCATTCCAAGCTGCTCCTTTTCCATCTGATGTCTCACCAAGCTTGTCGCTCAGTCCCCCGCTATTGTTTTCCGATTGGCGGGTGATGGGGAGACACCCTGGCTCCATCACTGGCAAAGCCTTTGTTTATAGGCTCTTTGAACACTGTATCAGTTCTTCTTAGGTAAAAACATGTTGGGTATACTGAAAACAGGCAGCAATTTGCTCCTACATCGGAGCCCTGGTTCCTCAGCACTATTTCCACCCCATGTAGGGGGCACCTGCAACCTCCTTCCTTTCTACATGGTGTGAAATACAGCCATTCTAAGGTTGGCAGATATGCTGGGTCCCCATGCTGCCACTATTTATTCACAGCAAGGTTTTCCTTCAGTGTTATCCCTGTGAGCATCTAGACCCAATAGCGTTGGCACCCTTCCCAGCAGGGCTCAGTAGATCTAGCACAAAATGGCACTTCCGAAGAGGGAGGTCAGATTCTATTAAGAGACAAGGGGTAGAGTATTATGGTTCAATTGCTTTCCTTTCAGCAGCCAACAAAAATGTTCCACTTAAAACGACATTTCTCAGTATTCCTGGGACTTCGAAAGGTTGACAAATGTTTTAAACTTCTGTCCCATGCGATTCAAGTCGCCAATCTAAGCTCTCTTTCTTTGGCGCAACGTCAAGCTCTTCAGGTAGATTTAGGTGTCTTACCCTAAATAAGTCTAGGAATGGTGCTTTGGAGGTACCTGGGGCAGAACTACAGGACAGGGCCATACAGATTGTGCTTTGAAAGCTGGAGGCTCTATACCTTTCTATCATCATGGATGGGTAATTTAACATCTGTGCTATCCAGAAACTGTTTTGTGCAGGGTCTTTTTGGAGGCCTGTTTAGGTACAGATTTGTCTGGCCTTCTGTGTTCAGCTCCATGTTTGTCTGGCGCTGGGTTTTCAGCACCATGCTTGGATGCATGTTTGGAGGGTATACTTTTAGTGTCGTGCTTCTGTTTTTTAAAAATGTATGCCTGATTTTTCAATACCTATAGAAAGCCTATAGGATGTTTCAAGGTTTGTTCCTTGTCTTTTAGAGGGAAGCTCATGACAGTGGGTGGGTCACGGTTTTCTGATATTTGTGGGTGTGTCCATGGTGCTTGAAACAGGTGGTGGCTGTCAGCTGGGGTTCCCTTGCTCTGTTTTGGCAGAATAATTGTCATTTGTCTCTCCCGTCAAGTAGTGCAGAGACTGCCATATGCCGGGCTCTTCGCAGAGAAGCGGCAGCTCGTTGGAAGCCCTCGGGGTTTCCCTGTGCTTGAAAGTCTGGGGCCTCCCTGGGGCCTCATTATAAACACTACCCTCCACTTCAATAATCTGCTCTTGCACGGATCCTGGAGGACAATGATAGAGCCAAGTGAAAGAACCAAATACTGGAGTTCAGTGCAGCTACTCTGAAAACGGAGACTGCAGCCTGCTGGTCAAAGAGGTGCAGGCAGTAGCCCAGCGCCTCACAGCAGGTCATAGACAGTATCCACTGCCAGTTAGGGTCCCACCCCACATAGAAGATACGCCTGTTCAAGGGATAGCAAGTGCTGTTCAATGGAACCTGAAGTCCTGAAGGTGGGTAATAAGATTGTACCCATAGAGTCATGGTAAGGGAGCACTGCCCTGGCTCCCACTGGTCTTGGTAGGAGGTGAGGATCACAGCATGGTCCAAACAGTACTTGGCTAGATTTTGGAGCGTATGAAACTACTCTTCAAGGTATGTTCCTCTTTGGGCTGCTTGAGGACGAGTCCCAGCATTTGACAAAAAGGTATTGTGCAGATACTCCTATTCTTATATAGCTGTTTGGGGCTGGTGCACATCCAGCATCCACTCAGGGACATTGAGCCATCTAAAAACTTGGCAGCCACCTGGTCAGGAAAAGCAGCAGATTCAAACCATACTAGGATTCTGCTCAAGAAAGATATTCCAAAGTGAACACCAGGCTGAAGTGAACCCCAGGCACCCAGTCATACATTCAGCCAGATCTAGTCGTGGTTGCCCTTAACTCCCAAACTAGAGTCTCAGCAAGGGTGTGCTCATATACGGCACACATTTGATTCCATGCTTACCATGTGTAAACAGCCTCATTGTGAAGTCACACTAGACTTCTAAACCCAAGTTATGTTCATCTGCAATTATACTGTGCCAAACCCCCACTGCATTTATTTGAGCACCTTATCTATGGAGTGGCATACTGTGCCTCTGCCAGGGGTATCGAGAACTTAGTCTGCTGGACGGGAGAAAGCGAGTCACCATTTTAATGGGGGCCTGCATGGAACAAGTTCCAGAATCATTAAATGGCTTTGGCTGCAGACAGCTTTCTAAATAATAAAAGAAGGCTTCCACCAGCCATCGAGTAGAACAAGGTGACCTGCGCAGGGGAAAAGGACTACAGGGTACCCTTGATTCACTGTGATGTGGGAGTCGAGGCTGCCAGGATACATGTGCATAGTTCCATTGCCAATGAGGCAATGGCCAGAGGAAAAATGGGTTGGTGAACCGTAAGGTTAAAAGTAAAAATATCAGGTGACTCGCAGATTAGGGATTTCATCTACAATCATTCTTATATTGCTCAACAGGGGTCATACACAAGCTCGTATCAATACACAAGCTCGTATCAATACAAGTTGTTCATTAAGGTCAGAACTACTGACTTTGCAGAGGATTGCTTTTTATTCTTTTTCTCTAGTCTCCCAAAGCTAGGGACTACAACCCCCCCGCTATGCTACCCGGACTTGCCATCGCCACTTTACGTTACTCACATGAACCAGATCATCAGCGGGACATGGCTAAATTGCTATGCAATAAGCTGCGTTTCCTCGATGCTCCTGCCTATCCTGTATGATCCTGGCGTGCGCACATAAAGAAGGTAATGCACGCATTGTACAAATAAACCTGAAAAAACTGCAAATCCACGCGTGAATGCGTGTAATCCGAGGAAAGGGCCTACGCGTCTGTGACGTGACGCGCGTGGGCGTTTCCCTCAACACGGGTGCATGTTCATCGTACACGTCCAAAAACTGCACGTCCGAGTGTCAGCTCGTGTAATTGGAGGAAAGGGCCTTAGCGCGTACATGCGTAAGTGACGTTGTACGTGTGGGCTGGTTTAAAAGGTACGTGTAGGAAACCATTTCCTTGTATGTGCTCTTCGTGGAGAGCGAGTGGGTGAATTCTGTACTTCTTGTCGGTTCACACGCGATTACTTCACAGCGTTTCAAGTTCGTACTCCCCGTTACCTCGAACAGCGTTCATTTTTTTTGTTGAGCCTGTTTCCTCAAACAGCGTCCACTTCTTCTTTTGTCCTGTCTCCTCAGACAGTGTACAATTCTTCTTTTGGCGGGGGTGTTGCCAACTGGCACACGCGCGTCTTTTTCACGTTCTTTTTCCAGGCAGACGGTGAGTCGCACAGGTATTTACCAACTGTGCTTGCCCCGTGTGTCGCGTACCCTTCAGAGGTCATTGTAGGCTGCGTGTAACACGCGTACGCTTATTTTTGTGTTTCTGGGTGCCACAGCATAGTGCGGGTTTATTTTTCCACGCACGTGGTCTACGAGGGGTTGCGTGCACGTTATTTTTTGTTTTCGGGGTGCCTGTGCGTTGCGTGACCAGTCATCTTCCCCCAGGGGTCACAGACAGCCTTGCTAGAGCACTAGGGTACGAATTCCATCTAGTACCCTACCCCTTTCACCCCCAATTGCCCAGGACAATCGTTTACTGCTACTCCCATACGCACAACAACATCAGTGCCATGGTTGGGAGGCGACCAAGCGGTAAGGGAGGCAAAGGTGGACGACCTCCAAAAGGTGGGCGCGGTAGGGGACGTGGCCATGATTTGCAGACCCCCATGTGTGGAGGAGCAATCAGGGACGCCCATGCCCCCCCCATGGTTGTGGGAAACGTAGCTGACACCATCCAAGCTCAGCCCTTGTTGGACCAGCCCATTGTGGCACCTGAACCGGCACAGGATGACTCCCAGGCTGACTTCCAGGTCAGCAAGTCTACGCCACGTGTGGTGGTGCAAGTTGGTGTCACCAGGCCACGTGGATTTGGGGCAGCTATGCCATCTGCTGCCCCAAGTAGGCAGGATGGGGAGGCTGCAGGGGCAGCTGCAGCTCAATCCACCCCAGCTCTGAGTCTCCCAGCCGGGACAGTGTCGGTCCCGGTCCATCAAACCGACGTTGCCCCTGCCAACATCACCCTGCAGCCAATGCCTGCACCAAGACCTATGGTCATTGTGCATTCGCACACTCCTATTACCCAGTCCACCGGCGCTTCTGCCCCTACTGACCAGAGCGGCGTAAGCCACTCAGGATCCGCACCACCTTTGAAAAAAAGGAAGAAGGGTGCTCTGGCACAACAGGCTGAGACCCCAGACACGGCTACACACTCCGGCACATCAAGGAAGCCTAGCTTTAATGACGCCTAACTTGATGCACTAGTGGCCTATGTGTCGGCACATAGCCGCGAAATGGTGGTGACTGCAGGGTGCAAGACCACACCTGTTCAACGTAAGGCACACTGGCAGACCATCGCGGACATCATTAGTGCCCTTGGATTTGTGAGGCACTCAGCTGATGATTCCTACAAGCGCTGGAATGAACTGAAACGCAGAGCAAAGAACAAGCTGGCCTCAAATCATGCTTCTACTCTGGTGACTGGCGGTGGGTCTCCACAAGAGGACAACCAACTCACTGAACATGAGTCTGTTACTGGAACCTTTGTCACAGAGGAACAGATCCAAGGCGTGGGAGACCTACCAGATTACGACGCATAGTCCGGTGAGTGCCCATGCATGTATGTGTAATCCATGTGTATGTTGTGTGGGTGACGGGTTCTGATTGAGTGCCAGGTGAGGGTGTGTGCACCCGAGTGGTATGGGTCACCCATGTGCTTCCTCCAAAACATTCACTGGCCTTGGATTTGGGTATGACAGTATCCCTTCTGCCTACAGTAGCCATTTAGTGCCACATTACTGCAGTTGCCCTTGAACTGTCATCTTGCAACAACATTGTTCAGAATTTTTCAGTGTTCATTCAGGCTGATTGTTTTCAATTCTCCCACTTTTGCAACACATTTTACAGCCCTATTGTCACATATGTGACATGCTTCTGTCATTGATTACACCCCACATTGGCCCACATTTGTTACCTTGTTATGTGAATGATTAGACCATTCAGGCCGATTGATTATTGGCCTGCACACATTGAATTTTGGTGCCTGTTTGTATGTGGTACTTGATAGTTGTTTCCTGTGATGTTTAAGTGACCAACCATTGATGTGTACATCTGCCTGCAATCACTGTATTCTTGTACACTGGATGTGTTGCAGTGGGTGGCACATGCGTATTTTGTCACACTATGTAGCATTGTTCATCTCATCATGTGCATCTCACATGGATGGCTGACAGAACTCATTCACTGACATATGGCTGTACTTGTCAAATGTACCATGGCTATGCTACATGCCATCTGTGTGCTGGCATGTGTCATGGTTGTGTATTGGACATGCCACTCATGTGCGAATGTGTGATGCCAGTGCTACCCAGCATGCAGCAAATGTGTTGCTTTTCCATCTTGGTGTCATCAGTGTCTGCTTTTTGCCTCCCCTTCCAACTCAGTGACAGTGCATGCATGCCAGGGTTATAGTCATGTGGGACATGTGTAAATCTTGTTCTGGATCTCTGGCTTGTCAGGCCTATGTGTGTTCTATGGTGCTAATGCCCGTTTCCATTTTTTGTGTTTCATGTTTTTGCAGGTGATGACGCACTTGATGCTGTTGAGGTTGAGGAGATGGTGCAGACCCAGGAGGAATCTCAGGCACGACCGGGCACCAGTGGGGGACGTGGTGTGGTGGTGGGTGAAAACCCAATCTTACTGCAGACCATACTGTCCAGGGGTGTCTCTGGGTGCACCTCCCCAGACCTCTATTCAGGTGCTGAATCGGTTGATGAGACTTATGTGCCGTCGCAGGGGAGTGTTTCTGGCAGGGATTCTGTTCTGTCCAACCCACCTGCACCAGGGGTAGAACCCTCTATGGGGATGTCAGTGTTGGTAAGTCTGCCTTTGGCGGTTATGGATGCAGGGTCACACTCCACAACATCTGATCCTGTTCCTGGGCCAGCAGATCAGGGGGGGAATGCAGTCCTGCAGCCTCAGGCAGTGCCAGCACAGCAAGGTGCAGATCGCCTTGCCCCGAACAGGTGTGGTGCCCGCCGACGCGGTAGCCGTACGCCACCAGGCAATACTGTATGGGAAAACTCCATGTACGGCATGGCAACCCCAGATGGAGCAACAACAGCAGGCAACAGACTCCATTTGCCGATCACACAGGGAAGACATGTTGGCGTCCAACAGGGACCGACGGGCGGCACTGGAGACTCTGCGGGAAGCCATTTCTATAGAGTCACAGGGCCACAGGGAAGCCCTGAGGGTAGAACTCCATAACCTCAGGGAGACTCTTGTTGAACTTGAGGCTTCCACAAATTTGAGGACAGAACAGCAGCTGGAGCGGCTCACACGTTCGCTCTCAGCAGAGTTGCAGGCAACTCGGGAGGAGATCCGGGCATCACGGGAGGTCACGCGTGCAGAAATGCAGGCAACCCGTCAGGTGCTGCATGGGAATCTCTGTACTATCATCCTCCAGAACAAGACCTTCCACACCCGCATGCTTGCTGCCATGGAGGACCATACCACGGCTTTGAGTGGGCTGCCTCCCATAGCACCACTACCTCCTGATGGAGCAGCAGAGGGTGATGAGTGACAGCAGCACGTCTCCCACAGTAGCGTAGCCATGCAGGCCATGAGCCCATGGAGGTGTTTTTTTCCGCAGCATCCACACAGGTGGGTGTTGGTGTGCACCCTGTCCTCGGACCTCCTGGGTGGCCTCTCCCCCCCACATGGCCATTTTTTATTTATTTATTCTTTTTTTTTATTACAGTGTGTTGCCTTGTGTGGCTCCCGTGGGCATCCACTGTGTATTCCGGCTGGGCACATGCAGGCTTGTCCTGTGTTTGGGTTAGATGCTTGGGTTCCTGACACACACACCCCTCCTGCTTCCCGTTTCCATGGGCTTGCAAAGGGTGTGACCAAGTGACAGTGACTTACACAGTGATATTGGGCTCCCATGAGCTGTTGGGCAGTCTGTAGTCATAACTGTGTGGACATCCCTAGTGGGGTTTGTTTTTGTATTGAGCACTGCATGGTGTATTGATATGTGCTTGTGCATCCATGTCTTCATCCTTATTCGCAGGTACCTTCTTCATGTCTTCAGAAGGCCGTCTCCTTTGCAGATGCAGTTCATGTTGTATGCAGTACACTGACACATTTGCCTGACAGCAACACTCTGGAGTTGGAAGGGGTGGATGTGCTGGCTTATTGAGGTTGTATGACGTACATTACTTTGAGTTTGTACGGTCATATTTTGGCAATGTTTCATGCTGTGTTGCTGTATTGTGTTGCTGGTAAGTATTTCTTCATGTGTGCCGTTTGTTATTAATTACTGGTAGCATATTGTCTGTGGCATGTTTCCATTTGGGACAATGCACTTTGTGACACTCGTGTCATGTGTTGTGCATTCCTTTGTTTGCGTTCACATTGCAGGACATGCCATGGTGTGTTCGGTGGCAGAGATGGGGAGGGGTTGGGTGACATGGTGCTATTTTCATGTTGTATTTTGCAAGTGGGTAGTCATTCATGTAGCATAAATGCGTGTCTTTTTGTGACACAGCATTGGTTGTCTTTGGGTAGGTAGGGATGCACACAATGTAACACTTCCAGGTGACCAATCTCAGGCTGGTATGGTTGTGACAGTTGACTGTCCCTTATGCCATCATCATTGATTGTCAGCTGGTATGTGCCAGGGCTGCGTGCACTCCACAGGGGTGTGATTTTAGGTGAAGTAATTAGCCACCAGCTGCGTACGGGCTGCCTCACCATGTGCCCTTTCCCCTCCCATGCGCAGTGGCCATGCATGTGGTTGGGGATGGGGGGCACCACCATGTCCACCGGCAGGCCTCGGCGTGTTGCAACATTGTGCAGGACACATTCTGCCACTATGATCCTGCACACTACTGGGGGCGCGTATAGCAGCTGCCCACCCGAGCGGTCAAGGGAGCGAAATCGTGACTTGAGCTCTCCGAATGTGCGCTCCACTATGCCCCGGGTTGCAATATGGGCTGTGTTGTATCTTACCTCGGGTGGTGTGGTGGGGTTCCGAATTGGCGTCATCATGTGTGTGCTCATAGGGTAGGCACTGTCCCCTGGGGAGGTGATGATGGGTATCATTAGTGGGGTTGTGACATTACTCAGTATCTGACATGCATGCATGTGCAAGGGCATTTATACTCACCAAGCAGCCATGTATCGCCATGCCGCCCAGGTTCTAGGTCCCAGTTTAGGGTTGACATTCTGTAAATGAAACTGTCATGGGTGGACCCTGGATAGTTGGCATATACTGAGGTGACGATTCCCTTGGCATCACATACTACCTGCACGTTGATGGAATGCCAGTGCGTGCGGTTTCTGTAGATGTGCTCAGTTGCCCTGGGAGGATGTAGAGCCACATGGGTGCAGTCAATGGCACCTAGCACTTTGGAGAAGCGTGCCACCCGGTAAAAATCCTGGACGACAGCCTGCCTTTCTGCAGGTGTTCTGGGCAGGTATATGTGCCTGCGGACTGATGGGCGTGCAGTCATGATGGCCAACACCTGGTGCAGGCAGTGTGACTGTGTGGCCTGTGACACCTCCCCCACTATGGCACGTGTCCGCTGAAATTAACTAGTGGCCAAAAAGTGCAGTACATTGATCACCTTTTCCAAGGGGCTCAGTGCTTGGGAGCACAGGGTGGGTGATGTGAGATCATCCTCCCACTCACTCACCAGGTCGAGTATTATGTGAGGTGGAAACCTGTACCTCCCATACACCTGGTCATCAGGCATCCCAAAAAGGCTGGTAATGGGTGTAAAAATTCTGGCCCAGACTATCCTCCTCCTCCTCCTGCGGTATCCCACGACCACTGCTGCAAGGAACGGTATATTCATCTTAGCGTCTGAGCTTGTTTGTTGTTTGTGCGCACTTTTATGCTGCGCGGGTCCACGTACGCCTGCTTCCTGCTGGCGTACGTGTTTCCGGATTAGCGCGTCTTTTTTTTGGTGCACACGTTAGCCCCGTTCGATTCCATGAATATGTGTTGTAGGCGCGTATGGGTGTTCCGCGCATTTGCCTCCTGTACTTCCCCCGTGATGCCCACATTTTCACGCGTTGTTCCCCATTCCGCGTGTTACGCCCTGTGTTACGCCTACTTTTGTTGTGTGCGCTGCGCTGTGTGCATAGCGCACGCTGTTTGAAGACGTGTGAGCCAGCGTGTGCCAAGCAGGATTTTAGCGCACATCCATGGATTTACAGACTTCCATGGATCGCTGTGCGCGGGTTTCGCTGCGATTTTCGCACTTGCGCTGGGATTCGCACACTTGTGCGGAAATATTCAGCGCACATTAATTCCATGAATCGACCGGTCAGTTTTCTGTACTTCAAGATTGCTGTGAAATGAAAAACAGGGTATTTTGGTGGCTAGAGTGGAGAGAAATGGGCCCAAGTCTGGTTTGAGCTGGATAGCAGTTAATGTGCATTGGAACCCCCAGACCCGGTCCCAAATTGAGTTATTGCAAAATGTATCCGACTGTTTAGTAGAATATTCATCCCTTTTCCCATCAGATGAAATAATAATAGCGGGAGAGCTGAATTCTCAGCGAGTTACAACAAAAGATCTGAGCTCCTGAAAAACTAAATTTAAAACAAGAAATGGAAATGTGTGGATACATTTTATGAGGGAGTGGGATTTATGGCAGCTTAATGGAAATGTCTGGGGGGACATTCAGAGTGCTCCTACTTGGCAAAGGGGAGATTCCTTTTCAACAATCAATTACTTTTTTGTTACCAGAAAGATTTTTGATAGTTGTCTCAAATTCAATATTGGTGAGAGTAATCGAGATGGTCATGCCATGCTGGAAGCTCTCCTGGGTTTTGATTCTGACCATATGATACGCCTCTATACCCAGGAATTATCTCTTAATTCTGCTGGCAATCAATTAAGGAAGTTCGACAGAGGGGGCCGAACCCTTACAAATAAACTGAATGAATCAGTTAAAACTATCTGATCAACAACATTCGGTACGTTGTGAGCCAGATAGTTTCCTTTCTTTCTTATGGGACTTGAACCCCCCAAATAACTCTGTTATGAAACATCATCCGGTCATAAACACTCCTTTGACGCATTAATTCAGGAAAAAAAGAAGAAGAGCTATAAATGACAACAAAGGGCCTTACTAAAAAAAGTGGCAAAAGATTACAAATACATTCTTGCAAGGCGAAATAATAAGTACAGAAACTGGATTCGTTCTCATAGGCACATGATACTCCAGCAGGATGGGGAAAAAATGTTAAGTGTGCTGTGTTTGAGAAATTCCAGAAACTTCTGAATAATCAGTCCAACCATGATCAGGAAGCCATTTTACAGGAAATGATATGGACTGACCACTTCTCTGAGGTCTATGGTCCCTTGGAAACAGAGGTCCCCAAAATAGAATTGATTTCCAAGTGGTCTTTAGCCATTTCTTGTGAGGATATTGAAAATTCTGATAAATAAATCATCCTCCTCCAGGGCGGTCGGACCCAAAGGTCTAAGTAATGCAATCCTAAAAATGAATCCGGCCTTTTTGGCAAGAGTGTTAAAATCTCTCTTTGACAATATAATCGTGACAAATACCAGAGTCCTGGAGATTGTCCATTGTAATCCTAATTCATAAAAGGGGGACCATCTAGCAACATCAAATTATCATCCCATCTCGCTTTTAGATGCAGATAGTAACATTTTTGCGTGTCTGATACTAAGTGAGATGGAGACGTGAGCACAATCAAAAGGCATTATACCTAAACAGCAAACGGCTTCAGGAGGGGCTTATCAAGATCTTTGAATGGGTTAGTCTTAAGGTGCGTTAGTGCGGATTCCCTCGTGAAGGGCGGCACTCGCCTTTTTGGAGAATGGTTAGACCCATCTCAGGCGTTCAACTCTATTAATAGAAATCTTCTAAGGAAAAAACTGAACGCCTGTGGGGTGTCCCGTCCAGTTTGTTGTCTATCCTGATGCAACTTCATCAGAACTTGACAATGCGTGTCAGGATCTCTAAATCAGGATCGTTGTCAGGTCCTATTAAGATTGAAAGAGGAGTGCGCCAAGGGTGCCTAATTGTGCCTTTTCTCTTTATCCTTTTTATGTCCAATTTGTGTCAATAGTTGCAAGATATAGGCTTAAATTACCCCAAAAATTGGAAACAACAAAATAAACTGTTTGGCGTATGCCGACTCTGTTCTGGTATTAGACCACTCTCAAGTCGGGTTGCAAAGTCTATTGTCCGCATTGGCAGACTATGCCCAAAAACAATGATAAAAAAATGAACCCAAAGAAGTCCAAGGTGTTAATCTTTAAACATCCAAAGAAGGCTCTCAAGTCTTATTCCTGGGAACTGGATAAATGGGCAATCGAAATAATCACTTCTTTCAACCATTGACCTAAAGGCTATTAACTTGGGGGTCACAGATGAAAAGGATATGTTTCAAATTCTGTAAATATTCCATTCGGTCTTTGGTGAGGTTCTACATAGGAAAAGTGGTCCCCATTATTTTATTTGGTTTAGATACGAATCCATTATCTGCGGACATAGACTGGGACAAAATCGAGGCTAAGCTCTGGAAGAGAACCCTGAATTTGCCTAACAGCGTCCCGTTCGTATGTCTAAAATATGAATTGGGATTGTCCTCCCCATCGGCCTGGATGGAGTGGAAATGGATCTCTATGATTAGGTTAATCCTAGATCCACCAAAGGGCTCCCTCTATGAGGATGTGGCTTTACTAATGCAAAGATCTGACAATATGTTTCTTAATAACTTGAGATCAAAGTCTTGTGAAATATTGGCTAACTCAGATTGCACAATCAATCCCCTTATCCAAAATCCTTGTAAAGTAAAAGAACAGATTGGATACGGACGATCGACAAAATGAGGTTGGCTAAGATATCATCAGCACACTCACAAATGGATAAACGTAGGTCTTTATTACCCCCCTATTTAAATAAATCGCCAGACCCAGTTTCAAGATCAGAATTTCTGAGATTTAGATTAAATCTGCTTCCAACTTTAGAGATCTTGTCTATTAGAGACAAAGAGCTTTATCCCACCGACATAAGGGATAAATGCGATGAAAAAGAAAGGCAGACACTTCAACACCTATTGTCGAAATGCCCAGGGACCTAGAACTTGAGAGTGGCAAGATTTCAGAGATTTGTTCACGAAGTACGTTGGTTGAACTCAGATGTGTTTTGGGACAGATTAGCTTCTGGAAACGAAACCTTCCTCACTGCTGAAGTTGTCATTCTTTTGAAGGATTAGAATTTGGGGGGGCGGGAAGAGGGGAAATCCAGTCAACTAAGAAGTGAAATCAAATGGACGATGCTTGTCTGTGCCCTGAACAGTTCTCACTGGGGGGGTTTTCTTTTATTTTTTTTAACAGATCGAATGCTTGGTATGCCTTTAATGTCTGTTTCATTGAGAGTTACTGTGTTCTTTGCTTCTGTGAGTTTTTTTCGATTTATATCTTGCTTTTTGACGTCAAGATGATTCTTTTTTTATTCAATTGAATCTATTAAGATATTGTTTCGAGTGTATATGTGTATGGCTGGTGTAATAAGATGTCATGATAGTATGAATTATGCTTTTTTTATTCCATTTATTGTCGGTTCTGGGTCGCTTTTATGATTGCGTAAATCAAAAAAGTTTTCTTGTAATTCATGACATTTTCTTATGCTGTAGATGTGTTAAAAGTCATAATTTTGTTTTTCTTATATGGCTAAAGCACAATAATAAAAAAAAGATACTACCCACCTTGGAGAGACCTGAAGGCTGCCGCTATATGGCAGAATGAAGTAAAGACACCGAAAGCTTGGGGAAGAGTCTCTGGGAGTTAAGACAATCCTCATTAGGCAGACTATGGTCTTGCTTAAAAGGGACACCAATGCATCTCCAAGACCTTAAGGGAAGTGGCAGACCACCTTCAAAGCTTATTACCAGTAACTCCTATTAAAAAGAAGTGAACAGTGACCCAATGCAGGAGGATGACTGAAAATCAACTGCCTGACCAGGATACAAAATATGTGGGGCGAAGCCAGAAATACCAATTACAGTTGTTGCACATCCTGGAGGACAAGGTCGAGGTGGGACCGCTTTTAAAGGCTGAAGCTAATGTTTAGGAGGGACCTTGTATAAAACCAGAAGGCAAGTTCCAGGAAGGACCTATGAGTTAAAACCTGAGAGAGAGAGTCTAGAGAAGACCAACAGCAAAACCTCTCGAGAATGAGAGAAGTCAATTTGTGACTTGAATAACCCCATTGGGAAAGAAACCCATCGCTTGTTCAGGTGTGACAGCTTATAAAGTCACAGTGGGGAATCAACCTTCCAAGGAGAGGTCCTAGAGTCCGGGAAGAGATGAGAACAGAAAAATCAAGACGCTGCTATAGAATAGAATAGACATATTGGGTGAAGAGGAGGAAAAACACAAGAAAAGAGAATGGAAGTAGGAAAGAGGGTGAGAAAGAACAGGAAAGGAGGAAACAGAACGCAAGGGAGTAAGGATGGTGGGAGAATAGGGTGAGACTGAATAGGTCTGGGAAAGAAGAGAGTGGGAGCAAGAAATGGGCAAGCTAGGATGGGAGCAGAGGTTGATACAGAATGAGGTCAAGAAACCAATTCATTGGGGGAGAGAGAGAGATAGAGAGAGAGAAAGTGTGAGAGAGAGAGAGAATGTGGGAGAAAGAGAGAGAGAGAGAGAGAGAGAGAGAGAGAGAGAGAGAGAGAGAGAGAGAGAGAGAGAGAGAAAAGGGATAGCCAATTGAATGGAGTAGAGAACAGGAATGTACATAGTAATGGTAAAACAGGAAGAGAGCAAAGGTAGAAGAGAAAGGGACAAGAGTAACAATGGGGGAGAGCAGAGAGACAACAGATATTACAGATGGGTGACAAAATAGGTGGCAAGTCAACAGTGCTAGAGAGCCAAGAGGCAGAATGGGAAGGGAGCAAGTTAAACAGTTTGTAACAAGAGAGGAGACAGAAATTGCAGGGATGAGACGAAAGCGTGCAAGATGGAGCATGAGAGAAACATTTGTGAAGGAGGTAATAAGGACAGGTGGGGAAGGAGATCGAATAGGTGCAGGAGTGTAAGAAGGCAGAGGAAGGAGCAGGGAGATCAAGTTATGGATAGAGGTAACAGAAAGGCAGAAGAGTAAGACAAAGAGGCAGTGACTAGGTATTGCAAACATAAAAAAGCACAATATAATATGCCACCTGTTCCCAGATATTACCTATTAAGATGAGCAGGTGATCACTGGCAAGCAGTGCTACCCCAAACCCCTTTCAGCAACCCCAATGACAAGAGGGAGCAGACTTCAGAAAAAAACATTTGAAAAAAAAGTTTGAAGACCACTGTAATGGGCCCTATATGAGAGTCATGGACAAGCCCCTTGACTGTTTTATGGATCTACCAATCTCAGGCAGCGTTATGACCAAAATGCAAACAGTGGGCAACTTCAGTGGAATGTCCCATACTTCTGTTCTGAAAGAATTTATACGAATAGAAATAGCAGTTTCATAGATTTACAACTAATTTCGGACCATGGTCCTAAAGGTGTATCTTGTTACTTCAGCAAGCCTCTTAGAATATTGAGAGTCATACCCTCGGTTACCACCCTCAATCTATGAGCGTTAAAGAGCAAATTAAGCAAATCATGGAGCTTTACTTTGGCTGTTCGACAAAATAGAGATATTGCAAACCGCCATTGCTCTTGACCGATTTTATATAGAACCATGATGTGCAATCTTTTATGCATTATTAACAAGGCCATACTTGGTCTCAGATTATCATTCTTTATTATTGTACAAGACAAAGATTCCTCAAAGATAGTCTGGTATCTCCTGAAGTCAGATCTTCCATCTTTCTACTCCTTTTGAGATCGATGGTCTCCATTTGGTTTCCAAATGTCTTTGTAAGTCTTTCACAATTCACAGTCCTTTTTAGGCACAAATACTTTCAGGTTTCTCAGCATTTTGCACAGGCTTCATAGTCTTCTTAAAACTTCAACTACACTTTCAGAGCATCTTTCAGACACCCGAGATGTCCCTCTCAGGCTCCTGGTGGGGCTCTGAATTTTCAGGAGAATTCAAGCATCAACCAAGTACTGGGAGTCAAAGGCGGCCTCTAGCAACCTCGCATTGCAGCAGCTGAATCCTTACCTTTTCTGTACAACACTACCAATCATCAACTTCCAGCAATCTTGGTAGGCTTAAAACCGCCCTCCTCCTCTGGCTCATAGGGTGCTGCCCCACTTTGTAATTAGATTGGTGCTGTAGGTTTTTGGTTTATTCACTTTGCCCCATCATGTGCTGCTTTCTGGCTCATCACAAGACCACATAAGGCAAGTTGATATAAGCCAAGTTGGCCATCTTGGATGTCTTACTCAGCTTGTGGAAGTCACCACACAGAGCTACTGTCGTGAAGAGTGTAGGTCTGTCAAACATGGTTTCTATGCTAAATCTTTTTTAATCTCTAAAGCTTCATTTGTGTTTCCTGTGTAGATTTCATAAGGACCCAACACGACCTGTGGCTATCACAGTGTTGTACTTTATGTGAAAAGTGAGACAAGGTAGCCAATAACTGGAAACAAGTACAATATAAAATGGTACGTTCTGCCAACAAACACTAATCTATTCTTGATGTTTAAGGTGTGGCACCAGCTGAGGACGTTCAGCCAAGAGAGTTCAACACAAAATGCCAGCAAAACTGTGTCAATGATCCTATGTTACTTTCTCAACCACAGCCAAATACATTGCAGTTTGGTTGCAATTAGCAAGTCCAACCATATGTTGTGAGTAAAACTAAGACAGATGGTCCGCATTCTTCATCCTTCGCAGTATTTGGAGGCATAGTGACCAGCTCTAAAGTTTGACATGAGAAATTATCTGCACAATACTGATAAACCACCTTTTCCATGGCTGATGACCATACCGCCCAACCCCCCACCCCGGCTGGAGACTCTTACTGTATCTCTAAGGGAGTGCACAAGTCTAGTCTGCCTAGCCAACAGAACTCTAGCCATGTCTTTAGCAATGATCCGTACGGTATACTCATGGGTGTTGTGGCTGACCACTAATGCATCTCAGCTCTACATCGCACAAACATGCACCCCCCAGACGATTTAATCATCTAAAGCACTGCAGTCTACTGAATTCGTACCCTTTCTCACTCAATGGCAGAAGACTGGATCAGCAGCCATGAGTCCACTTGGTATAGGATGTTTCAAGGGTCGTTCCTTGTCTTTTAGAGGGAAGCACATGCAAACATACGAGATGTGTACATATGGAATAGAAAGGAAACCAGTCTCATCAGGCAGGGTCATGGACTTTCCACACTTCCTCCTAAATGCCTCCTGTAGCCCTACCACTGGAGAGGCTTCTTCATCCGTGTTCTTTCGCTTTCAACATAGCAGTCATAGAGTTCTCTCAGATGCAGTATCAACTCCTCCACATTCTGTCCGGTTAGGGCAGAAAGAGGGATGACCTTCTCCTCCACACTCTGTCGAAGGAGTGCCAAGTTGACCTGAGACTCCGGGAGGTCCATTTTGTTACAGACAATAGCATGGGGCCTCTTTGACAAGCCTTCTTCATACTGCTCAAGTTCATATTTCAGCTGTTGAAGCTTTACCCAGGGCTGAGCTGTGGAAAGATCCAGTACGTACAAGAGGAAGTGGCAGCGCTCTATGTGTCTCAGAAAGGCGAACCCCAGCCCTCGGTTGAGATGTGCTCCACTTATAATACCAGGAATGTCAGCCACTGCAGTAAGAAGAAGAGGAGAGGAGATTGGTCATCCTGGTGCAAAATCTATCTCTGTGCACAATAACAGGTAAAAATAGAGCAGTCAGACTTGTACAAAAAAAGCGGCACCCGTAAAAGGTCAATGCAGAACATTCCATCATGTACAATCAACTGTACCCACTGAATAGTCTAAAGAGTAAAAACAGTTGCCTTTCTACTAGAACCTGCCACCCTTTGTGTACAGTTGGGTCCTAAAACAGAGGTTAGTCTAAATGCAAACAAAGTGCAATCTGTGGAGGAAAAAAACAGATATTGCACAGTTAACCTGGTACACATTATTTTGAATAAGTGAACCTACAAAAGCATTGCATCAGTGAGTTTGGGCTATTCAGGGACATTTTCACTGCGACTGGGTTATGAATCAATGAATATATCTAATTACAAGGTATGTCTCATGGGGAGTGTCATAGGAGTGAGCCCGCTCTTCCTTGCGTAACCTATGATTCAAATGACACTGCTCAGACTGCACCATTCATTTTTTTATTGTTACTATTTATGCCCTTTGGTTTACACATGTTTCAGCCTAGGGGCCTTTTTCAAAACCGGACAGAAGCCCAAAAATATATAAACTTGCTTCTTGCAAATGGATGGTAGTTTGATTTTCAATGGTGCATCAATCCTGGGTTAATCCCTTGAACATTCATGAATACTAACAATAAAAAAAATGAATGGTGCAGTCTGAGCATTGTCATTTGAATCATAACATAAAAACAGATTTAAAAAAAGGTCACATACAAAATAAATTCCCTTATAGGTTTAACAAAGCATGTTCTTGTTCTGGCAGCTAATCGGAGAGAGCTTTGAATGCAGGCTCTGACCACAATAACCCACATTCATTCCAAGCTGCTCCTTTTACATCTGATGTCTCACCAAGCTTGTCGCTCAGTCCCCCGCTATTGTTTTCCGATTGGCGGGTGATGGGGAGTCACCCTGGCTCCATCACTGGCAAAGCCTTTATTTATAGGCTCTTTGAACACTGTATCGGTTCTTCTTAGGTAAAAACATGTTGGGTATACTGAAAACAGGCAGCAATTTGCTCCTACATCAGAGCCCTGGTTCCTCAGCACTATTTCCAGCCCGTGTAGGGGGCACCTGCAATCTCCTTCCTTTCTACATGGTGTGAGATACAGCCATTCTAAGGTTGGCAGATATGCTGGGTCCCCATGCTGCCACTATTTATTCACAGCAAGGTTTTCCTTCAGTGTTATCCCTGTGAGCATCTAGACCCAATAGCGTTGCCACCCTTCCCAGCAGGGCTCAGTAGATCTAGCACAAAAAGGCACTTCCGAAGAGGGAGGTCAGATTCTATTAAGAGACAAGGGGTAGAGTATTATGGTTCAATTGCTTTCCTTTCAGCAGCCAACAAAAATGTTCCACTTAAAACGACATTTCTCAGTATTGCTGGGACTTCGAAAGGTTGACAAATGTTTTAAACTTCTGTCCCATGCGATTCAAGTCGCCAATCTAAGCTCTCTTTCTTTGGCGCAACGTCAAGCTCATCAGGTAGATTTAGGTGTCTTACCCTAAATAAGTCTAGGAATGGTGCTTTGGAGGTACCTGGGGCAGAACTACAGGACAGGGCCATACAGATTGTGCTTTGAAAGCTGGAGGCTCTATACCTTTCTATCATCATGGATGGGTAATTTAACATCTGTGCTATCCAGAAACTGTTTTGTGCAGGGTGTTTTTGGAGGCCTGTTTAGGTACAGATTTGTCCGGCATTCTGTGTTCAGCTCCATGTTTGTCTGGCGCTGGGTTTTCAGCACCATGCTTGGATGCATGTTTGGAGGGTATACTTTTAGTGTCGTGCTTCTGTTTTTTAAAAATGTATGCCTGATTTTTCAATACCTATAGAAAGCCTATAGGATGTTTCAAGGTTTGTTCCTCGTCTTTTAGAGGGAAGCTCATGACAGTGGGTGGATCACGGTTTTCTGATATTTGTGTGTGTGTCCTTGGTGCTTGAAACAGGTGGTGGCTGTAAGCTGGGGTTCCCTTGGCAGAATAATTGTCATTTGTCTCTCCCGTCAAGTAGTGCAGAGACTGCCATATGCCGGGCTCTTCGCAGAGAAGCGGCAGCTCGTTGGAAGCCCTCAGGGTTTCCTTGTGCTTGAAAGTCTGGGGCCTCCCTGGGGCCTCATTATAAACACTACCCTCCACTTCAATAATCTGCTCTTGCACGGATCCTGGAGGACAATGATAGAGCCAAGTGAAAGAACCAAATACTGGAGTTCAGTGCAGCTACTCTGAAAACGGAGACTGCAGCCTGCTGGTCAAAGAGGTGCAGGCAGTAGCCCAGCGCCTCACAGCAGGTCATACAGTATCCACTGCCAGTTAGGGTCCCACCCCACATAGAAGATACGCCTGTTCAAGGGATAGCAAGTGCTGTTCAATGGAACCTGAAGTCCTGAAGTTGGGCAATAAGATTGTACCCATAGAGTCATGGTAAGGGAGCACTGCCCTGGCTCCCACTGGTCTTGGTAGGAGGTGAGGATCACAGCATGGTCCAAACAGTACTTGGCTAGATTTTGGAGCGTATGAAACTACTCTTCAAGGTATGTTCCTCTTTGGGCTGCTTGAGGACGAGTCCCAGCATTTGACAAAAAGGTATTGTGCAGATACTCCTATTCTTATATAGCTGTTTGGGGCTGGTGCACATCCAGCATCCACTCAGGGACATTGAGCCATCCAAAAACTTGGCAGCCACCTGGTCAGGAAAAGCAGCAGAAACAAACCATACTAGGATTCTGCTCAAGAAAGATATTCCAAAGTGAACACCAGGCTGAAGTGAACCCCAGGCACCCAGTCATACATTCAGCCAGATCTAGTCGTGGTTGCCCTTAACTCCCAAACTAGAGTCTCAGCAAGGGTGTGCTCATATACGGCACACATTTGATTCCATGCTTACCATGTGTAAACAGCCTCATTGTGAAGTCACACTAGACTTCTAAACCCAAGTTATGTTCATCTGCAATTATACTGTGCCAAACCACCACTGAATTTATTTGAGCACCTTATCTATGGAGTGGCATACTGTGCCTCTGCCAGGGGTATCGAGAACTTAGTCTGCTGGACGGGAGAAAGCGAGTCACCATTTTAATGGGGGCCTGCATGGAACAAGTTCCAGAATCATTAAATGGCTTTGGCTGCAGACAGCTTTCTAAATAATAAAAGAAGGCTTCCACCAGCCATCGAGTAGAACAAGGTGACCTGCGCAGGGAAAAAGGACTACCCTTGATTCACTGTGATATCAGGTGACTAGCAGATTAGGGATTTCATCCAATAACTACAATCATTCTTATATTGCTCAACAGGGGTCATATACAAGCTCGTATCAATACACAAGCTCGTATCAATACAAGTTGTTCATAAAGGTCAGAACTACTGACTTTGCAGAGGATTGCTTTTTATTCTTTTTCTCTAGTCTCCCAAAGCTAGGGACTACAACCCCCCCGCCATGCTACCCGGACTTGCCATCGCCACTTTACGTTACTCACATGAACCAGATCATCAGCGGGACATGGCTAAATTGCCATGCAATAAGATGCGTTTTCTCTATGCTCCTGCCTATCCTGTATGATCCTGGCGTGCGCACATAAAGAAGGTAATGCACGCATTGTACAAATAAACCTATTGCTGTACGAAGATACGCAGCATGCAGAGCGCTACTTCTAAAACAGAACCGAGGTGCTGACCAACAGTTATTAGAAGAAGTGAAGAAGCAAAGTCCGGCGGAGATCTTGGCAAGATGGCGGCCGCTCGCAAACAAAGGATTCTACCAGAGGGTCATGGAGACGAATGAACGTGGATATATCGCTCAGCCCAAGGAAAGTATTATTGCCGGGCAAGAGCGCCGTACACACTCCGGATGGAACAGATGTGCATCCCCCGCTGCTCCTACTAACAACTGAGCCGACGAGGGACATTCGAAGACCGCGCGGTCCGCGTCTCATTAACAAACCGCATGTATTTTTAACAACGAGACTTTGTCCCCGCCGAGCTGCAGCAGCGGTCGGCAGCTCGCTACCACCGGACTAGTGAACCACGGTAGGAAGTCTGGCCCTACTCCAGCACTGTTCCACCAGAAAAGGACGGGGAGGGGGCAGCCTGCCCCGGATACTGAATGCAGTGGAGGAGACGATCAACCGTGTTACATGTACGACGATGAAAGGAGCGCTGGTCAAGTGAAGCAGAAAGCCCATCAAAGCTTGTACAGCTATGAACACCACAAGAGCAGGGCTGAAACAAAAACAGCTCAAAGTACGTAAGGCAGATTAAGTGCCCCCCCCTAAATTGTAATAGCTGGTAATGTTTACGAGCGCCACCCGTGCCTAATACAAGGAGAGGCTACAGTGACACTGATCAAGTTATGAAGAGGAGGGATGCATTGTTCCGACACTCTGTAACAGTAGCCAGAGTGAAGTCATGGAGCTGATGAGCCGTGCAGAAGGAAACGGACGAAGCCGTGATTCGAAGAGTACCCACAGTGTATGGGTACTCACAACATCGACTATGATAAATACCTCAAAATAGATCCACGGATTATAGCAGAACACTCCCAGATGGTGAAGCAAGAAGACAATCTTCTGGGCACAAGTCTGTACTCACTTCAGGGAGAAAATCAACTGGGGCAGACGAATGTTGGCACTGGAATTGATGGGCACAAGGAGAGCGTGGAAGTTATCCCATAAGGGCACTTGTTTGATTTATCACACCGGATGTCATATGAGCTCAAACAAGATGCATCCGCACTGAATGGGGAGCAGGAGTAATGTCACTGAAAGGTGCGGAGTGGGCTACACAAAACACATGCCCTGGCTGCGCAGAGACGCACGGATTCAGTATTGTGGCCTGAGCACAACAAATTGATTAGGGGGCCCTAGATCCAGCAGACAAAGATACGTGCATGAATAACGGATGTAAGCAAGTGGAGGGGGCGCCAGGTCTGCGCATGTAAGGAAGGCAAGCCCGCCAGGCATCTGAGATACGGAACTGAACAAGGCACCATAGCATAGAGTGAAGCGGCGTGGACAGCTGATACAAGCACTGCCGCCACAGCAGGCAGCGACATTGACAAACACAGCTCAACAAAACCCAAGCGCCATAAGGGCTGAGCCAGGAAGGAGAGGCCGAGAGGCTAGCCCTGGTAACGGAGAGCAGACACCGAGAGGTATTGGGACGGCGTCCAAGTTATCGAAAACGAAAGGAAAGCAACAGACAATGGAAGATTTTGCAAAAACGCCCCAACCATCTGATGGAGCCAGAAAGAAACAAGGACAGGAACCCGCAAACTGACGCAGTACAAGGGCAAAATGATCAACAAATCCTGGACGCGATTGCGGACCTGAAAATTGCCTGGGAAACTAAACTGGAAGCAGCTATGAACGAAATCAGAGCATTGTTGGACCTTCAAGTAGGAGCAGTACAAGAGGATGTCAATCTATTGAGACAAGACGTGAAGAAAATAGCGGTACGCACAGGCGAACTGGAAAAGGAATCAATGACAAACACAGATGCCTGTGCGTCACATACATCGGAGATCCACATACTACGGCAACAAGTGAGTAACTTGGAAAACAGATCAGAGGAAGCAGAAGGACAGGCCCGGAGAAACAATATACGCATTGTGGGGCTCCCTGAAGGAGAAGGACCCAACCCCACGGACTATATTGAGACTATGCTATTGCAGGAAATGGAAGGTGGGGCACTCACCCAGGGATTTGTAGTGGAGAGAACACACAGGGCACTGACAAGGAAACACCCACCTGGAGCCCCCCTCCTCCCCCGAGGCAGATAATAGCCAACATCCTGAATTACCGAGATAGGGAGAAGATCTTGGAGTTCTTCCGAAAAGGAGGCACGATACATAGGGCATCCGCTCCTATTACAGCATACCCAGATTATATTCTCCAGGTACAGAGGAAAAGGTTGAACTATGGAACAGTGAAGAAGAGGTTGCGAGCGGCAGGCTTTAAGTATATGCTGATGTATCCAGCGAAGCTGAAAGTGTTTCACAGGAATAGGGCCTTGTTTTTGATACCCCGGAGGATGTGACGGAGTGGCTGGATGCGCAGAACTGCCCCTCCGGGACGGACACGCAGAAGGAAGACGGTACAGAGAAGTGATATGGTGGCCCAAGAGGTTGAGGTGCTGTATGACTATGACATTGGGACTAGAATATAGTATGGCGCACATAGACCGGAATTGGTTAGGTTTTGGATAAAATAATTTGAGGGCACATAATATAATGAAGCAAATGTGCAGGAGATCCAGTGGTCACACTCTTATACCCCTGAAGTTAGGTTAGATAGGCTACCAATAGTGTGACTCTTCCTGGTTCCCTAATATCGGGACGGGACTAAATGCGGGATCACCTGAGATCCAGGGATGGAGCTGGGCAACAGTTGGGGACAGGAAGGGTGGGGGTTGGATGGAGAGTTGGGGGGAGTTGTGGTGTTATTTGTTTGGTGTAGTTTATATGGGGGGAAACAAGCTCATACACATGTGCACCTGCGCTTAAGGCAGATGACAGGGAATGACGATGGAGGGGACTGGATATGGCTGAAATATGGGGGACCTCAAAGTAATTACCTGGAAGGCCAGGGGGCTCAATAGCTATTTGAAAAGGAATACAATTATGATGTACTTAAAAAGGAAGAAGATAGATATTGCCATAATACAGGAAACGCACCTCACGAAAGAGAAACAGGAGGCGATTCAGAAGCAATGGAAGGGGACCGTTATTGATGCAACGTACTAGGCCTATGCCAGAGGGGTGATCACTTGGGTAGCACCGCATGACCCTTCCAATTGCTACAGACTACAATAGATGCAGATGGGAGGATGGTGGCAATACGGGGGCTGGTAGAAAACAGAGAAATATGTATAATCAATACATATGCCCCGAATCAGGACACAGTGGCTTACTTTAGGACCTTATACAACAAAATCAATCCATACCTAGGGGGGGGGGGGGTAATGATATGGGGAGGTGACTTTAATTGTACATTAGACCCAAGGGTAGATAGGTCAGACAAGAAATTAGACAAACCTGCCCCTGCTGCCAAAGCCCTGAAGGCCCTGTTGACAGAGCTCCGGTTGGAGGATATGTGGTGGGTACACCACCCACACAATAGACAGTACTCGCACTACTCTACCCCACAGAATGTGCACACGAGGTTAGACTACATGTTTGCCACACAGGAGATGATGGTGGAAATAGTGCACGGCAAGGGTCCTATCGGACCACTCACCATTGGTTCTGACATGGCAATATTTGCCACCAAGGGCCAGGATCCCAACCTGGCGACTCAGAGCTGAGGCATTAAAAGATATAGTGTTCAGAGAGGACCGCATAGAAGAAATTATAGATTACTTTGAAAACAACACTGGGAGTGTAGATTCGGCTGGCACTCTATGGGAAGCGTTTAAGGTGGTGATGAGAGGATCAGCTATTGCCAAATCCAAAGGGCTGCAGGGAGGCATACTGAAGGAACTGCAGAAAGCAGAGACAAAACTAGAGACCGTGATGGGTAAAGGAGGGGACTCCGAGGAGGTAGCTGAAACCAGAAGCCAACTACAGCAGAAACGTGCAGGGCACTGGGAGAGATAAGCTTTAATAAATAAATAGAGAGGCAGCATGCGGGTGGAGACAAACCGGGGAGAATGCTGGCATGGTTGTATAAAAATGAGACCCCCAGACCAGCAATCAGAAATAGGGGAGAGTGGGCAAATATTGGATACCCAAGAGGGGGTAACCAGAGAGTTCCTTGAATTTTATAAGCGATTGTATGGGGATGAAGGAGGGAGTGACAGTGCAGAGATAATGGAGATGCTTCAGAACATTTGCCTTCCCAAAATAATTTCTGAAGAGGGAGATGGCCTAGAGGCGTCAATCACAATAGAAGAACTAGAAGAGGTGGTTATGCAACAGCCCACCGGCAAGACTCCAGGAGCTGATGGACTCCCCAGTGAGTTTTAAAAAATGTATAGGAATGAGGTGCTCCCCCACTGCTTGCAATGTTGAATGAGGCGTTTGAAATAGGGACGCTACCACAATCCCTGAGAGAAGTGATTATTATCCCACTCCCTTAACCCAATAAACCAGGCATGGAATGCAGATCGTATAGACCGCTGTTGATGCTGAACCAGGAGAGCAAAATAATTACTGCAGTGTCGGCCAATAGAATGAGACGAGTCATAAGCAATTTAATACACTCTGATCAAACTGGATATGTCCCGTGCAGAAGCATATCAGACAACCTTACACGGCTTCATCGGGTCATAGACCACACGAAAGGAGACCCTAGTGAGATTGCAATTGTATCACTCGATGCAATAAAAGCCTTCGACTGTCAAATGGCACTGGCTGATGGCAGCTCTGAGTAAATATGAGATGGGACCTGGGTACCTTAGATGGGTGAAATCATTGTATAGTGCAGCGCTAGCCAGAGTTAAGACGGAGAGTGCATCTCTGAGAGGTGGCAACTCAGTAGGGGTACCAGACAGGGATGCCCGTGGTAGCCGATGTTGTATATCCTAGCGCTGGAACCCCTGGCGATATACTTGCGACAGCAATATGAGATAATCGGGATCTATACAAAAGGGGAACCGCACCTAATTTTGTTATATGCAGATGACATGTTGCTGTATTTAAGATCCTGAGGAAAACCCCCAATACATTCTAGAAATAATGGAGAGATTTGCGTCGCCATCGGGCATTGCTGTTAACCCTAAGAAATCGTGTATATTCCCTCTGGGGAGGTATGTAGGGGTTCCGAAGGAACAATTGCCAGTCTTGCAAATACCATGGGAGACCAGCACTTTCAGATACCTTGGGAGAGACATTTATCACGCGGTGGAAGCAGAACACAAGCACAACACTGAGAAAGCGGTAGCGAACATTGAAAATAGCATGAAGTTCTGGACCAAGCTCCCCTTGGCAATGATGGGAAGGGGGGGGTGCTGCTGAAGATGGTTGTATTGCCCAGATTACTACATTATTTTGGGAACATACCATATATGATACCGAAGCGATTCTTTGTCAAACTTCAAGGCAAATGCAGGGGATTTCTTTGGCATGGAACTAGGAATAGAATTTCCCTCTGGAAGTTGCAGAACACGTATGATAAAGGAGGTATAAAACTGCCGAATTTTGAGATCCATTACTTAGCTAGTCAATTGAAACACGTGGCCAAATGGTTATCTGAATACCCGACTTCAGAGTACAGACTGTTGAGATTGGAGTGTGCCCCGTATTACCTGAAAGAAGTAATATGGCTCCCCAAATTAGAGTTGAAAGAGCGCCCGGGGATGTTAAGAGTTGGGATTGAAGCTATGGGGTAAAGCAGGTCAGGTCATGGAGAACCCAACCCCATGTTCTCCGCAAGTGCCGTTAGTGGCACTGACCGGAGGGGATGGACAACTCAGGAGAGTGATTCATAGGCAATGGGAACCAGTGGGGATTGTAACAATGGGACACATATGGCAGGAGGGGGAGATAAAGGAATTTGGGGTGTTGGTGGAGAAAACCGGTCTGCAGGTGGGGCAATATATCACCGATACTAGAATGGTAAGGCAGATCAGCGATACATGGTCAGAAATAACACTATAAGAGCAACTTGATGAAGCCATAGAAACGATATATGAAATGGCAGACGGGGGACATGAGACCTTTAGAATCTATGAGCTCTTAAAGTCCAGGGTTGGGAAAGAAGTGGCCCAATTAAGACGAGACTGGGAAGATGAGGTTGGGGAACCTATGAGTGACGGACTATGGGAAAGGGCCCAAGGGTACCATAAAAAAGTGTCTAGAAACGGGAGGCTACAGCAAATACATCTATATGTAACCCACAGGGATAGCTAGATTTAAGAACGCTGTGCGACAAACATGCCCCAAATGTGGTGAAGTAAACGCAGGGATGACACATATGTTTTGGGCATGTCCAGAAATTGGGAAGTTCTGGGGAGACGTGGCCCACTGGCTAAATGAGAAAGGGATCAAGATACATGTCGAATCAGTATGGACATACATGGTAGGGGGGGATCCCTAGACCGCGCCAGTTGAAACATGTGAGCAAACTTAAGGACTTGGCATATATACTTGCCAAGCGCAGAATTGCCATGGGGTGTAAAGCATGCAATTGACTGAGGGTAGAAGTCTGGTGGAGAGATCTTCAGAAATGGACCGAAGCCAAAACGGTAGTGTGGCAAGAAGCGGATAGCAGGCAGGCGGGGGGGGGGGGAGGAGGCGGGAACCCCGATGGCTTGGAAATATTTGGTGGCTACAATGTATGGGTCCACCCAGGACAGCTTAAGGGACAAGGGATCTGCTGAGGATGCAGAAGTGGAAATTCTCCCGGATGGAGGAGAAGCAGAAGTGGAGTAGGCTCGAGTTGGGGGGTGGGGGGGTCAAAAGGTAAATAGCAGATACTTAATGTTATGTACAAGATGTTGAAGCATTATGATAAGTAGTGCTGGTTTTGTTAAAGGTTGACTGTTGTAAAAATCGATAAAACACTGTTTAAAAAAAAAAGAAACAGTGTATGAACCTTAGCTAGAAATGAACAAGTAAGTAAAATCACTCGTCCCTAAAGTTGATATGGTAAGCACCTTTTTTATGTAGAATTAAATAGTGAATATGCATAGTCAACAAGCCTCCGTCAGATACATTCACTTCAAGTGCTTGCAGACCTGAACACTTTGGCGCTGCCACACATGTTAAGTCTACTCATTCATCTGCCTTTAATCCCGTAATCATTTTAAGGATCCCTTGGCTCTAAATTCCAGATATGTGTAACGCTCACCTGATTCCCACGGAGGCGCCGACCTGTTCTGGACTGCTATGACCTCCTAAGGTGATGCGCAGGACTCGGAAGACGGACTGGACCTGACCCCCAAACCTTGCCTGTCTGGCCAGTAGAGGAATCCTTCTGTAGATGGAAAAGGGGATTAACTGTCTGCTGGATAATGTGTCGGATTCCCCCCCTACCCTCTCTCACACTCCTCGAACCCCCTCCGCGATTCCCCGTACAGTCTCACCTTAGAGTCTGAAAGGACGAGCTCTCCATCCTGCTTCCGATGCAGGGACGCGTTGATTTCCAGTTACTTCACTGGATCTCGGGTTTGGTGAGTATTCAACTCCGCTTAACTTTTCCAATATGAGGCCGTAAGTATTCAGTTGCAAAAGTTCAAGCCTTAATTGTCCGTTGTCCTTTTCTCTATTTCAGATGCAGGATGAAGAATCCGTGTAGAGGAATGGATTCGCCGAAGGTAAACTCTGGTGAGTCTTTTTGATGGATGGTTCCCTTAGTGATCTTGCTTTCACCCACTAATGCGTGTGTCTTTTTCCCCTTAGGGGCCGGGGTACGGAAGTGCCAAAGAAGCGGCGCCGACCCGAGGTGAGGAAAGATTGTCCCAACAATAATCAGGTAAGTCTTAAGGTGGAAGAATCAGGCCTTCCTCAATCTGTTTCTTCGCTCACCTTTGTTTTGTCTCTTTTTCTCCTTAGGCGCTGAAAGGCGACGGATGGTGCCAATGGTCGCTGTAGAGCCCGAGGGCGCCTCGTGAAGGTGAGTGGAACGCGGCGCTGCAGCGAGCGATGCGCTTCTAAAAATAATGTCTTTTCTCAGGATCGTCAGAGTGATGGTTCCGGACTCCGGATGGAGGTAGGTAAAGTTCAATTATTCACCTTTCTCTCCTTTCCTTCCTTTTCAGGTGTTCCAGGTTGCAGGCGGGCGTGGCTGGAGCCAGGATGCAGGAGCAGACACGGTGAGCGTCCAGCTGCTGGATGCAGAACAACGCGAAGCGTGAGCTGCTGTCTGGGCGTGCTTTAAATAGTCCCCAAAGTAGTTCCAGGTAAGTATTCTTCCTCAGCCACGCCCGAGTAGTAAAATAGTCCATAGGTAAAATAGTCCCTTTCAGACCTCAAGGAGGTCTGGATCCGGCAGCATGGTCTGCATCAGGTAAGTCCATCCAAGCACTCCCATAATGAGCCTGGCGCCTATGGTGCCAGGACTGATGCCTTCTATGAGCCTGGCGCCTTAATGTCCAAAGAGCCCCTATAAGGGGTTGCTGGGTCCCTCCCTTTGGACATGTCTGCTTTCGGGGACGCTGGGCCTGAACTGGCTTCCCGGGAGTAGGCATCATGACAATATGGTAGAGTCTTTTTCCAGGAGGAAAAAGGATCTGCCACAGATATTATAGAGGCTGTTGGGGACTTCCTCAGACAAACCTCCTCGTTTCTTTTTCAACATGACTGCGGAAGTGCTAAACTATAACAAGAATGCTATGTTGAAACAACTAACACATCTTGATGAGTGCAGACACAAAACAAGTGGGGTGTTAGAACACATCAATGTATTTATTAGTAAAAGATGGATGTTCTTCAGAGAGGCGAGGAGGGAGAAAATAACTAAGTGTCATGGATAAAAATGGCATACCTAAACAAAGGCGGGTGTTCAGCATGGCTAGTGTCCTCGAGTGTCATATTCTCCATGCCCAAGCAAATTCTGAGGGGGGAGAGGGGGGGCGGGCAGTTCATGTTAGGAAAGATTTCCATTTATGTGTAATTTTCCCTCCAGTTGTGAACCCTACGCCCCCCCACTTTTTGACGTTGTCTGACCATCCTAGCCAGACTTTTGCCAGTAGAGCACAGACTTTTGCTGCACTCAGCTGGGTTTTTTCGCTCAAACTGACATGCCCTTAAAGGCAATCAGTACTGGGAGACTTTGTTTCCCTTATTTTTCACTTTGTTGCAAGTTCTTTGCAACCTTTCTATCAGTGCACAAAGTACCTTACAGTATAGTGCGCTGGGGTCTTTAATTTTTAAGTCCCTAGACACCCTAAAAGGATTTTTCAGTAGAAGTACAGATGTGCCTGGACCGAGCTGGTGGCAGCTGTTAATGTTCACATATTTTTAACCCTTTCTTTCAGTCCATATCGCGTTTACCGTGTTTGGCCCGGGACAGTGGCTTGGCCCCAAAATGTCCCATTCCACGAGGTCCTTTGTTCTGTCCTTTGGCTATCTTGTCCCTTTGCCTTCCCCAGGCCGAGCAGACCCGGGTCAGTCCTTATTTGGTCATGCATTCTCCCGCGAAATGTCAAGCTTTCGTGAACTTCTGCATTCCTTGTATGTGCGCCTCCAGGATGTGGGCCGGGTGTCTAGTTCCAATACACATCCTGGGTGCCAGAGAGTCTGGGATGCTCGGAATGACTCGGACCACTGTGGCCCGTGATTGGTCCACGTCTGGCATGGCTGTGTGTGAGCAGGTCTCTCATTGGGTCCTCTTCATTTGGGCGCGAAGGAGATTCTGGATAAGAGAAGGGCCCAAGCATCCATACCAGGTTGATCTCTTGAGTTATCACTGTACTTAGGATAGGATCCAAGCATCCTGAAACTAAGCAGCCAAGTCGAGGAACCCCTGGTGACCCGCTGGAAAGTTTGGCACCCTGAGCCCGCTGGTGTCCCTCAGGACCCTTCAGCCTCTGATCGAACTAGAAGGTCTGCAAAGGCGCTTCAACCCATTTGAATAGTGGAAACAACTACTCACGGTACCTCCACCTTAACCTGCAAGTCAGCCTCTTCAGAAGTGCCCTGGGTCAACCAGTGAATTCACCAGCTGGCACGGGACCTTTGTCCTGGAATGGCAGCCGCCTCGAGTTAACTCTCAAGACTTGAGATTGTAGGTACTGGATCCATGGCACTCTCCAGCCGAGTTTCGCAGACATAGGCGTCCTAGGTCTGGAATTAGGAGGGTACGCCTGAACCCGAGTAACCGCGGTCACTGTGTCGCCCAGCTGTGGTGACGAACTTCATGGGTGCGCTGCTGCTGTGTCTACCTTCCTCCCCCCCGAGACGAGCTACAGTGAAATAGAGTTCATCTCTTCACCAGCAGAGGCGAAATAACCACTGTCCCGCCATGGCATCATCCATGGACCTCATCCGCTGAAAGCTGCAGAGCCGCACTTTTGCATCATTTGAACCCGCAACGGTAGTGGACTCGACTGCCGAAGTTTGGTCAAGAGTGCACCTTGGGTTGGTGAGTACTTGCAACCCTTACAGGTGGCCCCTGCCGCATGCATCAATTTTTACGCACAAGTGTCCTCAGAGGGCCACTCACCTATCGCAGTAGCCTGTGCTACCAAGCTATTCCCAACTCTTGGAGTCTGTTCTGCCCTCTTGGGGAGACCCTCCTCGAATAGTGGGAACATATTCTTCACAGACTCGCCTGTCTTCCTGAGCTGCTACAGCACCTGCAAGTGACACCGATTTTGCCCAACCGCACAATCCCGTGCTTCTGCACCCGAAAGTACATTTGAGCATAAGGCTCCACTCTATTTAGGGACTGGACTGCCTTTCAGTTAGGATTGATAAGGTGAAGGACTGCCTAAACTATATTCCGCTGTTTGTTCCTTTCCCTTACAGGTTGTGGACCCTTACTGTGTGCCATTTCTTTAGGCCATTTGTTCCGAATATGTTTTATAGTAGTGTTGTGTTGGTTTAAGTATTACTTCTAATCTTTCTTTGTGTTTGATTTTAAAAGGCCTCTAATGTAGATGTATTTTTGATATACACCTGACAGAGTAATTTGTAGTGTCCTTCACTTTATGTGCTCACTGTGGGCTTTCGTTCACCCTCACCCTTCCTGAGACATAGTCTTGACCTCCACGAATGCTACCTTGATTGGTCTGGCTTGTCCAGAAGGTTACCCTGTTCCAAGAAATTAGGCTGGCCTTCTGAACCTCTGCCCACCAGGTCAGAGTTCAGAAATCCATCTTAACAGTTCCTAAACATTTCAAAGAAAAGTCTGTTCTGAAAAACAAGAGGCCTCTCCTGGGCGTGGAGTGAAGTGAGGTCAACACATGGGGGTACGTGGGATGGGCAGGGGAGGAATGGAACTCTAAGGACCGTGAGCAAAACAAATTATAGAAGAAACTTACAAAAGATTTTAGCTTGGTCTCTTCTTGGCCCCAATCCAATGTCCAGTGATGTACTGTGGAGAATTCCATGTCCAGGCATGTGGGGTAATGGCTAGGGTCAGGGTTGGCACAGCCTGACTTACCTCGCCGAGGATGGACAAGGAAGGGTCCCTTAAGCAGACTACTGTCCATGAGACGCAGTACTCCTCCTCCCCCCCCCCCCCCCAATTCTATAATACTGGGGCAGAGAAGGATTGGGTGAACTAGGAGTTTCAGGAGAAAACCAGACGCAAACCTTTGTGCACCCAAATGGGGTAAAAGACGGCTCTGAGAGACCAGGTCTAAAATGCAGTGTCTGGGGGACACCCATGGCCCACAGTGCAATATTACCTGAAGAACCAGGAACATGCATGGTCTGCTCGGCACATCCTAGCCCTCTCCAGGGTTCAAGACAACTAAAGAGGTAGCCGGAGGATGGAACCGTGCAACTTTACCTTCCACACAAAAAGCACATCCAAAATAGCGCTGAACACCACACCTAAATTTAACTCTTCACTGAGGCTTATTAGAAACTATCAGTCAGAACAACTAGGCTACCCTTACAGAAAAAACAAAAATCTAATAATGAGTAGTTTGAATTCGAGGAATAATCAATCAGATCTCCTACTTTGAACAATCATAGGGAATAGTCCATGGGAAAAATAGAGAGGAAGGCCAGCTCCTCTCAGGAAACCATAAGGCTCTCTTAAAATGGTAACCTGGCAGGGCAGTCAGGTGTAACTCCAGGAAGGGGATGTAGGCTGACACAAAAAGGTACAATTAGCCCACACACTAACCAGTAGAAAATGCACCACTCTGGTATACTGAAGAATATACACATATATACCCGTATTCAATAATACAATTATCAATTGCATTCAAGCTTTAGTAAACACAAGGCACACAGAACAACTACCTCATGCATTATAAAAAAAGTAAATGTGAAGTAGACACTCCGCACCCCTATCTTATACGAAAAATGATGTTGTAGGTCCACTATCCGGCAATAGGCACACAGCAAATAGAGACAAGGGGTGGGAAGAAAAGGGAACCAGAAATTAAAATGCAGTGAAGATAGTCATTCAGGATGCTGTGAGAAACCTGAGGGTGTTCTCACTCATTATCCCCACAACCTTCCTCTCAGGTGGCTAGGAAAAGGTAATCACGATTGGATCCCGACCCTGGGGGCGGATATGCGAGGGAGGATCACCTAAGGGGATATGGGGATACTTGGGGAGAAGAGGTACGCCCAGATGAGACGCAGTATCCCCCCCCCATTTCCCTTCTCCCACGAACCATCCATCCCCTAACCCTTTATAGGCTATTGTAAATCCTCTCTACATTTCTCCGACCATCATGCCAAAATGAAACGAGGACGAGGAAGAGGACTCCATAGAAACACCATTTTGAAAGCCAGGCATGTCTCACTAACAAGTCTAATTGGAGCCAGGCAATTGTCAATCAAGGCATTGTGAGAAAGCAGCAGGTAATAATAATTTAATAATAATAATTTACCATTTATATAGCGCTACAAACCCTCAGGTATCTGAGCGCTGCTTATTATTACCCACGGTGTGTGGTGCTCATTTATCGACCTCGGAAGGATGAAAGGCTGAGTTTGGCCCTGCCGGGATTCGAACCTGAGTGAGCAGGCTGTGCACAGGTGTCAAAGCGAGCGTTCTACTCGCTGTGTTATCGGACCGGCTATCATCTGTCATCCAGGTTGCCAGGAAAAGGCCATCACATTTGGATCCAGTTCCTGGGGGTGGACCAGTGCGGGATGATCACCTGGGTGAGGGGTCTTTGGGAAGTGGGAAACCGGATGGTGAGACGCGGTGTCCCCTTCCTTGTGGCACCTTTGCCCCATCTTGCCCTGTGGTATGTTTGGGCACTTTACCCCGCCACCTTTTACAACACAAACACTTTCTCATTGACAGCGCGCTCTACGGAAAAACAGACTAACACCCGAGCCGTATACCTGACATGTCCAAATACAATGGTCAGGTAAAATCAGGCAATTACTGACCATCACTCACACCTGACTTCCATTACACTGCCCCACACGGATAAAAGGCAAAGCACGAGAGCGCACTCTAAGCACACGAGGAAACAGCAGTTCCAAGATGGCAGTTTAACGAGAGGAGAAAAACGACAAAACACAAAAGGGATAACGAGGAGGGATGGACCCTTGACCTTTTTGACAAGGAACAGTTGCTTTCATGAGTCCCCGAGATTGGAAAACATAAGACCAGGAAAATAGGCTGAAGAATCCTGAAATGTATGTCAGAGATAACCGGGGCCATGTTGCATCAACAATCAAGGCGGGGGGAATTACTAGCCATCGTGGTTCTGTCCTTGGCTCCAACAACAAAGCTGCTTCAGTGAAAACAATACAGCCGGTGAGTTGGAAAGACCGATACGAGACCGGTCTGTGTTGAAGCCACAGTTGCAAGCAGCAACATTGTATGGCGAGCGCTGCAACGAACATTGTTAAAACGCATGTGATAAGAGACGAGAGTGAAATTAAACTGCTGATGAGTGACTGAACTTTAAAGCAAGCTACAATACCTTTGACAGAGTGGTCCGACACTGCATGGGTGCTCAATCAAAGGCATCTGTAAGGTATCCAGCTGATGAGTAATGAAAGTAGATCAATTTGACCTGACCCCGGCGGAAGGAGATCATTTGAAAGTGAACGAATAAATGTGAAATCGAAGTGGTCCTGCGATGGGGCAAGCAAAATCCCACTCAAAAGCGAAAGTCTTCCATTTTGATAGAATAGAGAAAATACACAAATCTGGTCTAAGCTTGGGAGATGGAGACCAATTGAAGATTTTGTGTTAAAGTGGGTCTAAGCCCGGCAGAAGGGGATCCGGGGTGAACAGTGACTCACCCAAGAAGTTGTACATGAGAATCCTGAGGAGAAAGGAACTTTTGAATGTTTGTTTGTTGTATCAGGCCCTCTGAAGTTAAGAGACTTTGAATGACAAAGAGACTTTGTTACAAAAGTTCCCGATACTGAGATTTGAACTGCATCCTTGTGCTAGAGAATCCAAAGATTGTGCTAAGATCAAGTGTGTAACCTTGTCCCGTGCTGAAAACGGGGGGAAAGGAAGTCAACGGCTTGAATATCCTGACATATCATTTCTTGAACACTTTTCTTTTGCATAACATTGTTTCCTACACTATCTGTATTTAGAAGTAAGAATTGGCAATAGGTTTATTAGTATAGTCCCTTTTATTTTGACAAGACACCACTAGGACTGCGTTATTATTTGATGGTCGTAGCTTGCTCCCATCTTTAGATTTAGGATTAGATGGGAGTTTTTTCAAACCCAATTGAATTTCAATAAACAACCTTGAACTGTGGTCACTTATGTCTGTCTTACTGTTTGATACCATGCCTTCCTTACAGCATTCACCTGCAACCTGTTAAATACACTCAAATGTATAAAAGGTGGGGCCAAAGAAATAGAAGGAGAGAGGCAAAGTGAAGATGGGAGTTGTGACATGCAGAGAAATAGACACTGCACCGAGAAGCCAGAGATTCGAGAGAGACATTGTTCCAACTGGTATGGTGTGGGAGAGGAGACTCCCTGTAACAGCTGCAATGCCAACAAAAAGTGCGTGAGAAACAACCGCCCTTTTTCCCGTGATAAACTGTGCTCGTTCTCCTGTGGCACTGCTGGCCAGTGGGAGTGTCTCAGGGGTAGGAGAGAAACCCCCTTTCAACTAAGAAGCAGTGCTGGGGCCAGGGAAGAAGGCTGGATGCTTCCCCGACTCAGCCGGTATGCGGGAAACAAGGGAAATACGATTGAGAGCAAGCATTGTTAAAGGTAACTTTTTGTCCACGCGGAATTAACATGAAGCTGTGCCTGAACGTTGTAATGATACGCGAGAAAGAAGCGGTCGCGTACCAAAACAATTGAACAGAGCATCTTCATAGAACATACGCATACAATTCCATTGTTCAAGAAGTGTTTGCATATTGAGTTGAAGAGACAGTACGTTTTCGATAGTCTTCAACAAGAGAAATAAAAGCCTTTCTGATGTGTGAGTGAATCCCATGCAACCAGGGAGAAAGCCTGATGACTATGAAAGTGAAAACCGAAGGAATTCAAAGGAGTATTCCTGAATGGGGAGCAACGTGAAATGCGAGCAAAAGCTGTTGATACGATAAGAAGATACATTACAGAATATCTTATTGATAAAAGAGGAAGCTAAAAGATCGACTGAATTTGTTTAGAGAAACCAGAGATACTAAGGCCCATTGAAACCCAGGAAGAAGAAAGCTAAACAGGTGTTTCAGGCTAGGGGAAGGGAATTCCAAGAGAGCCTAGCTGGAAGTGTGAAAGACTGTATTGAGAGCTTGACACAAGGGAAAGGAAAACCCTTGATGTACTATTTTGAAGTCTACTAAATGCCTGAAACTTGAACATCCACTGAGGAATGGAACCTTTGTTTTGAACACTATTTTTCTTTTGAATTAACTGACATCCCTACACTCTTTTTGTATAAGCAAGGTGAGGGCAAGTGCAGGTTTTAGAAACAGACCCCTTTTTAGCAAATCATATTGACATTTATTATTATTTTATTTCTTTTTAGGTAGGGATTTCCCACCTTGGAATAGGGCCAGATAGGCCAGCTAAGCCCCAGAGTGTCAAACAACAGTAGCCACCAAAGAGTCCATTGGGTTCAACCTTTGTAGTTACAGAGAGGAACCAATCCCTCCAGGTGAGAGAGCCATGATACCCACTGATCTAGTCCTTATCCCTTCCCCTGGGACTTACATCAGCCGCTAGCCTCAAAATCAGGCCTATCATGGAAATTCAGGATCAATGTCCTTGCAGTAGTCATAAACCCACATTTCAGAGGAGACATAAAAGTGATACTGCAAAACCATGGGAATGAACCATTCGGATCTGTCCGGGAGATCAAATCGCCCAAGGGGTACTAGAGAGAGCGATGTTTTCCAGGGTGAAAGAGGAAGCAGGGAAAGAATCCACAGACAGAGGTACCTAGGTATTTGGAGAGGCCGATAAAATAGTTGACCCTGTTGCCATACCTGAACCTAAGATGGTCCAAGAAGACAAACTTGAAACCCTTCCAAGAACATTAGAAAAAGAGCAAATCGATAACTCTCTCAAGGATAGTTCAAGTATCCTTGGTCATAAAGAAAGACAGTACCACAGCCCCTCTTTCCATTAATGGGGTGACTTTCACAAAAAGACTACGAGAAGCATCTAAAACTCTAGGCCAAAGAAAGGAATACAATTTTTTCCCTTAACCCAACAATTCATCCTTTCCATTAGAAAGAAAGTGGAAGGAAATCTGATCTGAAAAGCCACTGTAATTGTAGATTACACCAAAAGGTCTTACTCGCCTAGTATAACTGTGTGTTATCCTGAACGTGGTTATGGGTTTCTACTGCTCCTTGAATCAAGTGTTCCACTATTCAGAAAGGTATACTTGCAGGTTGGTTTACTGAGTTATTCCTTAACAGTGTCACTGCACAACTTCCAGGGTCTACTACCCTTGTATTACCGAACATACCCAAAAAGTAACTAATGGTTTTACTCGCCATGAATAGGCATGTCCTATACTAAATGTCTATGATAAGATCTGACTTACCTAGTAAATACTGTTAGCTTCTAAATAAGGTCTAAGCATTGGTTTGTGTACTTTAAAGCATAGTGTTGTGTTTTTATAATGTGTTTATATGATCAGTGATTGTACTTATTCCCCCACCCAACCTCCTCAACCCCCGCAAGATTTATCTGGGCCTACTTGTATTTAAATAAACCATTTATATTTATAATACTTAGTGTTTCTTTGGACCATATGTATATTACAATTTCTTCATATTGATGCTTCAGCCCTCTCTCCCTCCTAAGACAAGCCTGACTGCCTGTCTACACTACTACAAAATCAGGTGGTACAGCCGGCTACACTACCACAAACTCAGGTGGTACATCCTTCTACTAAGAGTGGAGTCTTGTACTGTCTCAGTTGTACGGTTTTTATGAAGTCTTTGGTAGGGCTTCAGAAAAACTGTCCCAACAAAAACAAAGCAAAAGGATTCGGGGTCCATAGAAACGAGTGAGGGGAAGTTGCCAAAAGAGAAATCCTTAACACTGGGGTCTAGATTTTACAGTCAATCACAAGTCACTTACTAAGTATATTCCTTATACATGCTTTTTAAAATAAAAATGGTATAAACCAGGAAGAGTATAGGAAATTCAGTCCTGGAATTCTACAGGTAAGAGATTGTGTTTTCTATGGAACAACCAGTCAGTGTTGAAAAAGTACTGAACAAACATTATGTTACCTTATTTTATTAGCATTAATAGATAGTGAGTAGCTGCATGAAGCATTATATTCCACCAAAGGATATTAAAAGAAAGGAAGGCAACTGGGAGCAGTATGAAAATGTAATGAATGCTACACCGTACCGTGAAATAAAGAGGACAGCAAATACAAAAGGATGTGTAATGTCAAACCCCAACTCTCGCTTGCTCTGATGAAGAATCCATCAGTCCCTACGAGCTATAAGGACTGGCTGTGGAAGAAAAAGAAGGAAGCGCAGCTTGGGAAGAGAAGGAGTACTCCTACAAAGCCACAGAAAATGTTATCACTCATTGAATGATCAGGTGTGCCTTGGGGAAAAAACAAGACCCAATTTTCATAACTTAAATACAAATAAACCTCAATCTGATCCTGTCAACATGGCTGCCATTCTCTATACAACACACGTTTGTATAATACTTTCTACACCCTCTAAATTCCAGCTGACTTCACAGCAGAGTCGAACGATGTGTGAACTCACCAGCGACTTGCTCATGGTCCTGGTACTTGACAATGCCAACATGAGGATTCAGCGTGGTAAACGGGTATGCAGCAACAGCAGGCCTCGCATTTGATATAGCACGTAGAAGTGACGATTTGCCAGCGTTGGGAAAGCCTACCTGGAGTTAGAAAAAGCAGACAATCGGAAATTTCAAAGCACACTGATAAGAGTCATGGAATCTTACATTAAGGTAGGCTCCCCTGCCCTTTGTACGTAGTGAGAGAAGCATTAGTGACCGTCACAGGAGGGCTTGAAATAACAAAAAAAAATCCAAAGCATAGTTCAAGGGATATTGAATGATAGTAAAAGTTTTTTTATATGAAATGTCCAAGAAATTAACCTCAAACGGGTAGCTGCGCACAAACTCAAACAGTTAATACGGTTTGAGTAGGTGTTGATCAGAGGTTTGCTTCAGTAGTGGGGCCTAGAAGGGTAATTTCTCGGAAACCCTTCCTGAGATAAAGACTGAAAATGTGGAGTGCCTCACTATCTGCGCTCCCAACCAGTGTTTGTGTAAATAGGATATGTCAAGGTAAGTATATGAACCCACACATTTCACTTGAACAATTAATTAGCTGACAGCAAATTGTTCTTAAAGTTCCATGAATTTAATCAACTGAAAAAACGCCACACCAACACGTGTTTCAGCCCTCTTTGGGCCATCCTCAGGGCGTAAAAACGTTATATTACTATCCAAAAGAGTGACAAATCATACATATAACAACACGTTGGGGCATACCAATAATTGTCAACAATTAATAGTAGTTGCAACAAATACCATTCATTAATGTAAAGGCATGAAAATAAAATTAAGACAAGATAGGGGAAGGGGAAGAAAAGACAAAAAGAAGACACGTTAATTAACACAGACAAGCACTCCTTCTAAGCAATATTTTGAACGTTCCATCACAATGCAATCAAAAAATGATAGGTGTAAAAAATGATAGGTGTAAAAAATCCACATCACAGAGAGAGAGAAGTCCATATAGGTGGGGTACCTGATATGAAGCACGTAGTGTGGCCTGCCATGTATTTTGTATGGAAAAGTGGGTTGATCTTAAGTTGGCTAGAAGAATTCCATGCATTAATTCATATCTGTAAAAGCAGACGGGACCTATTTTTAAAGTGATGAATCAGGCGTGTCATTTCCCATTCCGTAAATTAGAAATAACTCACTCCAGCTTACCAACGAATCACAAGCTTTCTGTTAGTCACGCGGAGTTATTGCATGGCAGCTTGGAGTGCTGTTTCAGACTTTGCCTAGGTATCTCGTGTTGTCACGTAAGTCATCTCGTGTACTATTAATAAAGGGAAACAGGAAAGACATAGATTTTGGCAGTCCATGTCTCGGAACCCTCAGAAAAAAAGAGCTCCCCGTGGGTCTATGAATTTACGGCGACGCTTTGTCAGCTTACCCATTAGCCGCTTGAATGCGTTTGTGCCTGGTAATTCTTGCCGGCTTGTCGGTCGCACCCTCGTAGGAATGTGGGTGTTGTCTGAGCTGCCCTAAAGCAGCTCAGCAAATAGGATATAGACATTGGTCATGTGACCTACTGAAGCACTGGTTGCCTAGCAACCTCAAGTGCTGTTCTCACATTAACCATCCCTTCAGAAACGTATTTCGTCTATTTGCCAAGTCACGAAATGAGGTTTGAATACACTCAATTAGAATAAATCAAAAAGAAATGGAAACATGTGGGAGGTCAAAACAGTTGTTTACATGATTCCTGAAGTATACATGCATGAAGGCAAGTGCACAATAAAAACGCAAACGATACATACTAAACCTATTAAAGCACTGATTGCCTCACAAGCCCCGTGCCGTGCTCACATAACACGTCCTTTCAGAAACGTGTTACGTCTGTTTTCTAAGTCATGAAATAAGGTCTAGGTGCCCGCCATTTTGAATAAAAGCGAATTAGAAACAAGTGTAAGGTCAAGCTGTTTTAAACATAATTCTTGATGTATATGCACCTGAAGGCAAGTGCACGATAGGACGCATACTTGAAATTTGGTTAACCTCAGAGAACGGTTTAAATGCCACTGTGAATATCATTATTACAACTGGCCATCCCGATTTAAGTATTAGCTAATGGCTCACGTTCGTTCAGGTCTTATAACTATATGCTGTTAAAAATGTTTTGTATGTTCCTGTAATAGGATGTATTTCTGTGTTTAAAACATCCATCTGTTGTCAATATTTAGTATATGCTGCATAATGTATGCACTGAGAGGTCTAGGCTAGTGCTTTTATTTGAGATATATCACCGATAATGTTGAAATAGTATTAGAAAGGCATTAAATAAAGATGTTTTATATGATGGGAAAGTGTGTCAAAGAGAGAAGGTCCAAGTAATACTCAATAGTGTGAAGTTGACTGAAAAGAGCCACTATGCAACCGGAGGGGCTGGTTTTCTATAACGGACTGAGTGATGTGAGTTGCACTGGGTCACTGGTCACATTACTGGGGCAGATTTAGAAAAGAAAAACAAAAAAAAAGCAATACAACAGAAAAAACCCTTAATGGACTGCTTTGTCTATTGTGATGTGGAGACATCATTAAGTCTCATCATTGAGTGATTTGTTTGACTTTACATTATATCATATTGATCATAGAAATACATTCAGTTCATGTTCTTGGTTTAAGCCAAGCTGAACACATCGTAGCCTGCAAATCATGCGTGCTTCTGCTTGTCGAAATTTCAATTGTCTGTCGCCACCTCTTGTGTGTGGCTTGATATGTTGTAGGCCCACAAATCTGATGTCGCTTCTATGTGCCATTTGATGTTCCTTTTGCCAGTGTGTTGCGAAGGGCAATTTGGTATCTTGACTATTTAGGTTGGCTATGTGTTCTCTAATCCTTATTCTTAGCTCCCGGATGGTACTACCAATATACACTTTCTTGCATACACATATTATTCCATAAACAATATATTTGGAGCGGCAGTTAATAAAGTTTGTGATATTAACTCTCAAATTCCCATGACAAGAGAATACTTTGGTGGAGGACAGGGCAAACTGGCAGAAATTACATGTCCCACACTTGTGGAAGCCACTAGTTCTGATATTTTGAGAGAGCCAGTTATCCTGTCTGTAGGAACCAGATTTTTGAAAAGAGGGACAAAGTATGTTTAAGAGTCGGCGCGCTTGAAAATATTATCCTTGGTTACTCTGTAATATAGGTCACCAGATCTGGATCTAATAGTAAGAGATTCCAATGTTTATTCAAAATATGGTAAATGAATTTAGAATCACTGGAAAATTTGGTGATGAAGTTCACATATTGTGGAAATCCAGTGGTGCTTTTGGCTTGCTCTCTCGTAGTCTGTGACAGGAGAGAAGGTCGCGTTATTGTTTTTGCATTCCGTAATGCGTTATGAATGATAGCAGTAGCATAACCTCTCTTGGAATCTGGTTCCTTTAGACTTACATTCTGCTTCAAATTCCACATCTTCACTACAGTTCCTCCTAGCTCTTAGAAATTACCCACGTGGTATGTTATTGATGACATTTCATCTATGACAGCTTCTCGCATGCAAAATAGAGTTTACAGCAGTTTCTTTACGAAACATACAGGTTTGTATGGCTTTGTTAATTACATACATTTTAAGATCCAAAAACATAATTTCTGTGGCATCAATTTGTCCAGTAAACTGAATCCCAAATTCGTTCTGATTGAGAAATTGCATGAAATCATTAAATTTGCTCATATTGCAAAGACTGTCAATGTATCTCCTCCATACAGGGATGAGCTCGCTTTACAGATTGTAAAAATATGCAGATCTTCAAAATACGCCATGAATAAATTGGCTAAGGCGGGGGCATATTTAGCACCCATGGCAATTCCCTTGGTTTGGGTGTAATATTCATCATCAAATATCAACCGATTGTGGTTAAGTGTAAACTCCACAATTTTTTTTAGCATCTGAACATGAGCTGCATGTGATGCGGAGTGGATCTAAATAGATTATCTATTGTTTTTAATGCCAATGTATGTTCGATTGATGTATACAGTGCAGTAACATCTAGGGTAACCAGAAAGTAGTGCGATTTCCATGTGATATTGTTGAGAATTTGTAAGATATGAGTTGTATCTTTCAAGTAGGCCGGTATTTTAGGAACTAGGTCCTTAATGCAGGAGTCAATGTAAGTTGCTAGTTTCTCAGAGGCCCCTACTTGGTCACTCATAATGGGTCTTACAGATGGTAGATTTGCAAAAGGTTTATGTATCTTAGGTAGTAGGTACAGGGTGGGCATTAAAGGACTGGTGTTGATTTTTCATCGTCAGTCAACATACCTCACTGGCACCATTCTTGAATCAGTGACTGAAGTTCTTGGACAGTCCGAGTTGTCGGATTGTTGGTAAGCTTTTGATAGCAGCCTGGTGTTGCCAAATGAGCTTGAGCCATGCTGATGTAATCAGATTTGTTGAGAATAACAATATTCCCTCCTTTATAACCAGCATATTGTCCGCAGCAAGCTCTTGCAGTGCCAGTTGTTCAGATTTAGATAAGTTGGGATTTTTGCTGATGTAGCCCCTATGATGCCCATCCATATATTGGTGGATTTCCCTGGTAATTGCTCTATAGAAAATGTCTATTGCATTATCTCTGATATTGGGTGGCGTGAATTTGGATCTGTTTTTATTTTCCATGATGTCCATATTACGTTGATGTACACCTAAGTCTCTTTGGATCTCAGTTAACGATAGACTATTTTCGCCTGCAAGGTTAGTGAGGAGGTGTATGTTCTCAATTTCCTGTATGCTCCTAGAGCTAATAGGAGGTAACGTTATCTGTTGTTGAAAAAAGACCGATTTATTATGAAAATCTTTTTTTAGTTTCAATTTTCTCGTGAATTTATACAGATCAATTTGTACCTCCGTCATATCAGATGCGGCACTAGGTGCGAAGAAGAGGCCATAGTTAAGAACAGTTATTTGTTGTGATGATAATTGTTTATCCGAAAGGTTTATAACTAAGTTCTGAGAATGGGCTTCGGCTTTGGTTGTTTGAGACTGGATCTTGTAAATCTTTTCCTTGCATCTCCGGTTCCCTCTCCTCTTTGCTCCTCTCCCCCCTCTGAGGTTGTTGGAGTTGTTGGAATATTTCAGCCTAAAGGGAGTGTTTTTTTTGAAAACGTACTTGCTTATAGTTCGTGTTAAGATTCGAGATGTTGCCCTTTTTATATCTTTTGATTTCCGCCAGGAAACCTCTTCTTGTGTGTCGTCTTTCCTACATGGTTTGTGCCTGATCTGTATCCTCCGTGCCGTCTGTACTGGTTGTCCCTGGTTCTGATTCAGAGTCTATATCCAATGTAACTGGTGTGACATTTGGGGTTTTGATATGTGTTTGATCACCATCAAATTCAGCCTGAAAGGTATAGACTCGGTCATTAATATAATCTCTTTCATCTCGGTAGAACTTCCTGAATTTCCCCATTTTTATGTCATCCTGATAGTCTTCAAGAATAGTGTACATTTTCTCAGTTTTTATCTTTAGTAGTTAATGGATTAGACATTTCTGAAATTTCCTTGTTAATCTGGTCGATTTCTGAGGTCACTCTGGTATGTTCTCTCTCTGCATGTTGAACAAGAATTTTCATATTTTTCTGAATTAGATGTCAAATTGGCTTCCCAGTCGGAGGCTAGGTCTTGGTCATCCAGATGGGGGAAATCCGGAAATATTAGGATTCTTAAACCTCTGGGAATAATTTCTTGCTTGAGGTAGTTCTTGAGTGAGACTTGTTCCCAATATTTGTTGATTTCCTTTTTACTGAGCCGTTCTAGTTTGATGAATTTTTGCACCAGTGTCTCGGTTTTTTTGCATGCGATTTATGAAGGGGTTGCGATCCGTGCCCCGAAGGGCAAAAAGGGCAGCACTATCTTCATCACGATTTTTCAAATATTTGGCCATATTGGATTAGTTAAATGTTACGAAAGGCGCATTGTGCAGCACTCCCGTGGGAAACGCATGCAAAGGAAATGTCCGAGAAATTAACCTCAAACGGGTAGCTGCGCACAAACTCAAACAGTTAATACGGTTTGGGTAGGTGTTGATCAGAGGTTTGCTTCAGTAGTGGGGTCTAGAAGGGTAATTTCTCAGATACCCTTCCTGAGATAAAGACTGAAAATGTGGAGTGCCTCACTATCTGCGCTCCCAACCAGTGTTTGGGTAAATAGGATATGTCAAGGTAAGTATATGAACCCACACATTTCACTTGAACAATGAAATTAGCTGACAGCAAATTGTTCTTAAAGTTCCATGAATTTAATCAACTGAAAAAACGCCACGCCAACACGTGTTTCAGCCCTCTCTGGGCCATCCTCAGGGTGTAAAAAAGTTATATTATTATCCAAAATAGTGACAAATCATACATATAACACGTTGGGGCATACCCATAATTGTCAACAATTAATAGTAGTTGCAAAAAATACCATTCATTAATGTAAAGGCATGAAAATAAAATAAAGACAAGATAGGGGAAGGGGAAGAAAAGACAAAAAGAAGAAACGTTAATTAACACAGACAAGCACTCCTAAGCAATATTTTGAACGTTCCGTAACAATGCAATCAAAAAATGATAGGTGTAAAAAATCAGGCCACACTACGTGCTTTATATCAGGTACCCCACCTATATGGACTGCTCTCTCTCTCTGTGATGTGGATTTTTTACACCTATCATTTTTTACACCCCACGGATTCAAAGAATTATTTTGTTGGTTTGGATTGTGTGTTTTAGTGTGAGGATCAAATACGTTTGGACACAAGATTAGCTTGCTTTAGTTTTAGTTTCATAGGCAGGGAAACACTCTTTAGGATAGGGACATATACGCCTTTATCCAAACCCATTTTTCCTCTAATAAAAATGGCTAATGTTGAAAACATTACAACTTAGTGTACACCTCTCATTTCTGACCCCACACAGTTAACACAGGTCAAGTCTTGAAAAATACCTCTTCCCGTGGCCCCCGAGGTCCGCTCTGCTTGTTGTTGGTTTTGCATTATCTTCTGTTCTTGCGGAAAGTGGCATTTCTCCCTCAAGTCTAGAGTTTGTTTTACGGTCAGTGACTGCGACTAACTGCTCAGTCAGTTTCCTCTCGGCTGACCCATGCTCGGGGACCTATAGTCCTGAACTAAGTAAAATAGAACTCTGGCCATCAGGCACTGTGCAAAAGCTAGTGGCACTAAAGGCATCATTCAGGGGATGGGCGGGATTAGGTACTGGGGTCCTCGTAAAGGGCCTGCACCCTATTACTAATTTCAGAAAACATTTTACAAATTTGGTTTTCTATGGAGCATCACCAACCTTATATGCTTCAAACCCCCCCGAGAAGGCTTCCGATTCATGACACTGCTGAGTCTGTGCAGACTTCATTGCCCGGGTAGTATTTTCGTTTCACTTTGATGCATATTGAAATAATCACAACACATCTTTTTTTTCTGTCAATACACTAACCCAGAGTTGTGTAAAACCCGTTTCTTATTTCGGCCCTCCAACCAAGTTCTACATCAAAAGAATTGAGTTTTTCAAAAGTTCACACACCAAGTTCAAACTATTTTATGAATGCCAGAGGGGTGATAACTGAAGTTACTTCTAAGTCTTACTAAAAAGAGTGAACTCACCACAAGTCCTATAGTTTACAATAAAGTATTGTACAGACCACAATACAGCCTTGTTATCAAATGCACAACGGTGCCAATTGTTTTAATAAAACAGATTTAAATTTCATAATAATCAGATGTAATGGTGTGCCTACTGTAGGCTGCACGGATTCTAGCAGTTTGGTATTTAAGTGAAGAAAGCTGTTGTAGAGTGGTGAAGGGATTTAAAAAAGATGCAGGTAACCTAGCAGTACCTGGATACCAAAAACCAGGGTAAAAAAAGCACTTAATATGCGCAACAGGAAAAGGGCTGCAGGCATATCGCAAATCAGCATAAGCAAGTCCACAGTGGTGTCATAAAGAGCCCTGCCACCCAAGTAGATGGTGACGTCACTGGAGCTGGATCATGACTTCAGCCAAATCCGTCCTCCTTCCATAATAGGGATGCTACAAAGCCTTCTTTCTTCGTTGTCATTAGTTTTGTCAGGGCATGCTGTTCTACATTTTGCTAGCTATGCAAAAACACACTGTAGCTCATGCTTTCCTCCATTTTGCTAGCTATGCAATAACAAACTGCAGCACTGCAGACTTTTACAAACCTTGACGCCTAGCCCACAGAAAACTAAATTATCTACGTACCAAGAATTTTCATTCATTCTATCGTTTGCTAACCCAATATTAAAATCTGATTTTTCCGCAAACTCTTCTCCTACAGAAACTCAGATGACCACATCTCTACACAGCAAACCGCACAGACTTCACCACACTGAACATACAAATCCCACATAACCATGCACAACAGCACATTAGAATCCCTCAGACTTGCATCTAAGCTCAGCAAACGGTGCAAACCGAACTGAAGCCACAACAGATCATCATATCTCACTTTCCTAACCGCTCCCACAGCCTCCCTGTTTCACACCGTCCTTTTTCAGATCTGCCAGAGCAGCAGGGGACCATTGTGCGGTACAAGTAACCTTTAACATTGACATATTTCACTCATCCTGCTCATGTTATCTGGGTCCTGTAGTTTCCTCCACAATTGACACTTATAATTTGTCCCATTCTGCTTTTTGCCGCACAAGAAATGCTATTCCCAATTTTAACCCGCATGGCCCCTTGACGGACAGTGGACACCTGGTGTGTCAGTTCGCGCTGGTCATAGTGATGAACACTGCGCACTAAGCCTGTGGTCTATTTGGATCCCACAGGCCACATTCCTTCTGGGAAGGAGGGGGAGTTTGACTCCTCTACAGCACTAGCTAAGCTTTACAAATCTATCCAACTAATAGTTAATTGCGCCTTATATTAGACAATAACTACCTTCTTCCGTGCTTGCCTAGGTCTATGTGTACGTCATTATGTTTGCATGAGAGAGCATTCCCATTGCCCCCCCCAGTCCATTATAGTGACTCAAATATGTCTTGCCTAACTTTAAAGTGATTGGGGGGGTTTGGGAGGACCCTGGTTCCTTCCCAACAGTCCCACATCCATAGAAAAATGCCACAGTCTGACCCAGTGTCACAATACCCTTCTAACCGCCACCCAGGCACAGGCCACCATGAGGGCGAGCTCGTTCGCAGCCCTCAGGAGCGGGATAAACCAATTGGTGGTTTGGCAATCTGGGCCAGCAAAGTGGCAAGCGAGGGACCAGCAGATAGACCACTCTGCTTCACAGCTTCACTTACACTGTCCTTTAATCAGCTTTAACGCAAGACGTAGATCAGTTTAGACCATCAGTAACTGCCGGGAGACAGGGAACCCCAGACAGCTTGAGGAGCTGCAATTGCCGGTCTCTCCTCCCCTGCTCTAACCCGACATATGATGAAAAAAAATACTTCTGAAATTGTACAACCTAGGCTCACCAGTGCTTTGCTGTGACAAAACCGAGCAGCAAATCAGATTTCAGGACAATGGTAGGGAAACAAAGATTTTAAGTCCCTTTGGCTGCGAGGCACAATGCAGGTTATTATCGATCAATGTCGTCTTTTCCCAGTAAGCTATGCAGCTCCCATGCGACCGTAGTATCAACAGCTGTAAGAGTTCAGGACGTTTGGAGACATTACCTTGTGTGCGTGAGTCGATCCTGGTTGTTCGTCGCTGAGGGAAGTCAGTTTTGGAGCAAAAGGAGGATGAAGGCTACTTACTTCACTTTCTTGCGCTGGGCTGCACTGTGTTGTGTTACGGTTGATAAAAAGTCATCACACAAGCAGTCCCAACGTGCTCCAACTCCCGCGCCCTTAATCCCCTGCAGGCTTCCCACCTCGCGGGGGGATTCTGGTGTTAGGAAGTGTTGGGGGTGAAGCTTAGGTGACAGCAGCTTGTGAGGGACAAAACAGCTCCAGCAGGCTCTAACTCCTGCGCCCTTAATCCCCCGTGGGCAATCAACATCACACAGGTGTATAAAGGGAGGATCCTGAGGGAGATAAGTTAGATGCAGTTGGGCGAGCAGGAGGGAGGCCGAGACCGGCAGAGGATACCTCTTCAAATCAAAACACCAGAAGCGAGCTGGGAAGGTTGTCTGGAAAGGAGAAGCTAAAAGGCTGGGAGCTGCCACGGGATCCAAAGAAGGACTGTGTGCTCTGAGGCTGGCCCAGTGAGAACAATGGGCTGCAGCGTGTCACAAGAGCTGTACCTCCGAAGTACTGGAATCAGACAGTCAGATCCCTGCTGTCGAGGCCCGGACACGTGCTCGTTCCCTTGGGGACAGTGTCGACGCCAGGGTCTCTGAGGGGCAGGCAGTGGGACCCTGACCTCAGCCCACAGATCCAAAGGGGCTACCTGCCAGCGCTGTGCTACCTGCGTGAGTCAGAGAGAGCAACCCAGTGGTATGCGTGTAGCTGAAGAGGGGCAGAAATCTGTAAGTGGACATTATAAGTTTGAAGTTATGAGGCAAAGGAAGAAGTGCATTCTGGGAATTGTAGTGAACCGAGAGAAAACATTCTTTTTAAGTGCTGATGAGGCACGAAAGAAAGAAGGCTGCACGCGTGTTGGTGAGACGCAAAAGAAGGCAGACCTGTGATGAACTTGGAATTACCGATAGCTGTGAAACCAGCGAAACTGAGTAGTGGAGTGGTGCGGCGAAAGGAAGTAGCCCACCCAAAAGTCTCAGTGAAAGGTGATATGTTTTTGTTATGAAGTGATAAGGTGAATTAACTATAAAAAGCCAAGGGATCAAAATTAACCCCGGGGAAAAGGGGGAGGGTGGGAGTAAAAAGGTGAATGTTGACCTTTTGACATCGAACTACCCAGACCAAGAGACAATGAGTCAAATAACAGAAGAGTGTGAGCCGAGGGGAAAGTCGAAGTGGTCCTGCGCAGGTCTAAAGTAAAAGCCACGCACATTTGAAAGTCTTCGACATCAGGAACAGGTCTGAGCCCGACTAAGGGAGACCGGAAATGTGATAAATTAGGGCACGGGAACCCCTAAAGGATGTGAATTAAGCTTGAGGAAGGGAATCCCTGCAAGTGTGTCGAAAGGTCCATGCCCGACTGAGGGAGACCTACTTTAACTTTTTTGTTGAAATTGTTTTGAAAGCTGTCAAGCGACTTCAAAGTGAAAGGCCAGGCGGACCTCGATCCACGTTTTAAACTGCCTTTGTTTTGAGAACCTGAGCCAGAGTGCATCATCCTGTCTATGACGACCGCCTTACTCCATCTAAAGTGGGGAGGAGAGCGGACTCAGCCACATTTATTCTTTATATTGTAACACTCATTTTCCTTTGAATACATATTGTCCCTTACACACTTTTTAATAGATAAGGCAGGCATTACGTTTGTTAGTGTAGGCCATTTTGATTTGACAGACTCAACTAGGACGGTTTTATTATTTGATGGTACCAAACCCCGAACATTGAATAAAGGTTTTTGAAACTGTTCTCTTGTGTCAGTTGTCTCGCCAATCTAACTGTTGATACGATGCCTACCGTACACTGTCCTGTGGGGACAGCCAGCTTCCCAGCACAAACTGGTTCCAGACAGGCACACTGCAGGACAAAGACCAGGGGAGTTTCAGTCACCTCCACCACTTCCTGTCCTTTCAGGCATTCAGAGGGCCTTGGTGGGCTTTCCAAGGTGAACCCGCCAAAGACAAAAGACCCATCAAGACCTTCCCAGCCCAGGCAAGTAGAAGAAGGATCAAGTAAGAACAAGTCAAATGGTGGCCCCAGTGTCCCTTACCGCAGCTGCGAAGGCAGCCTGTGACAAAAGTCAACAAAAAGTTGTGCAAAAAGGTACACTGTTGCCAGCCGGTCAGGTGAACTTGTAACATTAAAAGTTACTTGAAAAGTGAGAAGGAGGCAATGTTTCACCTCCGCAATCCACATAAGGTGGGATTTGCTGTTCTCACAAAATAAAATACAAGAGGGACAAAAGGGTGTCCCCCTGCCCTGGTAACTTGTGTTAACGCATGTAAAGTAAAAAGGAAAAGCTTAAGGAGCTTCCATTAACACTGCACAGAAAGTGCTGTGCACTGAAATAATAAAATGTAGGTGCCAGAAAGCATAACTCAATTAAAAAGTACCAAACAGAGGAAAAATGTGGTCTGAAAGTTACAGTAAAAGAATGCGAGTGGGGAAAAAGGTTCCCAATCACTCAGGAGACCCAGTCCAAAAACTCAGTAGTCCAGCAAAAATGGTGGCGGACCCACAAAGTGGGGAGAATTTCGCTCAAGAAGGAAAATCTACCCAACACTTGCTCTCCCTGATCCCCCCCCAGACTAAGGGACAGGAGGATTTAATCCACTCCTGGATGAACCTGTGGTTCCAGTCGGTCATACCTTCTGAAGAGTCCATCCACAATCTTATGGTGTGACCCTGACCTATGCTCATGGCGAAGACAAAGCCTTGCAGGCTTATCGGCCACCTGAGCAGCTTCGGATGTTCCCCCTTTATCTGCATCAGCCATCTCAGAGGTTGGAGGCCAGTTTGAATCCTAAAAGTAGATCCATACAGGTATGGTCTAAACTTCAATGTCCACAAACTGGCAAAACATGTTCTATTGTTGCCCATCTCTTTTAAACTAGATGGGGTGCTCCCTGCCTTTGTCATCCATCCGACTCAAGACTGCCCCAATTCCTGTATTGAGTCTGTACAAGGAAGGGTTGAGAGTAATCAGGAGCTCTCAGCACTGGAGCTTAGAAAAAGGCATCGTTCAGCCCCTGAAAGGCTTTCTGGCATTCCTCTGTCCATTACACCTTTTTAGGGTACTAAATGGTATTCAAAAAGGTGCTGCTATGGTCCCACAGTCAGCTATGAAATACCTTTAACATCCGGTGAGGCCTAAAAAGGTATTACGGGTCTCCCAGTCTTGTACAGCTAGGCAAGGGCTTTATTTCACCACCTTCTACCTCGTGTTGAAGGTAGATCACTTTACTCTGACCAACCTGGCACTTGATGGATTTAATGGTCATATTGGCTTGTTGAAGAACCTTCACTTTTTTTATTTTTTATTTTTATTAGCATTAGGTTACAATATAACCTTTTATCAGATTCCGTTCATCAATGTTTATAAGTCATTTCCGTAACAAACAAAACTAAACAGAATTCATTTTTTCACAGCCAACTTCCATACTACACCTCCAGACTTTCAAATTTCAGTGCCATTACCGCCTCATTATGAACCGTCATACAATTAACAAGGGAACTGAATCACTATGCACGACTGTCAAACTACATATGTCCCAGGCGCAAGAAAACTTCTCCCAAGTAATTTAATAATGCCAAAGTTAAAGACAAGCTCTCCCCCAGAGTCAGTCGATCCCATCATTGATCCATTGACAATAATGGAAAAGCATGGATGAAGGAGGCCAGCCACTTCGTCCTTCATTCTGTTAATGCCGGGCAGGTGAGGGCCAGGTGCTGCAGTGTTTCAATTGCCAATTTAGATTAACACAATCTACAGCTGCAGTCCAGTATTTTGGCAGTGAATTAAGAGCTTGTCCTTCCGGCGACGATCTTCCATAAGATGTACATGCTGATCTTTCCTCTTGTGTTTGGATCCAATCGCTGTCCCACAGCTTTCATTTTACTTTACATAGGTTGCTAATAAGCAGATCTTCCGTTGCATCAAGACTCCTTGCAGATATTCACCCATTCTCTTAAGACGCCATCAGTTCCTTCCAGGATGGCGTTTTGTACAACCTCGAAACCTCTCGAAGGAGAGGGGGTTCTATATTTTTGGAAGAGTGGCAGAGATTTTAATCCTAACTCCATTCTAACTGCTTGGATGGGCATTCCTCACGGCAGGTTCGAGACCCTTTTCCAAAATAAACCATCTAAGCGTGGGCAGGCGGTAGCCAGGAGAACAAGGGAAGCCTCGGCAACAAATGTAATGATTGGAACAACCTTCATTTTATAGAATGTCCTACAGGGTCCACTCTCTGTCAGAAAAAAAGACTGCAGCTAAGGATGGTCTTTAGGATGCAGATCTTCAACATAGGGAAGGGCTTCTTCCAGTTCTGTTTCACCAGTAGCCGTTTCACCACTTTCTGTTTGGTCGTCCCACTCAGCCTGACCTGGTGGAGGGGTCACTAGTGTGACCTTGGACTGTCATCCAGGGATGTCCTTGTCCTTTGAACATGTGTTATACCTTTCCTTTCTTCCTGAGACCTTGGGTTTCCTCTTTGTCTCTATCTTTGGCCTGGAATTAGAAGGGCGTCCTTCCTGTGTCCTGGGGGTTATATGAATCTCTGTAACATCTAAAAGGTGCCTCTCTGGCCAATCTAGTCTGTTCCTGCTTCCTTTTACTGGTATTCCCCAGCAGGACTCTCCCATGCACCTCATTCTGTACACTGACAGGTATTCTAACAGTCATATTGTTGCACTGGATGAGAGCTGGCAGTATTGGAACCATCTGGATTGGGCCTCCTGCAAGTTTAGTGGGACCTTTGGGTGCCTTAGCAACATCCACATGTTTGAAAAAGCTTTCAACCACTGGGGCAAGCATTAGTGTCTCTAATAGCAGGAGTCTCCTGACCATTAACACGTACACTGTCCTTGTAGTACTTGTTTGTGTTTTCCGGAATGGAGTTGTACACACCCACATTCTGCTGTTCTCACAGACCCAGGGACACTAAAAAAAAACACTGAGTTACCACTTGCCATATGAACCTCTCCCTCAGGGATGAAGGCGGCAATGGAGGCAGGGTGGACCCCTGAAGGTTTTCCCTTGCATCTGGGATCCCCTTTCATATGGTCAGTTGACCCACAAGCATAACATTTACCAAATGCTCTCTGGAATAGACTTTGGCTTCCCTTGGAATTTACCCTCATTTTATTTGTGGCCCTCTTTTGGATGGTTGGAATTACAATTCTCTTTTCTTGTGCTGCTTCCCCTCATCCTTTTTGGGAGTGGCCCAAGAATCCTTGTGAGTGGCCCTGTTGGCTACCCACAAGTCAGCAGCCTTTGCCAACTTCTTGGGATCAATCTCGTGCGAGTCAGCCAAGTGCTGTCTCAGCTCAGGAGAGCAGGCATCAAAAATAGATTCTAACAAAAACAGATTTCTAATTCATTCAAAGGTGTTCACTTTTTAACTCTTAACCAACCAGCTAAGTTTTTCAAACATTCACACACACAGGTAGCCATAGGGCTACCATCAGTCTTTTGGAGGGTCCTAAACCTCTTAAGGTACTGGGAAGGAGTTTCCCCAAATCTGACTATCAATGCCAGCCTCACATTTCCATACTCTTTTCTCTCAAGGACACTCAACACCAATATAGCACTCTTGGGTATCCTACACAAATGCCAGGGAATTAAATCATTACCTTTGATCCACTGAATCGCATGATTGTATTCAAAGGCACTCAACCAATACACAATATCATTCTTCACATCATATGTACTCACTGCTTCTTTGGGCAGGCAAGGCCTCTTGGGACTGGAAGACCTAGAGGACCCTTAGGAGGAAACAGATTCAAGAGATAGTCTTTGCATATCTTTCTCATGCTGCATTTCAAACTCCCTGATTCTGTTGTCTTGATGCTTGGCTTCTCTATGAGCATCCAATCCTTTGGTTTCCAATTCTATTCTCTTTAACTCAAGTGAAACATATTCTGGGCTCAGTGTTGGACATGGTGGGGTCCCAGTGGAAATAGGCTGAGGTAGTAAGGCAGGTTGTGACAAAGACAGATCCTGAGACTCTTCTACTTCTCCTGCCCCTATACTATCATCTTCATCATCATAATTTTCCACATTTCTTGGTGCAGGCCTACTACCCAAGCATAGGTGACTCAACTATCTGGCAATCAATTCATTTTTCTTTCCATTTACACTAAGACTCCTGACTTTACACATTTCTTTCAGTTGATGTACTCTTAAAATGATCAGGGATCCCTGACTGAAGTTATCCATATTTGGCATGCTACAATTGCTTTTTACTTTCTGATGGAGCTTAGCCGTGTGGAGGTTTAGTTGAACACAAGCACAGAAAGACTCAATGTAACAACTCTACACAAATATTTACCGCCTGCCACCAGTGTTAGGCAAGATGGGATGTAGTAACCCTGTGGGAAACTACACCAGCCTTGTCCTCTTGGCAATAGGGAACCCAACCTTTGGTATAGGCCTGCACTACACAAGTTGATAGCGTGACTGAGCAGCCAGGCTTATCTCAAGAGGGGTCAATGTGAGCTGTAGAGATGCAACATAGGTATTCACAGTGACAAGCCAAGTAGTCAAAGAACACTTATACTCAAGGTTTCTTATTAAAATGATTTATTAATTTAACTTCCTTTTTAAAGTAAGTTTCTTTAGAAAGGGCAAGATGCAACAACTAAATACACTTCCAAAATCCACTCCTTCAGTTTCAGTTAAGGAGATACTCTTTTGGGATGACACACAGACACATCCTACACTCTCAGGTGACGTCAATAGCTAAGACACTGTGGACATTGATATATCACTTTGATACTTAATGCAATACTGGAGTTATGGAAAAAGGAAAAAGGTTAGGGAAGGAAACAAAGGTTAAGAAGTTCTCCTGAACTGGTAAGCACTTTTACAATCCCCCAATGAAATATAGGTTAACCCTTTCCCAGCAATACAAGTAACCGATGTATGACTTTTTGAGGGACAGATAAACACAAAGTCAAAGGGTCAGAAGAGTCTACAGGGAGCCAGGACAGCCAATGTCAATTGAGCAAGGGCTGGGGGATCTGAGGCACTTCTTGAAGATTAGCAAAAAAGTCTTGCACAAGGTTATAAGAGTTTATAGAGAGAAATCACTGTTGGGCCACAAGCTGTAAAAAGCAGCTACTGTAGGTCTCCAGAGAGAACGAACAAGCTACACAACCAAAAAGGTAAGCACCCCTTTGGTTAACACAGTACCTTTGGTTAGAAGAAGAAGGACGACGTCTGGGGACTGCTGCACTGCGGTTCGAAGGTCGGCAGCAGCAAAGAGCTCTTTTCAATTCATTGGCACTTCGCGGTTTCAGCTACCGGTCAATAACACCACCGGCGATCTTGGACACTTGATGGGCTCCCCTCTCTTCTGGAGTGCAGCACTCTGGTGAGGTGCTTCAGGCTTGGGTAGTCCTGCTTCGGGAGGGTGCTTGGGATCTTCCTAGAGCTCTGGTCCACTTAAAAACGATACACTGGATTCTGGAGTTTCTGACCCCTGGCACTCGGTTTCAGCAGCAGCGAGGAAGTACAGCCAGTAGGGGGAGGGGTTCCAGGCAAGTTTGCTTTGAGGTTGATTGGTCCCACCAACCCAAGGAGTGTGGGGGAGTCGTCCTTTCCAGGCTTCTCTAGTCGATTAGAAATGTGGAGCTCCAGCACTGCAGCAGGACTTCACCAGGCAAACCAACGTTCCAGGAGGGTGCAGCAAGCTTCTCTTCCAGTTTCTTCTTCGGTTCCTTCGTCCAGTGGTCGACTTACCTTTGTCCCAAAAGACAACGCTTTTTTTTGCAAGTTTCTCCCATTTATTCGCAGCCTAGCTGTCACTCACACAGCAGGGTGGCGGTCTTCCAAGGAGAGCCAGCCAGCCAATCACCTTTGGGTGCATTCCTGTAACTAAGGAGACTAAGCACAGGGAGTTTCGGGAACCTCCCTCGCTTCCTGCCCTGCCAGACACGCTGGAGCCAGAGGCAGGCTTCAGCAGTGAACCCCGCCAAAGACAAGATGATCAAAGGGACCAAACATGGTTTGTCGTGCAGAGAGTAAAACTCAAGAAGGACCCCACAAGCAAGAAATGGTGAAAAAAGAAGGCCGGGCCATTTTGACAAAATGGGCACCCATGGGTGCAATACTGCAGCTGAGGATTCAGCCTGCGGTAAAAACGCACAATGGTAGGAAGAATAAACCACTGCCACCAGCCATTAATTGTAGCGATGGTAACATAGTAACATAAAAACATTACATGAGAAAGTAGACAAAGGGGATAATAAGTAACCCCTCCAGCACTAGACATAAAATGGTGTTTGCTGGCTCTACAAAGAGAAAAAGGTAAGTAAAGTCAATTTCACTTTACTACTCTTGGAAACAGTAGTTTATCCAAGAGAAAGTATTTAAACCTTAAGAGAAATCCAAAGGACTTCTCTGTGACAATGCATTGAAGGTGCTATGTGTCACAATACAAAAAGGTGATGCCTATGGAGTTTGACAGGCTCCCAAGTCATAAATCATTGTAACACAGAGTCCAAATCAAAAACACATGAGAGAGTGAGGCAAAGGGCATGTTTTCAATTGGCCTGGCGGCTCCAACACCAGTGAAACGAGACGGAACACCAGCTGTGTGTCATCTGCCCAAGTATAAAAGTGTACCCCATAGTGAGCAATAAGGTCAGCAAGCGGACAAAGGTATACATTGAAAAGAAGAGGGAAGGCCACTGCGGAACCCATTAAGAGAGAACCGTTGGGGCAGAACGGCAGGGGTACAGGGACACAGATTGCACACTATTAGATAAAAAGGAAGAAAACCAAGCAAGAGGAATTTCAGAGCTACTGGCCTGCTCTAGTCATTGCAAAAGAATTGAGTGGTCAACTGTATCAAAGGCTGGAGAGAGGTCTAGGAGAATCAACACCCTGACCCCTCCGCGGTCAAAGCAGCGCAATATCATTAAGCAATGAGACCATCACCGATTCCGTACCCATCCTAGGTCTAAAGCCAGACTGGAAAGGGTGCAGCAGTTTATTCACTTCCAAGAAGCACGTGACCAGAGGTGTAATAATCGACCTCCATAAGCTTCATAAGAACTGTCAAGAGTGAAATAGGGTGATAATTAGCAGGTGAAAATGGGTCAAAACGTGGCTTCTTTAGGAGGGGGTAACCAATGCATGTTTCAAAGCTGGGAATCCTAGACAAAGAGAAAGAGTGCTGAAGAGCAGCCATAAATACTGGTATGATGGTCTGAGGTAGCCCCTTAAGAATATGAGGAGGAATAGGATCCATAGGGGACGACCGTCACCATATCGTTAGTAACTTGTTCCAATTTTAAAGGTTCCACCCACGGGTTTAGTACAGGCGGGCGGGCTTGGAGTGAAACTTGGTGCTAGGACAGTTTTTCTGAAGTCCAACTAAGGCCTTAGTAAAACCATTTAACTGAGACAGTACAAAACAAATCTACAAATCCAGGATTACCTTGACACCAACAACCTATTAGGGCTCAGTCAATCGGGCTTCCGCCCGAGACACAGTACTGATAGATCTAAAAACTCAAATTGAGGACACGAAAGACAAGGGCAACCTAGCGCTCCTACTCCTACTGGATCTCTCTGCGGCCTTCGACTTGGTCAATCACCAAATCCTTTGCCAGCACCTCAAACTTGCCACCGACTTCTCTGATGCAGCTACATCATGGATCAGCTCATTCCTTGCAAATAGGTCCATGAGGGTCTTCTCACCACTCGCTGCTGCTGACCCAGTGCACGTCCCCTGCGGAGTCCCCCAAGGCTCATGCGTATCACCTACGTTATACAACGTATTTACAAAACCTCTCTTTGATATTCTTGACTATCTGGGTGTCTCCTACACTAATTATGCGGACGACACCCAGATACTCATCCCTATCACTGGGGATTATGTAATGGACACCAAAGCGATTAATGCAGTCTACTCTGCCATCCAAGCGTGGATGGCCCACCACAGGCTTTGCCTAAACGATGAGAAAACAGAGCTACTCATCCTAGGTTCCCAGCCCAAACTCGCAAAACTCGACAGTAAATATGAGACCTTTAACATTGATGGCAACATTATCAAGGTTACTAATGTCACCAAAACTCTTGGTATTTACCTAGATTCCACCCTCTCACTCAACAGACAAACCAACTCAGTTGTCTCAGCATCCGCGTATATGTGTAAATTGATCACAGCCTGCCGTCCCTTTTTAACAACTGACAACTGCCTTATTCTCGCCAGAACCCTCATCCTATCCAAAATCGACTACTGCAATGCCCTTTACCTCGGAACTAGCCAAAGAAACATTGATAAACTACAGGTAACCCAGAATAACGCCACCAGGGCCGCTCTCAACATAGCCAGGCGTGCCCACATCTCCTCCATCAGACGCAACCTACACTGGCTTCCCATTGCACGGCGTATCGCCCTCAAAACACTTGTTCTTAGTCACAAAGCACAGAATAACGCTGCCCCGGCTTACCTATCTACGCGCTTTGCCCAACACACAGCTTCCAGACCACTAAGATCTGCACAAGCGCACACTCTCATCATCCCTAGTTTCAAGCTTCAAAGTGCCAGAGGCTCGAGCTTCCCACATGCCCCAATGTGTATCCCGGCCAGTAAGCAACCAGTGTAAGCATAGCACCTAAAAGGTGCTATTTGTGCAGCATTGTGCGGGCTTGTTAGTAAAAGTACACAATGTAATGTGCCTCTGTTCTAGCCTAGGCCCTAGGGATATTAATACCCAGATATAGACGTGCCAATCATATATGCAAATCATGCAGGCAGTGTGTATGAGGCAGCTCCGCTCATGCAGTAGCCAATTGCTCTCTTCTAGTACGGCCACATCTGCCAAAGTATAAACCCATCTAGTACCCTTCCTGTAAACGTCTTGTGCCTGTATGTAGCCGAGGCACTCGGGATATTCCTGCCAAGAGTAAGCCTTGCTGTAAATCTAAGCTATACTACGGGCAGCATGTGTGAGGCAACAACACAGCTGAATTCACACGTTGAGTCCGTCAATAGTCTATACAATCAGGTCTGCATCAGAAGGATAGTGAAGAATAGCACAGATTGAAATGCTCGCAAGGTTTGAAGGCATGTATGCATATTACAGACCAAAATTGAGTTGCAATGCAAAATGTTCAAATTTCACAAAAAACAATGTAAGTTGAGTTCCTCGTTCATCCCGCTGGGTGCCAAGGACTCGAGTCTATGTACACAGAATGCTTCCCTCTATGCTCTTCCTCTTGTGATGTCTCCTCGATTTCCTTTGGTGCCCAAATTGGTGGATGAAAACTAATTTGGTGGAGAATGTTATTCCTATTCGTGGCTTTTGTATAGAGAGCAGTAGAAATAACATTGTCCTTAACTCAGACATCAATGTCTAGGAAATTGACAAGTGGTGTCCATATCTCAGCCGTAAATTGGATCTGAGGGTCTATCTCGCTGATGTGTCTGGTTATGGCATGGTTAGATGTGATAGAAAGGATGGTAAGGGTGGGGGCGTTGCGATTATACATAGATTAGACTAACATCTGGGAAAGTAGCGAATTCATAATGGATGGGATAGATTCCCTCTGCATCAAAACTACGTTGAATGCAGAAAGTACTCTAAATATCCTCCTATTATACAAACCTCCCCACATAACAAACGACTTTGTAAAAAATCTCTCATCCTATTTACTTGCCAACATTAAAGCTAATACGAAATATTTGCTTTTGGGTGACTTCAATCTATGGTTTAACCATAAAGATGATAAAATTGCTATGGAAATGCAAAAAGCACTACAGGAACTAGGATTCACACAATGGATTCAAGAGACCACACACAGTTTGGGCCATATCCTAGACTGGGTTGGGAGCCACGAAACTAACGTTAGTAACATAGTACTCTCACCCTGCCCATGGTCGGATCACTTTTTTGTGTATTTTGACATTTTAGTAGACTTTTCTATTAAACATAAGTGCAAAATCCAATTAAAGTACCGTACCGTAATTTAAAAAACATCAAGGTGAATAAGGTAGAATCCATTCTCGACATTGGAACTGACCCTATATCTGATTCTCTGGAAAATCTAGAAAATAGGATCTCCTCCAATTTGGAAAATGTTGCTCGAATCCTTGCACCTGAAAAGATGAAGATGATTAAAACCGGAATTAAACATAATTTATGGTTTACCCCTGAGCTTCAGTCACTGAAATCACTTGCTACCAAATCATATCATTTGTGGAAGGATAGTACGCCACTGCTTCTTAACAAATATAAAGTCACTATCTCAACTTATAAAAAGGCCATCATCAAAGCTAAATCCTGCTTTTTTAATGACCGAATACAAAACGCCCAGCATAATACTAAAGAGCTCTTTCGCATCCTGAAAGAACAAGAAAGGACTAACAACATTATCCCAGTTAGATCCATCTCAGATGATGTTACTTGGTGCAATGTCATGCAACAAGCAATGCATAAAAAGTTAGACAACATCAAGGTGAATATACTTGAGAAAGGTAACAATTTAAAATATACTATGACTACTCATTCAGAATGGTCCTTTCACAGAGCACCAACTATTCCTATTTTTAATCTCTCCCCCATAACAGAAAGGGACTTAGAAATCATTATCACCCAACTCAAGCCTACAAGATGTAAAAATGATATGCACACCACTATGATAATTAAGACCTGTGCCCCCTCTCTCATTACTGCCATATGCCAATTTGTCAACACCTCTATCTCTACCGGCATGGTCTCTCAGGATCTTAAGAAATCCTGGGTCATGCCGATTTTTAAGAAACCTGGACTCTCAGTCGACATGCCAAACAATTACCGCCCTATTACTAACACAGCATTCTTGCTTAAGATTCTGGACCGGGTGGCATACATACAGATCGCTGAGCACCTAAAGTCATAGCCCATTCTTAATGACCATCAGTCGGGTTTCCGAGTTGGATATGGCACTGAAACCGCGTTGCTCGAACTTAAATCCAAATTGATGGCTCATATAGATAACAAGGAGGCTTCTCTGCTTATGCTGCTAGATCTTTCCGCAACCTTCGACCTGGTGGACCATGATATCATGGCCACCAGGTTGTCTAAAGTGGCTAATTTCTCCCCACTAGCATGCAAATGGGTTTTGTCATTTCTCAGCAACCGAGTTAGCAGAGTCTTCCTAGGCAACGCCGAATCTGAGCCCATTATTACTACCTGTGGTGTTCCCCAGGGTGCCTGCACTTCTCCCTGCTTTTACAATATATTCACGGCTCCCCTGTTTGCAATGTTAGACCATGAGAATATCATATTTACCAACTATGCGGATGACACTCAATGTGTCATCCCGCTTCTCGGGTCTCACAGACTGGATGAAATTGCCATTAATAAAGTCTTCACTATAATTGAAACCTGGATGGTTCATAACAAGCTGGCACTAAACAAATCCAAAACCGAACTATTGGTAGTTGGTTCACCGCATACCATTTTTAAACTTGGCCCACAGTACGACAATTTCCAGCTGGGTGAAGAATCTATCAAACCTTTGAAAAATGTAAAAACTCTAGGAGTAACCTTTGATCAACATCTGTTTATGAAACAGCATGTTAGTAGTATTGTTTCTTTTTGTGCATACTACATTAAACTTTTAACACATATAAGGCCTCTTATTTCTCAGGATAATGCAGAAACTATTGCGAGAGCAATAGTAGGTTCTAAAATAGACTACTGCTCGAGCCTTCTTATGGGAATTAACAAATCTGAAAGTAACAGGCTACAAATCTGTCAAAATGGGGCTATTAGAGCCGTTATGAAGCTCAAACACAGAGATCATGTTGCACTAGCGAGACGTGAGCTGCACTGGTTGTCTGTGGCCGCTAGAGTTCTATTTCATACCCTGACTATTGTCCATAAGTGCAGATCTGGGAAAATGCCGGGTTACTTACAACAGCTATTACCCATAAGAATCAACACAAGAGCACTTGGGTCTAATGATTCGTTACTCTTATCTGAGCCTAAGTGCAACACTGTCAGAGCAACCGATTTAGCCTTTTTCTCTGCTGGTCCTAGAGCTTGGAATGCACTGCCGCTGGAGCTAAGATCTACCGAATCTTTAGAAATCTTTAAAAAAAGACTAAAGACATATCTCTTCTTGCCTGTGATATTCTCGCTCGGCCCTGCTTCATGACATTGTCTCTTGTTTTCTGGTTTATGTGTTTTGTAGTGCCCTCACGCCTTCGGGTCCATGGCCGCGCTATATAAATATATTAAAGTAAAGTAAAGTAAAGATGAGGAAGTCTTTCAGAGTCTCATGCGTAACGTGCCAGATGGCAAAAATGTAATTGATGTATCTCACCCATCTAACAAAGTAGTGGCGCCAAACAGGGTGGTGCACTAATGGAATTCATCCAGCTGTGCCCACTGTCACTTGTGATTTACACTTTATGAATGACAATGTTATTCTAGGTAGGTAAAACCCAAGGGAGACTTATTCTAAACAGACTATAACAGCAAGGTAGGGGAAGCAAGACCCAGTTGGGGAACTTATACACCTATTCTCTGAAAGAAATAGTTCGTGAAGCCAACAGCATTACTTTAGGGAAAGCGGCATAACCAATTCACAGGTGAGTAAAAATAACCTTACATACACTTTTCAGAATGGCACCACACACACATTCAAGATAAGTAAGAACTTGAATGGAGGGCTCTCACCGAAACCAACATTGGCTGAAGGCACAAGGCAGGGATGACCTTGGCCACCCCTGCTGGTTTTTTTTTTTAAACTTTATTTAGCAATTGTGGGGGTACACTTCACTTCGGACATGACATTCCATAACATTCAACAATTTACTTATCCAATATCGAAACATGGTCACAGCTTATATAGTCTACACAGTCGGTACAGTATCGAGTCGAGCCGGGCTGCTCCCAGCCGACCCTGATTCACACAAGTATACCCTGAACGGAGCCCAGATATCTTTGGGTTTGCATGGTCTTGGTAGCGACATTACGTATTGTTCCTCACACTCATTGACATAAGCCAGTTCCTTGAGGAAGTGATTTGCACGTGGAGCGTTTGTACTCTTCCATTGTTGCAATATACATTTTTTGGGCACTAAGCATGCTACATTAAATAATCGTCTGGTCACCTCTGAGGTCTTACCAATGTCTCCGAACAAATATTTTGGGGGTGTTAGGTCCGCCGGGATCTGAGTGATATCTTCTAGAATGGATGCTACTTCGCCCCAGAACCTGTTTATGGAATGAATCAGCATGCTCGCTCCCACATTTCAGGCACCTGACTGAACCATCTCGTGTAAATTTAGCTACCTTCTGAGGGGTGTAGTGCAACTTGTTTAATACCTTAAATTGGATCTGACGCAGGCCTGCATTAATGGACACCTTTTTAGTTAACTCACAATATTTTCCCCATTTCTCGTCTGAAATCGTAATTCCCAGGTCGACTTCCCATGATAATTTGATTTTATTTGTTGTGGGTGTGTTTGCATGCATGACTGCATAGAGCCCCAAGACACCAACCCCCACCCGGGTGGACAGCGCAGCAAGGCATGGGTGAGTGGGTGGCACATCAGGGAATAGAGGGCATCTGGCTTTAAAAGACTTCCGCGTTCGATGATATTGTAGTATTTTCAGTTGATCCCTCCCAATCCCAACTTTAAATTCCTCCAAAGTTATAAATTTGCCATTGGGGTAGATGTCTTTGAGCTTAAATTCCCCATCCGGATCCCAATTTGTAAGGGCATCTGGATCATACGATGGTGCTATACCGGGGAAGTTCCAAAAGGGTGCTTCTGAATAATAAGGAGCTACCAATTCAAGCCTATGGAAGAGCCTAGACCATGCATGTACAGTTATGCTAACCGGGTGGAAAGGACAATCATCTTTATGTTTCTTGTTAAAGATTATGGACCGTATATTAGTCGGGTGAGCAGCATGCTTTTCGATAATATGTGGAGAGGTGTTCAGTTCATCATACCAGTATCTGATAAATTGGGCTTGTGCCACCAGGTAGTACAGCTCAAAGTCTGGGGCTGCTATTCCCCCCTTGCCATAGGGTTCTACCATTTTTTCCCACTTCATTCTGGCTGCACCTCCTCCCCATACAAACTCAGCCGCCAAGGATCGAAGGGTTGTGAAAAACTGTGCCCCCGGCCACAACGGGATGTTAGTGAATATATATAGCAATTTCGGGAGTATTACCATTTTTAATATGGCCACTCGACCAATAAGTGAAATAGGGAGTTTTGTCCATAACCAGAGTTTGGTGGATATACTACTCAATAGATGTTCATGATTCTCGGCATAGAGAGAGGCCGCTCCACCAAACACAACAATTCCCAGATATCTTATTTTGGTGGGGGACCATTGCAGACCATATGTGTTGGCCGGGCACCTCGTGGCGGGGGTCAGGGGGAATATCTCGGATTTGGACCTATTAGTTTTATAGCCCGAGTATTCGGCGAACTCATGTATTGTCTTGATCGCCGGGCCCAAGTGTATATCTGGTTCTCGGATGTATAACAATGTATCATCTGCGTATAGGGATATTGATTGGGTTAAGCCTGCCATTGTGATGCCCCCTTGCCCCTGGTGTTCCCTGATAGCTGCCGCAGCTGGTTCCATTATAAGGGCGAATAATATGGGGGAAAATGGGCATCCCTGTCGCGTACCCCTGCCCAGCCGAAACCAGTCGGACAACATGCGGTTGGTCAGCACCCTAGCTCCGGGGTCAGAGTACAACAGACCGACGCATCTCAAAAAGTATGGGCCTATACCGAATTTCTCCAGCACTTTGAACAAATAAAGCCATGATACTGAATCAAACGCTTTTTCAGCGTCAAGTGAAAGAGCAACTGCCTGGGCTTCTGGTTTTATCTGGGCCATTATTCCGAACAGCCTCCTAAGGTTGAGGGCTGTCGATCTAGTAGGGATGAAGCCGCACTGATCTGTGTGTACCAGTGCGGGCATGTGTGGAAGAAGTCTTGTGGCCAGGATTTTGGCAAATATTTTAGCATCACAGTTAATTAAGGACAGGGGTCGATAAGAAGACATCTCATTGGGTGGTCGTCTGGGCTTCAGCAATACTGTTATTATGGCCTCTCTCATTGATGGTGGCAGGGTACCCACCTCAACAGCCTCCTCCCAAACCGACAATAGCACCGGGGTCAGTTCCTCACTGAGCTCCTTATAAAGTTCTGCTCCAAGCCCGTCTGAGCCCGGTGCCTTGCCGCTGGCCAAAGATTTGATCGACTCAGAGACTTCCTCAGTGGTCAGGGGTTGGTCCAATGCAAGCCTGTACTCCGTGGGCAGTGTTGGGAGAGTGATGTTGTTGAGTTACGTTTCCACGTCCTCGGCCGATTTCGAGTCGTGGTTAGAGTATAAAGGTTTAAATAAAAACGGGTGAATTCTCTATTTATCCCGTCTTCACTAGTGACCACTGAATTGTCTTCCGTTAGTATACTGGAGATCGGTGTGTGCTGCCTTTCGGCTTTCAGTAGGTTGGCCAAGGTGCACCCTGCTCTGTTGCCCTCACCATACCTACGCGCTCTATGAGGGGTTGACATATATAGCAGTTCCCTGGTAGCTAGTTTATTGAATTCCAAAAGGTTACGATTGATGTCTGAGAGGGTTTTATTGTCATGTTTAACTGTGTATCTCGCTTCCAGGTTTCCCAGGGGTTTTTCCACCCCCTCTAGCTCTATCCGAACAGCCTTCAACATGCCTGTGGACTTAGAAAGCAGTATTCCTCTCACCTATAGCTTAAAGGCCTCCCAGAGGGTATTATGACTATCCACCAAGCCCCTGTTGATTTCAAGGAAGTGCTCCACCTCTATATGTAATGCCTCCGCTACTGCTGGTGGCATCCTCCATCTCCTGGCTGAGGGGTTTGTGTTCCCTAATATTATTGTCATTATAACAGGAGAATGGTCTGAAAGGGTACGGGGGAGTATTTCACAGCCTTCTATCTGATGCATAAGGCTTGTGGAGGCCAACCAGTAATCTATTCTGGACTCAGTGTCATGCACCGATGAATAAAATGTGTATTGTCTCTTATATGGATGTAGCGTTCTCCAAGAGTCAACCATTGTCAATTGTGACATGATTTGTAGCAGCATCACTGCCGCCTTGGAGGGGGCTCGATGCTTTGCACTGGAACGATCCAATGTGACATCAAGGATCGTGTTGAAATCCCCCCCCCCACAGGATCTGTTCAAGCCCCGTATATCCTATTTCATGTACCACATCCACATAAAAATCGGGGTCATCTAAGTTCGGCCCATAAGTATTTACCAACACCACCTCCCTTCCAGCTATACTGCCACATACTATGATGTAGCGTCCATGAGTGTCCACTTTGCTTTTTTCAAACCGAAAACCAACAGAGGGATGTATAAGGGTGAGAAATCCTCTCGCCTGTGTGGAGTAATCAGTATAATATCTATTTTGTCCCCAGTTCTTCAAGAAGTCCATGTGTACCTTTCGGAGTGCATGGGTCTCTTGCAGCATGATCACCTGCGGATGGTGCTTAGTGACGTAGGTTCCCCACCTTTCTTGACTTAGCTTGATTGTTCAATCCCCGGATGTTCCACGTGAGGAGCTTTAACTTCAGTCCCTTAGCTCTCGCTCCGGCATATACCATGACTGTTTTAATTTCGTTTTCCTTGTTCCGGTTTTCCCGGGACGAATGTCATGTGCAGCAATGCGACCACCACTTTTAACTTGTAAAACCCTTCCAACTGGGTTCCCGAAACCCCTCCCCCCATCATGAATCCCATAGATCCCAACAAAATGAATTCTATCGTAACATATTGGCCCCCCACCCACATCATCTTCCCCAACATGACGATGTTGCCCAATAACGCTCAGGACTTCCCCGATGGGCATTCCCCCAAGAATAAAACTTTGGAACTTTCCTGAGAGTAGCCTGCTGCCGCCTTCTGGCCACCTTACCGGGAGCTCACGGCTCGAGCTACATTAAATTTGTGTCTAGGCCGTTCTCTGTAATTGTTCCCGATTTCCTGTGACAAGGATTAGATGATGGGAGCCCTTCAGTCTGCTGCGTCAATTCTCTCCGCTCCCGGCTGGATTCCGGCGTTTTGGTTGTGTGCCCTGTCCCTGGCAGAGGGATAGAAGCCTCCACGTATGGCATGGCTTCTGTAGGGTTTTCAAAAAAATGGGCTCTACCTCCATGTTGGATTCTAATCTTCGCGGGAAAGATCAGGGCATAAGGTACATTTCTCATCCGTAGTTGCCTTTCCACCGGTTCATAGGATTCACGTTGTGCTTGCACCCCAGCAGAGAAATCCGGGTATATATGAATTCTATTGTGTTCGAAGTGCAACATGCCCTTCTCCCTGGAGAGTCGGAGGATACCATCCCAGTCTCTATAATTAAGGCTACTTGCTATTATGGTGCGAGGCGGTGCCCCAGGCTTCGGCGAAGGCGCCAGGGTGCGGTGTGCCCTCTCAACCAGAAAATGCTCAGAGAAAGACTCAGGCCCCAGGATATCTTTTAAAAGGTGTTCTACCTGCCGCTCCATGTCACCCTTGCCAAAGGTCTCCGCAACCCCAACAATCCGGATGTTGTTTCTACGAGATCTGGATTCCAAATCTGTTTTGAGTTGGGCTGTGTCTCGGTTGTGTTGCAATATTATGTCCTCGCTCGCACTGATTCTATTCTCAGTTTCCGTTATTCGTGAGCTCTCCTTCTCCACTCTGGCCTTCAAGGATCCGATCGTCGCCACTATGTCGTCTAGCTTGACGTTGACAGCCATAAACCCGTTCTGGACCAGTGTCGTCAGGCGTTCTAAGGGGTCATCATCTTGCTTGTCCAGAGGTTGATGCGACCCACCAGGCCCCCCGCACGGCTGGGAGTTGGCGAAGGAGTCCATTGGGCCAATCTTTTTGCCTCCTGCACCCTTATTTTCAGTGCGGCCCATGTAGGTTGGTGGATGTCCTTGGAGTGGGTTGTGTCCTCCCACGTAACGAGTCGTTAACAAGGACCAAACAGTATGGGGGCTCTGTATCTTCCACACCCACCACCGGGCTCAGGTATCTGCTCGCCTCCACTCTACTTGACGTTGTTACATATTGTATTTTTCTCAGACAGAACCTCAAAACCTCAAACCTTTTTTCCTGGAAATCTAAAACTCCCCCCTCCGCCACACCCGAAATAAGCTCTTGGAAAAAACGGCCATCACAAATGTATACCTCCAATAAAGCGGAAAAACAAAACAGTATTTCAAGAAATGTATTTTATAGTGGAATTAACAGTCTAATTGGAGCTGTGTGCTTGCGTGTCATACCGCTCTGCATACTAACATCAGTGAACATTTTAGTTTATGGACCACCAACGCCTAAAGTCTTTCTTTATAGCTCTTTAAACAACAGTTTATCCAGACATGAAAACGGCTTTATTAAGCATATTACTGCTGTAGGTAGCATGGTTACAAGTTCGAAACAATGTTGTAGTATTTGAGTGAATGCTCGGGCCTTCTTTGTTACGAAAATGTTGTGGATGGCATAGCTCCCACTAATATGCTAGAAGTGCCCTTTTGATGCAAATCATTTACTTACTTTTGATTTATTCATGTTATTCATTGTGCAGTATTTTTTTTAATTTTCATACCCACTCTTTCTAGCTTAAAATTTTACAGCTATGGTTGTTCATGTTTGTTGTACTGTAATCTTAATAGGTGCATCTCTTACTGCCAAAGGAGATCTGCTGCGCCTGTCTTCCAAGCAATGGTGCGACAAAAGCTATCCTCTGATGCCATCAGTGTGCTCTAGTTGCACATGAAGTCAGTGATGGGCAGCAGTGCGCCCCTGGGCTCCGCAACAGGGGGCCCACAGTTCAGCTGGGGTAACGTCAATCACCTGCCCAAATTCAGGAGTTTAGTCGAATCAATCCTGCACCTTCGCGTCACTTCAAGTAATTAATTTTCACTGTATTTCAGCGGCTTTTCTATGCTTCATCTCCGACCACCTGCAATGCTGCAGTTTTTTCTACTAATGTCCAATGCAATGTTATCAATGGGTGTGCTTAAGCTACGCACAACATTCCCCCCCAAACCCCGCATTGGGCTGCAGCGCGCCCTTGTCCATTTTGCTTGCCCCATTTTGGCGAGGACATGGGGAGGAGGGACTGTGACAAGAAAGGTGCTGATGGGGGTGGGGGGGAATACATCTTTTTTAATTGGTTATACTTCGTTACAGTTTTATATTTTTATTACCAATGTTTTGAATTATATATCGATTCATTTAATATAATACAATTATAAAGATTTACCCACACATAAATGTAAATATAAATATATATTTTTCGTGAAAAAACCTTTAAGTGAAGGTTTAAAGCAACAACACCCTTGAAATGTGTTGAAAGCAGCGCTACCCTAATTGAGCTCATTCCTTCCCGCGATGTGCAGCCAAATAGCACACTAATTAAATCACTGGAAACTAGATCAGTCTGATTAAGCCCCGCCAAGCCACCCAATAAGCACTGGGCCTGGCCAGTGGCCACTTTGCCCTTTTTGCAGGTTCGTGGGCCAGTGGTCATAGCTACATACTGCTCGGAGCTTGGCGTTAGCCCCACCAAGACACCCAAAATAGCCACTGGGTCTTGCCTTTGTCCAACTCCCCACCATAACGGGTCTCCAGGTATAGTACATTTATATTAGCATTCACTGCACATTGGCCTACAAAATGAGTTTATCATATGTTCATATGTGAGAGAAAGGTTTACTCTGACAGATAATTTGCCATGAAATACATTGTAATTTCCTAGTGTGCTCTAGTTTCCAGTGATATCAGTGGTTATGTAATAAGTGATGTCATAAGTGAGGTAACCTGCAATGTTAGCAGCATGCTGCATGGGCTCTTCAACAGGGGGACTGAGGCCCGGAGTTCAAGCAGCAGCGTAGCTTCCAGCACGTGCCACATTTTAAGGGGTTTGGTGTTACACCATCACTTCAATGTCACTTCGACCCACGTTTTTTACCTTATTTAATAGTCTTGTTATGGGATCTCACACCACATGTTGTACTAAAGTACTTTCTTCTCATATCATCACAGAAATCATATTAAATATGAACAGTAAGTTTCTAAGCGCCATGAGATTTTTCGCCTGATTACGGGTCCAATGCCAATCTATGAGCCACCAGGAGGAGGGTGCGTGCAATACTTATTATTTTGACATACATTTTGAAAAGTGGTTTTGTACCCACCCCCTGAGAGAATGTACCGTGAGAACTTACCACAAATTTTCACGAGAAGGTAAAAACCGCGCTGCCCATGCACATGGCGTTCTTACTCCAGTGACTCAAAAAGCAAACCATGTTCACATCGGTATTCTCACGAACAGATGAACACGAATAAAAATAAATACTATCCATAGCCCAACAAACTCTCAAACTGCCAAGTGGCTACTGTTCCAGCCTCTCCGACCCTGTTGGCAAATATCCCCATATACTTTCCGAAAGTTCTAATTTCGAATTCTCACTACAATACTTGCAAGAAAGCCCTGCATTGGTGAAAAAACGGTGGCATTTCACAAATAATAAGAATCACTTGCTGTACTCCTCCATGGGAGATATATGAAGGATGCCCCACTCTCTGACAGATTGTTGAAAAATCTACTGGACATATTTGCATAAACCACCAAAAGGCACATCTAAACCGCTTTGTGGACAACTGGTTTCAATCAGTCCAGCAATATAGGCTGAACACGTATTAAATGAATGTACATTTTTCCTAAAGGACAGCCAATTCAAATAGTTTTAAAGAATGTACATTTTCCCTAAAGGACAGCCAATTCAAATAGTTTTAATTTTTTTTAAGAAACAATAACACTTTAGACCTTTTTAAACCGTTGCAGTAATTTTACATCACATTTTGATCAATCGGGCCAGAAAAAAACCTTTGGATATTAATTTTCGTACAAATATGTCAAACAAATCAAAGGTTATTAGAAACAGAATGTTCCCAAAGTCAATGGACAGTAGGTTTAACCTTAACTATATGGCAACAACTGATAAAACATTAAAAAGAAACTCCAAACAGACAGACCAGACAAGGTGATTAACCCCCCCACCCCCCGTTCCCCCGATGATTAGGTGACTGTGGCGGCTATAAGTAAGCACATTGAGTCGCTTGGAGGATTTTGCTGTGGAAAGTATTTGAAGGGCGAGACCAACCAGAAAAAGTATTCAACCTCATGGAGTCCTGACCTGGCCACAGCAAGTAAGCAGGACCTCACGGTTGCCTTGGCCAGGTCAGGGCTCTTTAAGGTCCATTACTTTTCCAGTTGGTCGCATCCAGAAAAAAAAAAGAAAAAAGGCAGATTTCACTTGTGAATTTCTAAGCTCCTAACAAAAAGTTGTGTGGAATCTGAGGGCGTCCTCGCTTCTCTCTGCCCGAAATCATCGCCTTTGGATCCCTACCCTCCGGGTGGATATACGAGGGAGGATCACCTGAGAGGGGACACATGGGGAAGGAAGATGATACCCTCAGATGAGACGTGGTATCGCCATTTCCCTTTTCCCATTAACCTGATGTTCCCCTAGCCTTTATGGGCTATTGTAAAACATCTCAGCATTCTCACTATGTTGCACCCTATGTAAAACACCACTTTGGTACTGAGACGAGGAAGAGGGTCTCAGAGAGAAACCATTTTTAAAGGCAGGCAGGTAGGTCTTAATAATTTGCCTAACTATAGTCAGGCAATGGAAGGAGAGCTAACTATAGTCAGGCAATGGAAGGAGAGAGCTCTGTGATAAACCTAAGGGTTTTTCTCCCATCAATCCCGGGGATCCTTTAACCAGGTGGCCAGGGGAGGGCCAATGCTCTTGATCCCTACACTGGGGGCGAACATCATGTTACAGAGTTGCTGTTAAAATCAAAATTACATTAAATTATCTCCAAAATAAAAAAATGCTTGAGACAACAATCCCATTCTCGTGCTAAACATCAATATAGAAATCGAGCCAGCCGAGAAGACAAACACATTATATAATTATTCACCATCACCAGTCTATCCCCCCTTTTCCGATAGTTACCTATCCGACTCCCCTCCGATTTTCATGGGTTACAACTCCCATGATCCACGTTTCCCTCTGACTGCCAAAATACTGTAACAAAAAAGAGGTGAGCCAAGACAACTCTACGTGCTGAATGGCCACGTCACACTAACAAGGCCAGGCAAAGTCAGGCAATTGACTACAACTCTAAAGTTCTGAAACCTATTGAAACCAAATCAACGTAAGGGGTGTAGCCTAAAGCAGAAGGACAAACGATTCAGAGAGTAAGTGGGTTGGCGGTTTGAAGGAGAAGCTGTGCGAGAGCTAAACAGAGCTAGACGTAGAAAAATGTAAGGCTGAGAAGCTGGAAGACTGCAGGCTGAGGCAGTTAGCTTGGCGAGGGAGCCATGTCCCCAAAAAGCCGCAAGAGTTCATGGAAGGAAGCAGAGGGGCACAGTAAAGCCTTCCCTCCATCTGCCCAAAGACTGCTTGTTGCCCCAGGCCTGCAAGGCCTACCGGAATCTCTGAGGGGCAGGTGAGCAAGACCTTGACCTCGACGAGTCGCACATTGAAGGAAGCGCTAAAGCAATCACAACCAGTGAGTTCAAAGAAAGGCAGAGCCCGGGTTTGTGAAAGGCGCGTTTAAAATACTAAGTTACAAGCTAAGTTAGGTGTATGAAGATAAACGCACTGAAGTGAAAGTTTTTGATTGTGATGAACAAAGACCCACCATGATAAACATAACAGAGCGGTCCTGTGTATGAAGACACGTTGTTGAACGCCTCCCTGAAATGTAGAAAGTTCTTGTTCATGAAAGCGAAGAATGAATAGTGAAATTGAAATATGTTTAAAAGCCTAAAAGAGAAACCACAAAGTAGAGAAGGTGTGCCAAGATCCTATGGAGGTTCGTATGAAAATGAACTGTGTCTTAAGATAGTGAAAGAGAGTGACTATTCATGTGATGCCTGGGGTACGCTTTGAGAATTTAAGTACAAGTACAATTACTAGAAAGAGACTCTACTTCTTAAGATAGGCGACAAGGTTATTGGAAGTTCTGAAATGTCTGGATAATGTATAAGGTAGTTACTTGGGTCAATGTCGTCATCTAAAATGACTTCCTTCCTCTTCTGTACGTTCATCTTCTTGATGTACATCCTCTCCTTCTAGTAAGGGCTGATCTTCATGATCCCTTCCTTTTTTTTAAAACTCCTCTGAAAACTCAGTTTTCCTCTTTTTTGAAGGCGTTCATAGAAGTCCATGAAGACCCCATTTTGTCCATGATATTTCTGAATCTTTCTTTACCTTAGCCTTCACTTTGCGGTGTAGGAGTTGCCTTACTGGGTTTAGAGTTGTCCTCTAGTTTCCTCTTTTACTCCAAAAAAAAACATTTTCTACATAGCGGAAGAAAGCATCTCCTAACCTTCTATTTGAGTAGGTGAGGATGTATTTGTTAGTGATTTCAGTGTAGAAGCGTCTGTGTGTTATTGTGTGAATGGTTTTCTGATGTGTAGTAGATTTTTATACTGTGCTAAAGTTCGAAAAGTGTTCCTATATGTTTGATTTTCAATGCATGCAATTTTCGACTGTCAGATTAGGGTGCATCGTCAATCGCTCGCTCAGGCGTTATCCTTGGGCAGGCGTCATCCGGCTTAACTTTGGGGCTGTGTTTCTTCTGCGCAGCATTAAAGGTGCCAGGAGATTCCTCCACAGCCTGACTTAACATCTCCCTTCAGAGCTGGTGGCAGGCTATCGAAGACTATGCCCATTTTTCGGCATAGAAATATTTCACAGTAGCAGTCAGTAGATTCAGTCAACGATTCTTCTGCCTGCTTAGTGTAGGCTGCTCAACTAGTTTGACACTCTTAGTTTCTTTGGTTTGAAGAGCTTACACACTCGACACCCAGACTTGTCATGGTCCCTTGGAAGGCAACTGCTGCAGACACGGTGTGTGTCCTTCCTAGGAACTTCGTGTTGCATGAGGAGCAGAAATGAAATGGAGTATTCTCCGTTGGAGACGAAGAAACTGAGCATGCTAGAGAGCGTTAAACTATGCAGGTACATAGACATTCTACAATTAGGGTCAATAGGTTTATAATCTTTTTTCCCCCAATCATCCTTCTTTTCACCTTTCTGCATGCAGCGCCTTTCGACGTGATGATCGATGGATGCCAGTTCTGCCATTTGACTTTATGCCAAAGAGAAAAATGTTGGTCTCAATTGGCCTATACCAAAATGCCAGCATTCGGGATCTCAAACTACCAGAACCCTGCGTTTTGCATCCAACCTAATGCCAGAAAAGAAAAATATACGATTTATGGACGTCGACGATGTATATGGGTAACCATATGCATAGAGGAGGGATAGCGTAACCTCTGTTCGTAGCGCCCTTTGTTCGAATTCGAAAAACAAGATGTAATACTTTGATCATCCAATAGATGGCGGCCTATGCAAAGCATGCGGATCTTAGCAGATTTGCACGGTACACCCCTTTCAGCACGGCCGTTTCGCTGCAGGCCAGTTTGGTGCGGCCAGTTGGCCGCAGCGGCCAGTTTGGCGTTCCCATTTCGGCGCAGAAACCTTTCTGGCGCTGCCGATTTGGCACGAGGGACATTTGGACGTGGCTGACATTGCAGCCACGTCTAAACTTCCTCACGCCAAATTTAAAAGCATCATTATTTTCAAATGCAGCACGTTGACAGGAACCGTGCCTGAAAACGTGTTGCATTTGTAAACAGGGAAGTGTGTGAAGGATCGGCGAAGGTTGGGCATACCTCTAACTGCTCTCTCCTCTCCTTCTCGCTACACGGGCCCACGCCTTGCTGTCTCACCTGCCAAAGCGCCAGCCTTTAGCCAGTGGGCTTGCTCGTTCATACAGCATTCCTTTCCCATGTTGGATGGAACAAGTCCTGGGACAATTCCAATGGGACAATTCCTGGTTTTGGGGGCAATTTGATTCCCCTAATGTGCTGTCAGGTAAGAAAGCAAGACCTAAACCAACATATTTGTACGTTCACACGCCCTACTCTGACATTCACACTACAGCCTAGTGACTACTCTGAACTAAACCAACCCAGAAGAGTTCTTGGGCAAGAGGGAGGGTCCCTTTGAGAATACTTTTAAAACTTGTTCACATTAATTCAGTTGTGTCAGTTAACCCTTGAAATGCTCCATTAAATGCCAGGTGGGCAATAGTAGACAAGTTCATTTTGCAAAACAGTTGCATTCTGGGGGGGCCTAAAGAAAAACATGAGGCTTGTCCCAGCAATATGTGCACTGTTGAATAATGAACCACGCAAAACAATGAGAATATCCCCCCCCCCCGCCAAAAGATCCCCATGAAATATAATAAAGCATTTGGGCAATACGGAACCACGCAAAACAATCTGAATACCCCCCCCCCCCACCGTCGCAGCGCCGAACTGGGCGCACCAAAATGGGTGCACCCAATTGTCTCCTGCACCGAATCGGTCGCGGCGAATCGGCCCGCGCCGAACTGGCCGCGCCTAATCGTCCTGCTCCGGATTCGCAAGCCTCAGGAAAGAAACAAAATATATATACATATCACGCATCAGATACTTAGTTTATCCTAAATGTCAATGATATACTTTTACATGCAAAATTCTCTATATGTAGCAGGTGAAATAATCTGGTTGCCAGGAATACAGTTTAGTAAAGGGTTTCTCTTAAAACATGAACTAAGCAAATCTCCAAGGGGGAAATTGGAAATCTTTTTAGCACAACGCAACCATGTCCTGTGTGGTTGCACATAATACGCAAAATTTCTCAAACAAAAGTCTTGGACGTTTGCTTTATGCAAACCTATAGTCATTTCGTAGATGAGTAACAAACTTGCAGTGTGAGAAAGACGCTCTATGGTAAAAACAGACAGACATGCGTGATGGTAATGTGCTGCTCACCAGTCCTGCATGGGCCATGGTCTTCAGCTCAAGCTGCAGCACTCGTTCCTGCCCTGGCAGCCCCGCTGTGGCAGTCATCGGCGCTCTGTTTTCATTGCTCAGGAAGTAACGATTGCCTTTACCTCCAGCTCCTCCATAAGCTGCCACGTATTCGTCACCCGGCTGGGCGAGATCAGCAACTATATTCTCATCTTCTATCACCAGGGTGCCTGGAGGTACCTGGAAGTAAATGTGCACCAGGAGGGAAAATGAAAAAAATAGTAACTCATTAATTAAAAAAATATACGAGACCACTGTAGATCAGTAAGACATACGTGTTTCACTCTTTTGAGTTGGAAGAGTGTTACCTTAATGTACAAATCTGCTCCATTGCATCCAAAACAATTTTTCTTCCGACCACCCTCTCCATCAATCCCTCGATACACTGGCAGAATGGAGGCCAAGGATTTCACTTGCTGGTCAACTGAAGAAAAGAAAAGCAAGTCTGGTCTTATATCTGGCCTCACAGCCAAATAACAGACTTTAAAATCTACTTCAAGTGTACAAAGCGAGTCTGTGGTTTCAGGCAGTGCATTACTAGTCGGTCATTGAAAATAATGGGAACAATTGTTGTTAGCAGGTGCTTTCCTCCAGCAGTGCTTCACTTACATGAAGTACATTTCATTGCTGTTTAAAAGGTAGCATCTGGAGAGAGATCTTATTTACATACAAGTGCATGCCTAACTCCCAAACCATTCCAGATGACCTTCTCACCAATCTCCCGTCCTGTCAGAGCTAACCAGTGAAAACCTGTAGCTAGCAGTCCGTTTTCATAACCACCGTGTCCGATCCCTCTTCAGTTGGAGGACAGCTGAACTGTGTTCCTGTTTTCAGATCTCTATCGCCAACTGTGAAACTTGGGTGTAAGGCGAGCAGAGCTATGTAGCTAATTGGCAGAGTCTGTGGAGCTTACTTTATAGAAAGATGCTTGCCTTTTGGCCGAGCATTCCAAAAACTACTTCCTGATGATATGGGGCTGTTGGCTCAGTTAACCTAAAAAATATGTTGCATAACGCACACATTGACAAATAAGTGAACCCAAATTCCACAAGATATGGCCAATTCCCCATAGCGTCATTCAAAAACGTAGGATGGCATTGGTAGAGAAGCATGCAGTAAAGACTGAAGAGGAATGGGGTGGTTAAACAAATTACTAGCACATGCTTTATTACACAGAGTCAAACCTCAACAGTTCTCAATCCCGGTCTCACTCAATGCTCGGTTGGTTTTGACGGATATACTGCTAGACTACCTTATGAAGAAGTACCAGGTGACAGGCAAGGTCTAGTTCTCAGCTGGTCAAATGGAGGCATTTTAAAAATATATTTGTCAACAAACAAGAAATGGATAGCCGGTCGCCCATTAATGGGCTCATGCTTGCCTGTGAGAAACTGGGAGTAAGGCTCAGTTGAATTAGGATTACTAATTGGTAACACTAGCATAAGAATGTTGATGAAAGGAATACTTTGGGTTAGAATTTGGCACCCTTAGAAATTCCTATTACACAGAACTTTCAGATGGACAAAGTTGAAAAGTGTTATAAAACAAATCATCCAACTTTCATAGGCCAGACCGTCTGCCCTACGAGATGGCTGAGAGATGGCACTTTTGCCACCCAAAGATACAAAGCTTTTACCTTTGAGGATAACATGACCTCCATCTCCTCCATCACCACCATCGGGCCCCCCATATTCTTTTCGTGGCTCACTGTGGAAACAGCTGCTACCTTTGCCTCCATGTCCTCCGGAAACACAGATTCTGCGATGGTCTACAAAGTGCCTAGTCTGAAACACAGAGTACAGGTGAGCTATTATCTGTCATACTCGGCAGACAGATGGCAATTCTGTACACAAACTCACTGCCACCTACAAAGCGGTCAGCTACATCTATGTTAGAAGGGTGTAAGCCCATCCAGAACTGTTTAATATTTGCATTCTGGTAGTTGTAGTTTTTGTTTTTTCATTATACATGGACAATCTCATAATGCAAAGAAACAAACAGGAGTGGGTGGGCTATCGACACATGGTATACTTGTTGACAGACTTGAGACTCTACAATTAATGTCCTTGCTCTACAAACCCAAAGAGGAACTAGAGAGGCAGGCTGTACATGCACAATGGAATGCCGTTAGTGTGTACAAGTAAGCAGCATGGCTGAGCAAAATCAACAACAGGTAGCAGCTAAAGGCAGGGGGCACATCTGTACTAGACGAGAGAGAGAAAATCCATAAAGGCAGACAGCTGATTGAGACAGCATTTGCAGGCTGTTTGCTGAAAAACAGTCACTACATACAGGCACACTGACAAATTATACAGCAGATTTATTTTGTAAATCTTTTTGATTAAACTTTCTAACATAGTGCAAACAAGTGCAGCATAGATCTGAGCAATTGCATAACATAGAGTAGCATAGGTGGCAGTACATCATTGTCACTTGTCACCCATGCATGTTCCCAATCCCAGTTCCTTAAATCTCTCATACACCCTGTTTAACTCTTCCCGCATCACCTCTCCTCTCTTCAGACACCTCCCCTCCCCAGTACAGCAGTCATCTCTTCCCCTCATCACGGGGGCTTCAAGTCTGTTGAGGATTGTAACTCATTTAACAGCCGACTCCAATCCAACCCCACCCAGTCTTCCAACATGGGGTCTCGGGTCCTCTTTAGGATCTCTAGTTCCGCCATCCCCCACCTACAGATGTCTTCAATCCACTGTCTTAAGGATGGACCCTTCCATGCTTCTTCCATGCTATAGCCACTCTCCTTTTGGCCAGTACTAGCATAAATTGGGCTAGCCGCCTCCACGTTTTGTGGCGTTTCCCACTCTGCAGCAATCCCCATAAACATACTTTTGGGACACATTCAAAACTGGAGCCCAGTAGGCCGTTAATTCTCGATACTAAGTCTGCAGCCACTGAGCACCCTGACAACATGGGCCAGGTCCCTACCCGACATCTCAGCAATCCTCACTCAAAGTAAAGTAAAATGTCTCAAGGTCTTCCTGATCTGTTCCCACATTTTCGCTTAGTCCGTTTCCCGGGATCTGTTTCCCTGCGTCTCCCTGCCACTTAGCCTTAACTGCTAGCTCCCCCTTCGGGAATAGCTCACCTATTGACTGATAAATCCTAGAGATTCTGGCGCCCCCACCCCAGCGTCAGTACCACTTCCATTATTAGATTTGTAGCGGGTTCCTCAGGGATGTCCTCCCATATTCTTGCTAAGCGCTTAACCATTGACCCGTAATCTAGAAACTGCCCCCTAGAAATCCCATATCGCTGTCTCCATTTCTCAAATGGCATCACTTTACCTCCTTCACACAAGGTCCCTACTGTAGTGCATCCCTTCTCCACCAGTCCCCAGAGTCCCATTCTCCGTACGGCCGACCAGGGCCCCGAGTCCGCGCTCCATGGTAAGTTTGCACTATAAAGCCCCAGTACCTGTCCAAAAGTTTCTTCCAGATCTCTCGTACCACATGGAAAACATTCGTATTCCCCTCCCCCCCCCCCCCGATGACTCCCCACAGTAATTCCACTTCGATGAGCCGGGAGACTCCCCAGCAATCCTGTCAGCAGCTCCCCATCAGAATCCACCCACATTAACACTGCCTGCAGCTGGGCTGCCATAAAATATTACTCATAGTTTGGTAGGCAGAGACCCCCTTCTTGACATGGACGTCGTAGCGATCCCAGCGAGACCCTCTTCCTCCCCGAATTCCACAATAGCTCCCCAACTCGTTCATCTAACATCTTAAAGACTTTCTTAATGATATAAGGGGTGTTGGGAAAATAATAGAGGAGTCTTGGGAGAATTCGCATTTTGCATAAAGCTACCCTACCCATCTACGATAGGGGTAACGTCTTCCAGAACTGGACCGAGTCCCCTATCCGAGTGAGTGCCCTGCCTGTATTGTATACAAAAGTTTATTTGACACTGAAAAATCTGGATACCCAAATACCGAAAGGAGTCTTCCCCCCCCCCGCACAAGTCCCCAGTCCGGGGGGGTCATCAGATCCCGATTGCAGAGACCCCCTAACAGAAACAACAATGATATTTTCTATAGTGATATGATATCCCAAAAACTTTCGGAAGTTGTCCAGCACTTCTAGCAGGATTGGTAGATTGTTTAACGGATTCCCCACGGATAATAACAAATCATCAACGTATAAGGAGATCACGTGTCGTACCCCTCCCAACAGGATGTCTGCATCCACCATTTCTTTCCTGAGGTATCTTGCCAACGGTTCCACCACCATTGCAAACAATATCAGGGAGACCGGGCACCCTTGCTGCGTCCCTCTGCTTAACGTCCATTGCAGTGACACCCAGTCATTTGCTTTCACTCTTGCCATTGGTTTGTTGTACAGAAGTCGTAACCAGCGACATAGGTTGTCCCCGAACCCATAGGCCCCCAGCACCCGAAACAGCCATTCCCACTCCACAGAGTCAAATGCCTTCATGACATCAAATGAGGCCACCATCATGTCCTCTCGAGAGTCCCCACCTAACCTGATCCATCACATGATCCAACCGATGAAGACTCATTGTAGTGCTTTGCCCCCCTACGAACCCACACTGGTCTGGGTGTACCAGACATGTTGCCACTTTGGATAATCTGGTAGACAGTACCTTACACAGGATCTTTGCATCAACATTTAATAACGAAATCGGACGATAGGATGCACAATCGAGGGGGTCTTTATGTTCCTTTAATAGGACAGTTATTGTTTCCTGCATCGATTCTGGGAGAATCCCTGTCTCGAAGGCCTCGTCATAGACCTCAAGTCGGGGGACCAATAGTTCCTCGAACCCACAGTAGAACTCTACCGGAAGTCCATCTCCTCCTGGAGATTTACCCTTTCTCACCCTTAACGCCTCGTATATTTTGGATTCTTCGATTGGTTCAAATAGATTTCTCCGGACCTCGCCCATGAGGGCCCGGTAATTTTGCCATATCTAGGAATTCCCATGCGTCCTCTTCCGGATATGTCCCCTCACTCGTATACAAGGATTGATAGAAATGTCAAAAAGGTAGCGTTGATGCCTTCTTGGGTGAAGGTTAAGTTCCCAGAATCCCCTCTAATCTGAGCAATTGTGTTCCGAGGCTGCTCCCGTCAAATCAGCCAGGCCAATAATCGCCCTGCCTTACCACCCTGGCCGTGAATCCTTACGTCTCTCTGACTCCCATCAAATATTGAAAGTGAGTCCTGTGCTTCCCGATGCAATGCCAAAATGTCAGCTAATTCCGTGCCACTGTCTTGGCCTGTCGCCGCCTCCTGCTTCAGGGTAGTAATCTCCCCTTCCAATTTGTTTTTAACTTTTCCTCTAGAGTTCTCTTAACCCAGATTGATTTAGTTTACAGAGTCCACTAACCGTGAATTTGAACGCTTCCGATAGGAATCCCCACCTGTCCACCGAGCCCTCATTGTTTTCAAAGAAAACGGATATCTCCTCTTTCAGCGATTCTCTAAATGTTGCATCATCCAAGACCACGACAGTGTCCAGGAGTCCAGGAGCACATCAGCGGTCTCCGTTGTATCCCCCCCATGCTTGTTACATGGGGAGAGTGATCAGAGAGCATCCTTCCTAGGTATTCCGTGTCAGAAATCCAGCTGCGAGTACGTTCCAATGCGCCCCCGAGAAATCGGAGTAACCATGATCCTGCCCATGAGAACCCCTCCACAACTCCACCAGGTCCCAATCATCTACTATCTTCCGCAGTGACGACAGTGCATGCCTGAGCTCCCTGTGCTGTCCAAATTAGGGTGTAGAAGGCAATTAAAAACCCCTCCCATATAATTCGGGTTTCTGGATTTCGTTGAACTTCGAAAATATCAGATATCTGACCGTCTGTGACTTTTTTAAATATTTCCCGGGGACTAAATACTGGCATTTTATATAATTTTAATATAATTGCGGCGGGAGCAGTATTCGAGCTGCTGTTTTGCGTGGTCTTGTTTCCAAGGTATTCTCCCAGTCCTGGCTGTACTAAGCTATTGGAACTGACATTACATTAACCACTATTGTCACCTTGTGGCTGAAGGTTGAATTACCCATATAAATCCCACATGCCGACCTGAACAGCTTTCCAACTGTTCATTTACTAAGTAATTTCCCCTCTGTTGGCATACACCGTTGGAATTAGGCTAACGAATATCAATGGCAAAGTCACATTTACAGTAAACTTCTAAGCAAAGACCCTATCAAAGACCACTTTTTTGCTGGTTTGAATCACGGTCCCACACTGCATTGGGCACGTTATTAAAGATGAAGGCTCGTGGACTGAATGGTGATTTTAGTCTTTATTGTATGCTTTTCACAACAGTTGCCTTTACAGTGGACTTTTTTTTTCTATTAGTCGATAGTTATCTAGTTAATCTTCCTCGTATTTGTCTCAGTGTTCCCATTCATAAGTCAGAAAGATGGACGATTGTTTTGGTTTTGATGCATGCTTGTATGGTGTAGCCAAAGGTGTTGGTTAAGTGTTCAGTGGCCTACTTGCTGCCTCAATAAGGCACGTGTGGCATATGTGTTCCTTTTGATTCAATCTGGTGTCATTTGCTAAATCTATATTTTCTTGGGGGGAAATGAAGCGCTGGAGCTGTTGTCGCTTGTTTTACTTATGTGTCATGGCTGTGCATCTGGGAACACACGCGTTAGGTGCGTTCCTTCAGACGTATCTACACTACAAGCACTGAACAGCTAGCAGATCGTGTTAGTTGTTGTAACTCCCAAGTCCAATTAACTGTTTGTTGCGGAAAGCTTTGCATCTCCTCTGCTTTGTTATACACAAGACCTAGGTGTTAAGTGGTGCGTTAAGAGAGAGGCCACATGTTACATTATGTGGTGAAACCAAATATCCAATGTGCACCCCTCAATACATCAACAACAAAGATTCAAAAATATTTACTAAAATGAATTGGGTCGCCTGATTTCTGCGTCCTTAAGGCTACCGTGTTCTTGTACAAGAGTCATCCTTATTCGATATTTTTGAGCAGGTGCATATCATGGAGCAAAACTAGGGCAAACATGTCAAGGTTGAGGGTGAATATGTTTCTGTTGTACTTTAATGGTATGTTAAGCCCCTACAGATTACATTGACCTATGCAAAAAGAAGACTTTCCCCCAATATTAATATAAAGCATGCATAGATGTTGCTCTGCACACTACATACTATAGATCTGCAAAGTGACTGTACACTTCCAAGGGCAGAGGGGCATAGAGACAAGCTCTTGGACAAATAGGGTGAAGAACACACAGGAAAAAAGGAGATGGAGGCAAAAGTAAGTGAAGGCTTAGGGATGAGGGGTCCTGTTTGGGACTCCCCATTTAAAAGAAGAAAATGAAAACAGTCGACGTAGAAGGGCCAAAGTAGAAGATCACAAACACTCTACACACATTTTCTCTTGCACAGGCAGCACACACAAATGTAACAAACATTTTGCTAATCTGCCCCTATGTGCAGGGTGACCAGATGTCCCCGTTTTCCCGGGCCGGTGCCAGATGCAGGGGTTGCATGGTCTGGCACATCCACAACACAGCCAGCTGTCCCTTCATCCTCTTGGGTGCCAGGAGGACACAGGTCGGATTGCACCAGGTGTGCAATGCCCACAAAGCTGCCAGTCCCTGAGGGAGTGCCTGTGCCACCGGCCCCCTTGGTATTCCTAATCGCTCTCGAGGGATCAATGGGCCCAAAGTCAGGGGTCACTTTGGGAACAACATCACAGCTTCCAGTTTGGGGAACTTGCTGAAAACTGGATGTTGATCACTTTATGCGACAGGCCCAGTTAGATCAGGGTGTACACTGTGTGCACATAGCAACCTTATTACAGCTCTTAGAAAATAGCGCAGTGCGGCATTTTTTATTTTAAATGTTTTTACAGGTATCTTATTTCATTCAAAGTGTGGAATGGAGTGCAGCATCTACGTGCACAATCCAAGGGGTCTTAAATATGCAGCAGCACTAAAACACTAACCTTTTCTTTTTTCCACACAAAATACACGTAAACACGTTGGAAGAAGCTAGTGTTTGTTTCATGAATAATGCTAACAAAAATTTAGTCTGTGATTGATGAACATCTTTGAGCGATGGTTGCAATAGTGTGATTTTCAAGGTTAACCTCTCAAACCTGGGCATAGGTTATTCTTGCAGCCGGTCATGAGGTAGGGTAATATCTCTCATTTATTTATTTAAATAAATAAATGAGAGCTATTACCCTACTTATGCACGCAATGAAACAATGCAAGAATATTTGTGTTTGCACTGGAAAATCCATGATTTTTTGAAAGGGGCAAATGGGAAAACACAGATAAACACAGATTATGAAACATTTTGAAAACACTGGAAAAACACCCATGGAAGGAAAAAAGAATAAACCTCTAAAACAGGTGAAGAGGAAGGTACCGACAAGTGAATGCAGTAGGGGCAGCCCCCCTTAACCCCCAACTTAAACTAGGCATAGAAATCTGTGTGGGGTGATCTAGGCCTTCAAATATGCAAAAACTGAAATCGTAGTGCTTAAAAATGTGAGTGCTTTGAATTGCGTTATGTTTATAAAGTCCAAAATGCTTTAAATCATCAATGGTGTAGTAAGTAGCGCAGGATACAGAATATGTACTATAAAAATCAGGTAGAAAATGACAAAAGGTTAAAATATGACCAGACATAAAATAATTAATTATATGCTGCCCACCCCTTTAATTCGAAACCTCGCCTTTAATGACCAATAGAAGGTATTTAATGAAGCTCATCTTTGTTTACAGTGTTGGAATGAGTCAGCCCCTTGTACGAAAAGTTTCAAGGCCACAGAGCCCTAATCTTGCCAATGTTCCATGCAGAATCAGGTAGCAGCCTGGGACCAGACAGCGGACGATGCCGTGTCTGGGTTTCTTGGCAAGAGGACGCAGCTGCATGACAAAATAAGGGTCCCTGAACCAGGAAATCAAGGGGCGATTGCCAAAATGTATCTCAAAGTGAAGGTTAAGCATATAATGACTAATCGACAGGTGCGAGATTAATGCCAATGGAGAGTTTTGCTCCGACGTGGATTAAAAAAAGGTTGGGGCTGACTCTCATTCTCAGAATTCGTATTTAAACAGCTCCGTCTTCAGCACAGGGGCTGAGTTCTTGTACTTGACAACGATGCAGTGTGCGTCAGTCTGGCGTGAATAAACCTGATGTCCACGAACAAGCCTGTCTCCGTCTCATGGTATGCTGAGTATTTTTCTGAGTGTTGAGAGCCCAGCAGAGGGGCAAAAGGGGGGTCCCGGGACCTCCAGAGCACATGGCGAGCCAGTCCCAGAGGGATAGAATGATGAACGACCATCTCTTCAAGCCCCAAAGAACCTGGACATTCAAGATTAAGGTGAGCCATACTGTTCTGCCCAAGACAAGAGTGGAGTAAAGGGAGTAGAAAATAAGATGGGATTGGGCAGCTTGCAGCTGTCCTAGCAGATAGAAAAGAAGGGACAGAAAGGCAGAACCGTATGGCAGAAGGGGACTATATATTTTTGGCAACTTTTCAGGGGAAAATAATGTCAGAGTCCAGATTTGGAAAAAAAGCCAAGAAATCCAAAAATGAGCAAAAACTCTGAGGGTCTTGCAGGCATGATAGCATGACAGAGGGCCTTGTCACCTGGGGATAGGGGAGGACAATATTGGGGTACCCCCATGAAAAATTTGGAGGGCCATTTTTGGTAGGCCATTTTTGGTGGACCATTTTTAGAAATCATTAGGAGACCCCTTTTAGAAAAGTATTTTTCAGTTAAAGTTTTAACAGCTTTTTAGAAACAACTGTAAAGTATTCATGGGGAACCCCCCTTAAAAGGTAACGGAGGGAGGTGTGATATGAACAAAAATAACATCAGAGTAAGAGTATAATGTTATATAAGGGAAAAGAAAATATTGACTTGAGGATGGCCAAGCAATAGAGAGATACCGGGAGGATGCCCGAGCAATAGAGAGATATACCGGGAGGATACCCGAGCTAGAGGATACCTATGCTTTAATATAGCGCAAGAAAAAGCCTGCATTTAAAGTCCTAAAAAAATAGGATGCTATAGGAGACCAAACCGATTAAAAGACGTTTTTGAAAGAAATGGCCTTACATTCCAGGTCGGAATATTAATAGGGGCATGATGTATCCGAGAGAGATGGCATAAGAGGTGCACATATATGTGGCTAGCCGAGTACGTTTGGTTTTTGTTTATCTGTCATGTTATATGTTATGTTGTTTGTTTGATTTTGTGTCATATTGTTTGTGTGCACTGTATGATATTGTTTATGATAATAAATGTATTTTCAAGATGATCTAAAAAACTTGGCTTTTAGCCAAAATTTGAAAGTGCTCAAAACTAAAAAATGTGCAGATGGCTAGATACTGTAATTCAAAGTAAACAAAATCATGGTGGGCCCACTTCAAAAGAGCCAAGCACGTCTGAAATAAATGAAAAAGAACTGTTCCCCTTTTAAGCCATTATAAATGAATGTGAAATTAACCGTTCCTACACGGGTAGCCAGTGAGCAGCTTACCTGGCTTGAGTAATGTGTACTCTTGCGAATGCTGAGAGCTGCATGCAGCATTGCTCTGTACTATTTAGAGCCTGTTGAGATTTTTTGTTCAGGTGCCTGCAAGGGTGGCATTGTAGTAGTCCAAAGTAACTCTGATAATGGCACGGGCGATGGATAAGCAGTTTTGTGGGGAAAGGAAAGGTTTGATGGCATTAATGAGCTTGGCAGTGAGGCTGAGGCAATGGCACTTAATGATAAGTGCAACGGAAGAGATTGTAGCATTTAACCTTTCATGACATGGACAGGGGTGAGTCAAGGAACACTCCTATGGGTTGTTTTTACAGCTACAGAGACAGTGCTGGGATTGAAGGAGGCATTGGTGAACGTCTTGACAAACGACATAAGTGGTTCCACAGTCTTTTAAACTGGCGTGCGGGCAGGAGCAGGCAACGCCTTTGCAGCTGGTCTGATTTTATTCATGATGTCCATTACTTCTGATTTAGAGATTTCTCTGAAGTTGAAAGGTGTTATTGGGTCCTTTGAGACCTCTTTTTTTCCGGGGAGTTTGAGGATAGCATAATGTACTGAATGACGATTTGTGGAGTGCTCTTCAAATTTCTTTTACAGAAGCTCCACCTTGTGTAGTAGGACAGACTGTGTGGTGTTGCACCAGGGTTGGTCTTTTATGATTTCTTGAAGCCTTGGCGGCTGGCATGGAGAAAATCCTTTGAAAATAGTGAAAAACCTTTTGATTCAGAACTAACAGTTGAGATTCTGTTATTATAGGATTCAGATGGTTGAGGAAAGGATTGGATGACAAAGCCTAAAAGCATAATGATGTTGTTTAGGTTATCAAGGAAAGCATGTTTTGGTTATTTTGAGCACCATTTAAATATGGGCATAATTCTCAAGGCATGAAAAAGGCAGAAGGCCGATGAGATTGTTTTGGGTAAAAACGAAAGTATTTTATTATTATGGCAATGGCATGGTAATATAGACAGCTGTGTGACCTAGTGGAAAAATGATGAAAATATTTAATAAATACATGTGCAGGCCATGAACATTTATGAACAAGGAGGAGAGAGATGACCTCCACCTAATCAGAGGCAGCCATAAAGTAGGGAAACGTGGCGAATGATTAGGAAGCAAACAAAATGAAATAAGAATCAAGAAGGACAGTAATGGTTCAGATACAAAGATTTAGGTTAAACAACATTACAGATGACGGTATACCTAGACAGGGCTTAAGGAATATAAAGTGGTACTTTCCTTACAGCATCACACAGTAAAAAGAAAGGAAGTATATTTTAGTATACATGACAAAAATGAAATGAGTACTCAATATAAATGAAAGACTATTAAAAAAAAAGGATTACAAATGTTAGGTAGACTTTGGCCCTTTTTGGCACAAGAAAAAAAAAAAAGAATTTGCAAAAGATGAAAATAATTGATTATCTTAAAAGAAATTGAAGGAGGGAACGATTGGACAAATGAAGGGATAGGGCATACAGCCAGAAGCATAAAACAGGCAAAAAAAAAAAAAAAATTGAAAACAAATCGCACTGATGAAAAATCTTGGCTTACAATAAAAAATAGCGTAGAGTAATAAAAGATATCCGTTATCATGGAGAATGAGGAAAAGGGTATGTATGGTTGAACAAAAACTGGGTAAACCAAACAAGGAAGATTATGCACAAAGACAATTTATGAAAATATATTGAGGCAAGTAAAAAAAAAAATGTTTGAGTGCTTGTAACGATTTTGATTCATGTTACAGATAACAGTCGTCGATCTTTCACGGAAGCACGAGAAATGCCTGCATGGCCTTAATTAGGGAGAAAAAGAAAAAGGTAAGTACTAGTTCATGCTAAAAGGGTGTGGACACACAGTTCCTCAGTACTAAAAGTAAGATGATCCAGGTGAGTAACAGGAAAAGAGGTAGTAAGAGACAAAATGTCTTCAAGTGTGTAGCTGTTTTTCCCAGGATAGGTGCCATCAGTTGTGGAAAGAGTAGAAAATAGATGACAGCATGGCCATTAAAGACAACCGCAGAAAACAGAAGTCCAATTGAAGGTAGGTAATTATTTTTGTTTTCACAATGCCAAAGATGGTTGATTTGACAGCGGTATACAATTATTTAGAATAGGCAAACACTGTTGTGTACAATAAAAATTGGAGGCACATAGTAAGAATTGGTGCCATAGTCTCAAACACAGGGGTAGACTATATGTTAGGCAGGGACAGTGTGCAGCGAAACGCCTTGTTTGTCTCAACAGGATGAAAGTAAAGCACAAGAAGGAAAGACCATGGCCCAACACAACCGGGAAAAGGATGAAGAAGCCGAAAGCAGCAAGAATTACTGCTAAGGAGCAAGTATGTACAGCTGACCGGCAAGAACGTTCTGCTAAGCTGAAGAAGCATGTGCAGCAAACCAGAGCACCATTGATTAAGCAGTAGCCCTGATATCAAACAAAGGTTGAAAAATATCCTTTTTTGAAGTGCACCAAAAGTTAGGGAAAACACATGAGTAAAATGGCCTGTAAAAATATATAGAAGTGAATCCAGAGAATATTTTTGTAAGTAGAAAGGAGGAAGGGGTTTTTGGGTGAGAAGAACCTCGACCCCCTTGCCAGTACCTGAATGACTTGTGTCTCTATTTCGATTTCCTAAAGACAATGGGGATCCCCAAGAACATCATCTACTATGGATGTGCCTAGAAGACAAGAAAAGAAGAAGACATCCTTCTTTAGTTGTTATTTTTATTTCCTTAGGGTTGCATGAGTCACCCTCAGGAGAAAAATGTGTCCCATGAAGGACTTAATGTTTTAAATGACGGGAAAAAAAACTGGTTCCAGCAGACTGAGACACAGTAAATGATGTGGGTGTATCTTGTCTAGGAGGCAGGAATGACCCATGAAATGTTCTAAATGAAAAACCCACGGACGTTCAAAAGACATGATAAACTGTAGTGTGTTTAGGAGGTAGGGTAAGATTGCTAGAATATGCAACCAAAGGATTTTTTAAGGGATGGGTTGGTAGGAAATGTGATATTATATTGGCCATAGGAGCAGAGCGAGGTCATCAAGAAAAATCACAGTTCCCAGCACTACAGTCACATTTGCTAAAACCTGCAGAAACTCCCCCATTCTTGTGTCTCCGGTGCAAATGCAAGTGTTCCATGCTTAATGTCAATGGTGCAAAAGTTGAAATTTTTATGAAAGAAAAAGAAAACGACAATGGACTCCTTCCTGGCCTAAGCATCAAAAAGGCCTGGGAGGGGGGCTGCGAAACAGCTCAAAAGAAAGGACAAAGGGGACAGGACACGGCCGGTCCACAGATACCAAACCGAGATGCGTCGGTTGGAAGACTCATCAACAGCAAGAGAATAAAAAATGAACTCTCGCACGTGGGAACAAATGCGCGGATAAGCATGATGGGAGCAAATATGATGTCTTGAACAGGGAGTAGCAGGAAAAAATGCGGACGATAAGCCGCCATATGGCTAAAATGTATGATGGGACTGTAGGGCTGCCTTAAGTTAATGAGAATCTCTCAAAAAATGCATAACGGTTATACATTTTCTGAAACATATTTAGTTTAAAGTAAATTGAGAAATGGAGGTGGGGTTCAGATAAAAGATGATAAAAGAAGTTTAAGGACACATGTTTTGTTTTAAAAAGGATACTGTATTAGTATTGAGAATTGTAGGATTGTGACAGAATATTTTTTAGAGAAGTATAAAGGAGGGTGGACATGGGTATGGTTGAAAGTAACTGTTTACAACCAAGAACTTTCAAGATGTGGGACTGAAGAGGAGGTACCAACAACTGAATGCAGTAGGGGCAGCCCCCCCCCAACTTAAACTAGGCATAGAAATCTGTGTGGGGTGATCTAGGCCTTCAAATATGCAAAAACTGAAATCACTGTGCTTAGAATAGTGTTATGTTTATAAAGTCCAAAATGCTTTAAATCATGAATGGTGTAGTAAGTAGGGCAGGATAAAGAATATGTACTATAATAATCAGGTAGAAAATGACCAAGTGTTAAAATATGACCAGACATAAAATAATTAATTATTTGCTGCCAACCCCTTTAATTCGAACTTCGCCTTTAATGACCAATAGAAGGTATTTAATGAAGCTCATCTTTATAGACCGTGTTGGAATGAGTCAGCCCCTTGTATGAAATGTTTCAAGGCCGCAGAGCCCTAATGTTCCCTGCAGAATCAGATAGCAGCCTGGGGCCAGACAGCTAACGATGCCGTGTCTGGGTTTCTTGACAAGAGGACGCAGCTGCATGACCAAATAAGGGTAGCTGAACCAGGAAATCCAGTGGTGAGTGCCAAAATGTATCTCAAAGTGAAGGTTAAGCATAAAATGACTCATCGCCAGGTGGGAGAACTTAATGCCAATGTAGAGTTTTTGCTCTGACGTGGATTAAAAAAAGGTTGGGGCCGACTCTCATTCTCAGAATTCATATTTAAACAGCTCCGTCTTCAGCACGTGGGCCGAGTTCTTGTACTTGACAACGATGCAGTGTGTGTGTCAGTCTGGCGTGAATAAACCTGATGTCCATGAACAAGCCTGTCTCTGTCTCATGGTATGCTGTCTGAGTGTCGAGAGCCAAGCAGAGCCAGCAGAGCCCAGCAGAGGAGCAAAAGGGGGGTCCCAGGACCTCCAGAACACAGGAAACCCTACATATAATGGATCCCTCACGATATCTTCCCACCAAGCGCATCACTGATGATTTTAGCTGATTTCTGCACATTTGTGATAGGTCGATTTTTAGATGTTCCCACTACTGAGCCTAATCTGCTTTTGCACTACGGATTTCTGCCAAACTGTTACATTTGCAATTCTTTTTACCTCAACTACACTGATTTAGCCCCTGAACCACTGACTCTGTCCTAACTGTGCCAGGCTGAGTCTAGTTGCTACATCCAGCTCACTAAATTAATTAAGTCTAACTGTCAATTCGCATCTGCCTGCTTTATGCATCGAGTCTAAGCCGAATTTGCCCACCTGTACCCCTTGCCCTAGGCCACACCCACTATACTCGACATGGCCACCAACCACCCCAACAGGCTCCCACACTCAAACTCCATTCCTCCTACCCCATTCTTACCAGCCTTACTCAGCTATGAGCTCCATAATCACCAATCCTCAGCTACCCCTCTCACTAACGCTGCACCCAAGTCCAAATCCACTGCCAGAAACACATCCCACACACTACCAGTGCACATAAGAAACTCTAGATTAGAAGCCCGCGCAGCCCACATCAAAACTCGCAAACCCACACTGCAGCCACCCACCACTCCTCCTAAAGCCCAACATCCCGCCACTAAACATCACACCAACCCCAAACCAAACACACACGATCCCCCCCCAATCCAACTTGCTCTCATTAATGCCAGATCTTTACAAGCCCACGCCACAGAAATACATGACCTAATCTCTGACCTCGAGCTAGATGCTCTAGCCATCACAGAAACCTGGCTCCACGAAGTGTCTGGACCAGCCATATGCCAGTCCCTCCCCCCTGGGTACATCATCCTCTGCCAAGATAGACCAACACACAAAGGCGGTGGTGTGGTTCTCATAGTCAAAGAGACACTAAAGGCTAGACAAATTAAACCCACCACATGCGATAACTTTGATGCCTTATCAGTTAAAATCTCTTTCTCACCTAACGACACCAAGACAATGCACCTCATCTACAGGCCCCCTGGGCCACTCCTGAACTTCCAAGCCGACATCCTACACCTCATAGGTAACAACCACAAACCAAACTCCAAAGCCATTCTCCTAGGAGATATGAATCTCGGACTCAACGACATAAAAGACAAACACAGCAAAACCTTTGCCAAAGCTCTCTTAGACCTTCAATTCATCCAGAGAATTGATTCTGCCACTCACACTAAAGGCCGCATACTAGATTGGTTAGTCGACCACAACTGCAAAGTAGATATCAGCTCAAACGCGCCTCAACCTTGGACTGATCACCACCTCATCCACTTCCTCATCCCTACAAATGCAGCCACCAATCAAGACCCCCCCATGCCAGCCACCCTAGCCAGATCCAAAAAACTACTCACCAAAGAGAGTATCTGCCCACTCCTAGAAGTCTCAGCACTAACATCACCCATCTCTAATAACGCCGAAGAACTAGTCAATCTCTATAACACCACCATCAAAGAAGTCATAGACACAGTTGCCCCACTAGAGACTAAAAAAGCGAAAAAACTCTTTCACTCCAACTCTTGGTTTGATCAAGAACTACAAGACCTAAAATCACTTAAAAGACAAGCACTTAAAATATGGCAATCAAGCCCCCCCTCCCCCTCACGCGAGTCCTACCCAACCATTGTCAAACAATACAAAAAAGCCATAGCCAAAGCAAAAGCAGCCACACACAATACTAGAATCGACAATGCCCAATCGCACTCAAAAGAGCTATTTGCCATCTACAACGAGTTGGTCGTACCTCCCACATCCAAACATCAAACAGTCAAAGACGAGAAATGGTGTAATGACATCCAGAAAGCCATGCTTGACAAACTAGATTTACTCCAAAAGAAAATCAAAACCAACCTTGACAATCTAACCAAGCCCCCTCACAAGACGCTAGCCACCCCAAACTCTAAACCCCACACACAACACAATAGCAACCCTCCACCGCCATTCACCTTTGGAAAGGTAACCGCACCCGAGGTCCTAAACATTATGAAAAGAATAAAACCATCACTCTGCAAAGGAGACATCTGTCCAGCAAACACAATCCCTAGCGCCGTTCATTGCAACCTTCATTAATGCATCATTTGCCATTGGCTCAGTTCCCTCCTCACTTAAAGAAGCCTGGGTTCGCCCAATGTTGAAAAAGCCCACACTAGATCCAGACTCCCCCAATAACTACAGGCCCATTACAACAGTGCCATTTCTGTTGAAAATCCTGGATAAGGCTGCCTATCTACAGATACAAGCCTACCTCGAATCCCATAACATCCTAGGCAAGAGAAAGTCCGGCTTTCGGCCACGCCATGGCACAGAGTCTGCGCTACTCGACCTAAAAAACCAACTCCTAAAAAATATGGATAAAGGCAAATGTGCCATCCTCCTACTCCTTGACCTGTCGGCAGCGTTCGACCTAGTCGACCACAAAACTCTAAAGACACACCTCACCAATACAGCTCACTTCTCCACTGAAGCCACAACATGGATCTCATCCTTCCTGGAAGGCAGAGCCATGCAAGTCTACTCAGACCAAGCATCGGCCACCCCCTCCCCCCATCAACTGCGGAGTACCACAATGCACCTGCACCTCCCCTACACTATACAACCTATTTACACTCCCTCTATTCAATGACCTAGAAGAATTCGGCATAACGTTCACCAATTATGCCGACGACACTCAAATTCTTCTCCCTCTAACTAGCGATTACAACCAAGATCTAAAAGCCCTACAACACACATATGCTATCATCCAGGCCTGGATGGCAGCCAATGGCCTCTGTCTCAATGGAGACCAGACAGAGATCCTACTGGTGGGCCCCAAAGAATCCCTTAGCAAACTTGACGGCAAATATAACACCTTCCTTATTGAGAACTCAGTCATCCCGGTTTCTTCTGCTGTAAAAACTCTAGGAGTCTATCTAGATTCCACCCTCTCCATGGATAGACATGTCAGCTACATCTCATCATCAGCAGCCTTAACAAGCAAAATAATGAATGCAGTAAAACCTCACCTATCCACCACAAACTGCCTCAACATAGCCAGGGCCACCATAGGTGCCAAATTGGACTATTGCAACGTCCTCCTATTAGGCACCTCTGCTAAAAACATTAATAGACTCCAAATCACACAGAACAACACCTTGAGAGCTGCCCTCAATATTCCCAAGAGGGAACATATCTCCCTAGCAAGACAAAATGCCCACTGGCTCCCAGGCAAAGAGCGCATCCAGTTTAAGACCCTAACCATTACCCACAGATGCTTATCCCAATCTGCCCCGAGCTACCTCACTGATCGGATACAACCAGTCCAAACAATCAGGCCCAAAAGGGACTTATATGCGAACCAACTCTTAGTCCCCAACTTCAACAGAGTTAAAGCCGACGGCTCGAGCTTCGAAGTCCTAGCACCAAAAGCATGGAACTCCCTACCACCCAAACTGAGAGCGGAAACATCCCTCAGTGCCTTTAGAAAAGCTCTGAAAACCACCTTGTTTAAGTGAACTCTACTGAAATGCAAATAACTTCTGTATACTGATGTACCTAAATGCACTGTCCCATGTAACCTCGTACCTTTAGCCATGTCTGCAACCATGTCCACTGCCTTTCATGTTATTCGTAATAAGTAAACTTTCTTGTAACAGCGCCACGATGCCCACGGGCAGCTGTGCGCTCTAAAAATGCAAATAAATAAATAAAAATAAATAAAGTAATCCCCATCATCCACATTGGGAGCATATGAATTGACCACACAAATGCGTCTACCTTCCAGCACACCTTGGAGTGCTACCGTTCTCTCGACCTCATCAGTGACCACCATGCCCATCTGTAGGGGCACCCCCGCCACCACCCAAATCAACACCCCTTTCGCGTATTTGGAATAAAATGTACCTACTGCCGTCCCTCCCTACCATCTCTTAAGTAGGTCCAAATCTTTTCGTACCATATGGGTTTCTTGTATCCGGGCCAGCTGGATCCCCTGACGTTTCAGAAAAAACCCTACCCTTTGACATTTCAACTTTTTACCTAGACCTCGAACATTCCAGGTCCTGATTTTCAAGCAGTCACCCGGATACAATAATCTATACCTCTCTGTTTATTTCCCCCCCCCCGCCTCGCCACTCCCATGACCCGTATATGCTGCTCCAATCCATTCTACCACCTTTACTTCAAACTTCAACCAACTAGGTAACCCCTCTCCCCCAACCCCTCTTCCCCCCTCCCATGGTAAACTCCTGTCTAGACCCCTCATCTTCCCAAACTGACCTCCCAAATCCTCCGCCACATCTCCTAACCCCTCAAACACCCCCCACCCCCACACATCCCCTCTTCCCTCACCTGGACCTCCCCTAACCAAGGTCCATATCCCCTTTCCCCATAACACTTGACCTCCCAGCCATTCCTCCACCCTCCCAGTGGATGAACTGTCACTGGTCTAGGGGTTCCCCCTGCAGCCTCCGTTTCACCCCATCAAATGAAAGTATGCCTCGCCTTCCCACCTTTATTCTTAAGCTGGTGTCATACCTCTTTATAGGTCTCCTCTAACCATTCCCAACCCCCCCCTTCCTTCTTCCCCTCTCAGTCCCCTGACCGCTGTGTCTCCTTCTTCCCCTCCTGCTGAACTTTCAACCCTTGCGACTGCGTCTCCAGCCAAGTCCACACCTCCTTTGGTGTTGTAAAACCACGATTTCCCACCCATGATCACCTCCAATTTGGCCGGGAAAAACATCATAAATTTAATATTAAGTTCCCCGAGGAGTCAACTCACTGCATCATAGGTTTTACGTTGACGTTGCACCTCCAATACGTAACTTTATGTTCCCACTTCATAGTAGCCTACTCTTCGGGATTCCTGCAAGATGGCATTGTTGTCCCTGAAGTTTAGGATTTTCCCCACTACGACTCTCTGTGGCCCTCCAGTGGGGTGAAGTTCTGCCCGGCACCCTATGTGCATGCTCCACCGTGAAAAGTTTAGACAATCCTTTCACTCCCACGGTGTCCAAGATAAGGTGCTCCCCAAAGAGTTCCGTACTGGGTCCCTCCTCTCCCTCTCGCTCTCTCTCCCGGACACCCACCAGCCGGATGCTGCACTGTCACAATCGTCCCTCTCCATCTTCCGCCCTGGATTCCAATGTCATGGTCGCCCCTACTAGACCCGCCACCTGATTTTTGAGGAACTGCAAATTATCCTCCACGGTGCTTACTCTCTGTTCCACTTCCGTGACACTTTCACACAAGTTCCGGAGGTCCGCTCTCGCCAGGGATGCATCTACCCCTACCTCCTTCATGCTCCCCTCAAGGGAGGTTCTTGTGGCCTGAATCACTTCCATCAGGGCATCCAGGGTCAACTGTCCAAAGCCCCTTCCATCTCCCGGCCGGTCTTCTCATTTTTGTGGTCTGTTTACTTGTCCATCTTCTGATGGTCCTTCACCATTGCCGCTGCTATCGGGCTGCTCAGTCCCAAGCACGGTTCCTCGTTCTATCAACGTTCCCCTGGCCTGTAAAGGGGGCGGGGGGAATTCCCTCCGGCGCTGGGGCTTCCGGATTATGTCCTCTCACTCGTCTTGTATCTACCACTGGAGTCTGGCTTGATATTGATCAACTTTCAATAGACCCTCCTGGAGCTCGGCGTACAAACACCCTCTAAATTCTGTGCCCTCCCCTCCGAGGGTGTAGTCAGGGAGATCTCCCAGTATCTCAATTGGGGTCTCAAGTGGGGGAGTCCAGGATATTCCATCCCAAGTGTCTCGTCGTGCTCCTTACCACCACTCCTATGACAGTCATTGCTGTGAATAAGGAAGGATCTACACTGCTATCTGGGCGCATGGGGTCCGAGTTATTGTATCTCGGCTCCACCTGGACCTTTCTTGGCGAGGCTTGGGTCTGCAGTCTCCGCTCCCCATCAATACCACGCTCAGCGTTTGCCTCCCTGAGCCCTTAGTTTGTTTGGGAAGTGGGAACTTGGGTATCACTTCTTGCATGGGGGGACCTCACCATTGGTTCTCCCAGATCAATATGCTGCCATGTGGATCTCTGTATTACTCCTGCAGCACCGTTGCCCCCTGTGGGTATTTCGTTCCTGTTCACCCTTCCAAATCGGGAGGGGAGGGGTCAGGTACACCCATTGCTGAGGTGCTGCTGGTCTCCGTTGCTCCGCTCCCTGTCCGGCAGTGCCCTTCTTTCTCCGTTTCCACCATACCTGGCCGCCCTTTCCCTCCGCTCCGATGTTCGTCCCAGTAGTTTGCGGTTCATCGGAACTTTGCTGTCTCACCGCTTGCAGCTGAGGCTTGTTACTTCTGTGCATGGGATGCCGATAATACCCTGCTGGGGTTATTATGCATCGATCGTGTGCTCGTGATCGGCTCCGGAGGCCATTTTTAACTCTTCCAGCGCGTTGGGTATACTTCCTCCGCACCGGACTCCGGATCAGCTTTTCTCGTGCCTCCCCCAGCCAAGACTCGGACCGGGGGACAGCGTCACCGAATACCAAGCAGGATATTGTCAGGATCTAGACGGGTGGTCTGGGAGCTACAGAGAACTATGCGCTCATGCTCCGGCTGCTGGCCATAAAGCACATCTTTAAAGAAAGAACAGCGTGATGTTACAAAGGCAAAAAAATAAAGATGCAGCCTCCCAGGGCATGTAAGATCAAGCAGCCGTGCAGAAAGATTGCATCTCTCGAGCAAAGTGACAATTTGCATATCAAACAGAGGAGTATCATCTTCAGTTAGGCAGCCCATTGCCACAAAAAGAACCAAAGATGGATTTAGACCCTGAAGCTGCTTTAGCATCATTAGCTCTCAAACATTATTCAAATGTATACATAAATACCTGGCGGCACAATATCAAATGGAGAGGCCTCCCTTTGTTGACAGAAGGATATTGAATAGGAAGAACATCTTGTGCCATGTACAAAATGATTGAAACTTACTAGGGATAGAGCGCGAAAGGCAGAGAAGTTGCTCAACAGACCGAAGTTATGAATAAGCATCTTGTAATGTTTTTGGGAAACATATTTGCACGCTTACCTTGTCATCAACATTTGTCATATTGGTCAACACGTGATGTTGTACTGGTTAGGAACATTTTCTCTTTTAGCAAATTTTCCCTCCATATTCTATGGACCCCCAAACTTTGTTTTTTTTTACACCAAGTCCTGCCTTCACTCCACAGGCCTTTTGCTCACTTACGGGGAAACTGACCAGTTGTTCAGATTGTCAGTATTGGGAATCTAGGTTTCACTTGGTCTTTTGTTTTAGGTATCTGTTTGGGTAACTTTTTCATGTTGCAGACAGCACCTTAGAGTGCAGTGCAATGAGGATATTTTTGTGTCAGCCTAGACTACACTCAAAGCGATGGTTGGTTACTCTGGTGGCAGCAGTTTTCTTTTCATGATTTTTACTGTACTTTTTATTAGCCTTCGAGCGTTTAGCACATTTGGCGACTAAAAATGGCTACGGTCCTAACATGGCCGTGCCACAAGGTTTTTTGTTTGTTCCATGACCATCTTTTTGCCTTCTTCCAGACTTGCCAGGTCAAGAATGTCCTTTTATGGTCATGCACTTGCTGGTGAAAGCCTTGCTTTTTTGCAAGCTAGTGCATACCACATGTGTGGGGTCCCAGGAAGTGGGTTGAGAATGTACAGTCCCAATCCACATACTAATACCAGTATATCTAGAGTGCACGCAGAAGTCAGACTCACACAGGTCCTTGGTGTGCATGTGTGGAGCAAATCTTTCTATTGGAGGGCTGAGTTTGATCTCTCACCTGACTTTGGGATGAGAAGAGGTGCCCTGCAGCCATTCCAGCAGATCTGTAGAGGAACCAAGTATCCATGCAGAAGAGAAGATCTGTGGAATCATCCTGAGGAGGCTCTGCTACCAACTCTTGCTGCATTCCCAGTGGAGCCCTGCCTGGCTACTGATCTCAAAAGACCCTAATTGGTGCTTTGACCCTCTGGACCAGTGGGAACAACCCTTCTCTGCATTTACTTGGTGCCCTGCGAATTGGAGTCTTCGGAAGTGTCCCTGGCCATCCAGTGGGCTGACCAACTCCCGTTTGGGCTACTGTGTAAGAAGTGTTGATGTTCTGCGTTTTCACTCTGAACTTTAGGGGCCTTCAGCTTGTCCTGTAAGTAGCCTTCCTGTAAGTAGCCTTCCTGCAAGAATTGGCATCCCAGCATCGACGAGTCCAGAGATAGAAGGCTTTCTGCAACCATATCTGTGACGCCTGCTGTCACCATGCTTCGGTGATAGTCGCTGAAACCGGCTTTCCCGCATCTGGTTGAGTGCCTAGTGGAGGCCTGTATCGTGTTTGCTGTATTCATCCACAGGAACAGGTTGCACCAGCTGCTACACCCAACCGGAGCTTCTCTCACACCTGCGCTCCTGTGCATCTCCGACCGGAACCAAAGGTGGGAAAACGTACCTCAGGCAATTCTCAACTGATGTCTGAGGAAAAATCAGAGTACAGGTGGTAAATTACAGCTATACTTACCGGTACCCCCATCTCCACCCTTTTAAAAGTTTGCAGAACTTTTCAATTGTTTTACAACTCTTGGCTTTCACAATACTTGTTGCCTACAGCCCTTCAAAAGCTAGTAAAGGTTTTACACACAAGCGAACATCTACATGGATCCATTTTCACAACCTCAAGATACTTCCCCTAACTTTTTCAACAAAAAAAGCTACCCCCCCCAGGGTTATTCCTAAATAAAACGGTGTCAGGATGAGTGAAATTTTAAAATGTCCTACCTCTTTCTCCAGCAGAATACATATCAACCCCCTGGTTCCCTAATCGTAACAACCTCAGGAATATAGCAGCAAGCCCCTCCTTGACTGAAATGCAGTCACAGGGATATAGCAGAGAGCCACTTCTTTGCAACTCACTATCATCATCATCGACACATAGTGCCCAGCTCGCCATTTATAATTTAGCCCTTAATCCCACCAATAAGGGATATGGTAACCTTCAAGCAGTATAGTCTCTCAATAAGAGATATGGTGCCATTCACACCAACAGGCAGTGCTGCACCTTGGAGTATTCCCAAGGGATGCTATTTCTAGGACCATCTCTTTGCTTTCTCAACAGCACTCTGGCCAGTCCTTCCAGAGCACCCTTCTTCGCGTCTCAGCCACATACGTGCAGCCTTCACTTGCGATACAATGTTGCCACTTAAATCTTTCCTTAGCACACACCAGTCTCTCAGGTCGTTTGCCAACTCACCGGTTGTGTGCATTCTATACTTGTCTTTATAGTTTTCCAATTCACGAGTCAAGGTTAGTACCACAGGCTTAGCCTCACCTCTTCAACTCTGCCGTTCACCCGGGAGGGTCGATGGCGCCCTTGTAACACAATACGCCCTTCTGCTTTGGGATTTGGCCTTCTCCATGTGTCTTTCGCAGCCTTTTGGAGGCAGCAACCTCCTGTAGGGAACTCCTGGAGTTCTCGACCCGCTGCTCTCGTCCCTTGGTCAGTCGGTCTGCTCGAGTAGGTTTGCCTTCGCCCCAGAAGCGCTGCTCTTACTCGTGTGCAACCTTGCTCAGAGTGTGTCTCTATGTTCCGCCTTTTATCTGTGTGAGGAGAGCCAAATGGTATCAGCTGTATGCACATGAAGTCAATTGTCTGACTTTGCCTGACCCGATTAACGGGACATGTCAAGTGTGATGTATAAGAGTTAGTCTTGTTACTATCAGGTCGCCCTCTTCCTCGGCCCAGTGTTTGTGTAGAAAGTGGGGGTGGGGAGGGGTTCGTAAATCGGAGAATCCTAAGAAAAAAAGGGTGGGTTAGGTGTACGAGTCTGGATCCAAAGGCGATGGCTGTGCCCTGGACACCTGAGAGAGAGATCCCTGGGGACTAGTTGGTGAGACACCCTTTGGTTTCTCACAGCAGCCGCTAAACCATCCAATCATGTCCTGCTCCCTCAGAAAGATACTCTCTAGCAATGTCTGGTGAAGAAAATGTGGGGAGTTGACTGAACTTGCCATCCTCGTTTGTGAGGGAAGCAGACAACCAGGAATTGAATTGGTATCGCCACTATTCGATGTACCTCCAAGAGGCCAAGTGAGGAGGTATCCCACTGGCTTGCGTCACAGATAGCTTCAAGAGCACACCAACTCTCAAGGATGGCTTGAGTTTTTAGGGACTCACTTAGGGCCGTCTCTCTCACTCATCTTCGCCAGGTCTCCCTCCGTCCTAGCCCAGACTACTCCAAATTCCATGGTGGTCAGAGACTGGGAACCCCTACTGTCTAAACCCTGGCTGGCTAGTGACGAGGGCCAAATCACCTCCAGGGTTTTCTAGGTGGATCTCAGCCTAAGGAGCCACAAGAATGATATCCATAAGCAGCGCTTTTCACACACCCAGATCTCATGAATTCCTACTCATGCTCTTGTACCGATTACCCTGATGTCCTTTCCTTCCTTTCCCTACTACTATCCTCCATGCTCTTCCTCTCGGTGTCCTTCTGATGTTCTTCCATCATTATCACACTCCACTCTCCTCCACCTACTCTCTCCGACACTCTACTCCCCACTATTGTGTCTTTCACTTTCCAAATAACCCTTCTCACTCACTTTCATTTACTCCCCATATTCCTGCACTTAACCTCAGTCACTTTCTCTCACCAAGCATTCTCTCACCTTGCACACACCCTCTTATTCTCCTCCATGCTCTGCTGCACCTTCCCTTCTCTGCCCAATCTCTCGGTCTGCCTTCTCCTCTCTTGACCTCATCCGAACAACCCACGCGTTTGTTCTTCCTGTCCCCTTTTAGCATCCCCCTTCAATTGGCTCTCCGTCTCAGGCTCTGCAGCACTACATCCCCCAATATGTCATTCTCACATGCAAAACGTGAAGCAGAGCAAAGCTACAATGTTTGTGAAATACCCAAAGTCCACTACGCAGACCATACTTCTCCCAAAAGGCATCACCACAGTGTCCTATCAACCAGGAGATGTAACAATACGCCAAACTTAATGAAACACTAAAAGTCTGCAAACCTGTGATGCCTGCATGTAGCGCAACAGTATCTGAGTTTTACCTGAAAGACAACCTGCAAGGGACGGTGCACATATTTACAGCTTTGCTGCTCAGCTCAAACAGCAGCAAAGTGAGGAGACTACAGGACGCTGGAACCGCCTACTGCCGAGACAGAAGTTACCAAATGGCGTTGCGTGCTACAACCACATTTAAACCTAACCAGCTGTCGGTAATAAGGACACTCATATAATCATACAATATTAAAGGCAAATCTAATAAGGATATAACAAAAGGAAATTAAGTGGAATATTGGTAATAACCATTCACCTTTGAGAGTTTGAACTTAAAGTAGTAGCCTTTCAGAGCCAAGGTTAGAAACCACCCTGCTCCAATGAATATAATAAAAAGGGGCTGGGAAAGCTCATTCAGGGAGAGTGTATGCGGAAGATGCAGATGCACTTATTTGTTTTCCCTTGACACGAGGGGAAGCTCTGGAAGACGTGGAGGTAGATTGCTGCTTACAGCACGGGCCTGGAAGCCCAAGAAGGAGTAGCTGGCCCAAGTTCTTGAAAGGTACCGGCCAGACTTTATGGGAATTACAAGGCCAAGTCATAGGCTATCCACCAGTGAGCCTAAGGAAAAGGGATGAAGGTGTGACTCACCGCAGGAGGGTGGCATATCGACTGCCTGACAAGGAACCTAAAAAGGGGGATGGGTGAAAAGAATTCCCATTACATTTGTTGTGAAAGCCTAATGGTTCAGAAGGAACCCATTGTAAAGCTGGCAAAGAAGGCAACTATTGTTAATCGTGCAAAACCCAAAGCCCCAGAGATAACTGGTAAGACACCGGAGAAGCCCAAAAGGCAAGAGGGATAGGTTCTAATTTGTGTGTCAATCCTGAAATGAGCAGAAGTCCACAGGTGAACCTATGAACAACCAAAGCTTAGCCAAGTACTGTAATAAACCCTGAAAAGCTTAAACTGGGAAGAGTCTACCACTAGTTCTTGCCAGGCTTAGGAAAAGGCTGAAGGGAAAAAACAGTAAAACCGGGAAGCTGGATGTCTAGAGAAATAAGGAGAAAACAGATGGGCCTGAAGCTGTGAGTAACTGATACTTGAACCTCCCCATAGGAGTAATTCTCCTCTTTTTTGTTAATAGCTTAGGGTTGGATCAGGGTGCCCTATTTGAACTCGCGACTACCCATTGGCTAGTAATAATTGACTCTTGGGGATTAAGAAATGGTGTACCTTTGAGTATTGAAATTTTGAAGGGTATATGTGAACTATTGTTTTGACCAAGCCCATAGAACATTGGGTTACCATCCTACAGTAGCATGCTGGATTAAAAGAACTCATTACAGCTAGGTATGGAGACTTTACGTTGTGCATCCATTTGAACCTTCATTTGTAGTATAGAGGGTGCCGAGAAGAGACCAGGACTTGCAAGAATGGGATACAACATTTGTTTGGATCTTCTCGAAACTAAGGTGTGAGATACCAGACTAAAACCCCACTTTGTGTTGGCCCATTCTGCACACTGTTTTCTATAGAATAGACCCTATTGTGTTACTCCCTACAACCTATAAATGTGTAATCAACCCCTTTTTCTCTTGAAACAATTTAATCAAAACAGGTCTGCTGAACCACTTAGAATCACATAATTGCTGTGCCTCACCACTGAAGCCTCAGTTTTAGGTTAGTAGCCATTGGCGAAATGACTTTCATTACTACTGAGAGTTTAACAAAGGTCCCACCACCCTGCCTCCAAAGTAAGAAACTCACCAGTTTTTTCTCAGACATGTCTCTGTCCTTCCCCTGCCCCTGTCTTTTGGCAAACTGCATGCATGTCATAGAGAACTTCCTCGATTTCCTTTGATTTCCAAACAGCACACTTGACTGGATTGGTGAAGCAGCAGCTCGTCTCCACAGCAAGACACCATTGCAAAGAGCCCATGCTCTTCCCAACTGGACCTTTGGCCTCAGCATAGTGACCTGCAGAGAAAAAGAGGGATGTTGCGAAAGCAGAAATAAATGATATATAAAACGGTCAATTGTAGATCCATTTTGTAAAAAGTAAAACTGCACATCCCAAAACACAAAGAAAATGAGCAACATCTGGACGAACCACTTACACCCAAGGCTGATCAGCAGGGCATGATGTATGGCATTTTAATTAAAATAGAACGCTCACATTTCCAAACAGGCGCTAGTATAGCTTTCAAATTGCAAAGCATTCAGTCCAACTTTTGTTTGGTCAGCAGAATTTGTAGTGCACATAAATGTCCTGAACCACCTCATCACTCAGATTTCATTCTAATGAGCTTCACATTACTGTACTGCATTCCCACAACTGTATGTAGTGTTTAGAGCAATACAACTGAAATAAACTGATGGGAAGAATTTACTTTGGTGTATATTGCTTATAATGAGTTTCATGCCTTCTAGAGAGGCAAACCTTCACACCGGAGTGAGACATTAGGAATAAGAATGAAGACTGGTGAGGGAAAGCTATTACCTAGGAAACAAGTATGGAGGAAAGAAATGGGGATGTCCCAAAGTGGATGCATCTTTAGAGTCCTGCAAGCTATTTAGTGGGCCTGTTTTAAACCCTACAAATTTGTTCAGGGCAGAAAGAGGGGGGAAAAGCACAATTTTTCCAACAAGCCCATGTAAATAAATCATGTCATGCTACGTCTGATTGATTACAAAATGTACTAGACCTCTACCCTGGAAATGAGGTAAATCATACTACCCAGGACCCAATTACGTGGTTTAGGCAGTTATGGAGAGTAAGCTTAGAAGTCTACGACACATGCCTCTGGTTTTTATTCAGGCCAGTGGTGATGGTCAGCTTGGAATTGATGCATTATGGAAACATTGACTGTCAAGGTCAACTCTCACATGACTGTCAAGCATCCTGTTCTCTGCCCCCTCTGCTTTAACACACACAGGAAAAATTCAAATTGCAAGTGTGACAAATCCCAGGGTATTGTCACTGCTCCCATGGTGGGAGCCCCTGCCCCTTCAGATGAGGCCAGGCAGGTGAAGCTGCTACCCGAAAGTTACCCTAGGGGTGGTACTCACCAGGAGGATCTCATGGGGAGGGAAACCACTTATGGGACCAATGATGAACATTATGAGAGAAAGGGGTAGTTACACCCTCCACCCACCTCTGCACTTCCCAATACCTCTATATAATGCCGTAAAGTAGAGGATCCCAACCTCGTAGGACATAATGAGACGAGGAAGAGTAGGGATTACCTACATGGAGTACATCAAGCAACTGAGATGAAGAATATATGGAGGAATAAGGAGCATACCGCGGAACCAAGGAATGCACTCCATTCAATGTGGTCACTTTAAACATATAAAAAGGAAAGAAGGAATGCAAAATATGTCTGATCCTTCCTGGAGGAGCCTCAAGAGACAGCACGGCCCAGGAGAGAAGAAAGCAGATCGGGATGAAGAGGAAGAAGCGGGAGAACCACTCGACAGTCTAACCAAGAGAAGCTCCAGGCGTTCCTTACAGCGAAACAGCCCGAGAAGGGAGACCCTCGCCACCCGAAGAAAGTGCACCTCTGCGGAGCCGTCGCAGGCTGAAGAGAGACCGCAAAGGTCGGGGAAGCCCCACAGCTGGTCGCAGATGCCAGGGAAGACCCAGGACAGTTGCAGGCCGAGAGAGAAGGCGCTGGGACCCAGAGAGGTTAGTGGAGAGTCCAAAGTGGTGTGCAAGTCAACAATACAGGATCTGGGACCCTAATCAAGAAGAGGTGTTGGCTTACCTTGAGTCGCACGACAGTACTTGGCAGGAGAGTGAACCAAGTCTATCAGAAGGGAAAGCCACACAAGCAAGGTGAGTGTGGGGCCCACGCCCACAAAAAAATCTGAAGACATAGGGTATGGGGCCCTAATTAAGGGGGAGAGACATTTGCATACCTTAGGCCGCGCAAAAGTACTTGGCAGTAGAGTGAACCAAGTCTATCCAGAAAGAGTGCCACCCAAAAGGAGCGAGCCTGGGACCTGAACCCATAAAAAAGGAAGAAAGGTCCTCAGTATCTCTTCAGAGTCACAGTAACTGGCAGAGTGATAAGCCATGTGGGCTGTGCATACAGAAGGGTAAAGGAAACCAGGGGAATAAGCCACCCCCCCCCCCCCGACAACATGAACTGCCAAGAAGGCTGAGAAGAGGCAGGGGACGGGAGACATTACCCAGCAAGTATTACATTATTTCAGAAGCCTGAGCAAGGGTGGGGAAGGGAGCCATCCCCCTAACACCACAAACTGAGAAAAAGGGGAAGGAGTCATCCCCCTGGCCAAAGAGCTGAAGAAGCTTATATGCCAAGAAAATCACAGGAAAGACAACTGTGATAAAAAGGAACATTTCTTGTGAACTGTGTTTTGGGGAATCCTGGTGAACCTGTAACTATGTTTTTACAAACGGCACTATAACCTGAGGAAGAGACATCCTTTCAGACCACAGTCTCAGCATGAAGCCACTAAAAACCCCTCAGTTGTTTAGTTTAGTTCAAAGAGTAAGGGAAGGAAATAGGATTTTGGCACAGGACGGTGGACTCTTTTACTTTGAATACCCTGACAGATTCCATAGTATTTTTAGTTGAGGCAGGGAAACCCCTAGTTAAGGTGTTCCCTGCTTTATTGCCATCTAATAAAAGTCTTTGCCAACCACAATTGTGACAGACTCTTACGTCTATACCCTTACACAAAGTACTAGCCAGCCATAAAAGGCCAATCGCCACCTCAATTCTATAAATACACACAGCAAACCATGTCTTACTCACCAAGAGTTGGGGGCGTGGCTTGAGCTCATGGAGTGAGGTTGAGCTTGGCTAGAGCTCCTGCTCTGATCCTCTACTAGATCCTGTAACTGGCGGTGAAAGCAGTGTTAAACTTCAACTAACGCACATGAAGGTGGCTCAACCAATCCCCTGCCCCCGTTTTCACGTACTAAATTGCTTCCGAACAGCAGTGAAAACAAAGATGGCGGACGCAGCCGCGACCCAGTAACGAAGAAGAAAGGGGGGCGGACGCAGCTACGGATCGAAGCGAAAACAGTGAAGAAAGGGGAGTTGCTGGTGTGCTGTGCGACGCTGTCGAGGGGGGCCCCATCTGTTACAACTCGACTGAAGCCGAGGAAGCAGATTAGCGGCGAGGACAACAAGGCTGAGCGGGCCCCTGACCGAAGAGCCGTGTCCACGAATGGACCGAGCAGCGACCCTGAGCTGGAGCGGGACCCAGAGAACAGCACTGGGAGAGGCGGCACGGGCGCTCCACACCACTGCGGCTCCCAACGGTGTAGGGAGGCCTCCTGAATGGGAAGATTTGGGCTGCGAGGCCCTGGGCTGTAGTGAAGGAGCTCCGGAGTCGGGTGTACAAGCACGGTAACTTGGCGTGGCACACTAAGAACAGAGATACAGAGACAAAGAGGCCACGACGAAGCGCTGTACCAAAGGACCACTATAATACTGAATGAGAGAGTGAAGGCAGGGGTGGCATTGCAGAAGGTGAGCTAACACGTCCGCAATTATTGTGCGATTGCCCCGGAGGCTGGACACAAAATTATTGCATTGCCTCCCCAGGGGCATTTTGAGGTACACGTAGGCACTAGTTGGGCTGGGGAAACCTAAATCCTCTAACAAAGGGTCGCAAAAATCAGAGACACCGCAGCGGAGCAGAACGTTGCGCACTTTAACAGACACAAGCTGCCTTGCCTACAACACCAACAGAATTAAAGGCGGCCACTTCCCTGGAGGAACACGCAGTACACACTCACACACTGGCCACAGAACGGGATACTGAAGCCCCCTGATCACCGGACGGCAAACAGACATAGCCACGTGCTGCCTGGCCAACAGTCCCCAAATTACACCACACGTACCCTAAAGGTTCAGGAGCGCCGCTAGAAAGCCTGCAACATTTAAATAGGTAACCACCACTGGCGGCTACGCTTCTACACACGCCCAGTGACGTTACAGGCTACAGCAACAAAAGGGTCTTAACACGGCCTGGTCTCCAGGCAGTTTGAGTGAGCAGAGCAGGACTGAAAGGGGATTCAGCCATCTCCCCTCACGGTGTAGTGGGATCACTTCGGGTCTCAGGTGGGAGAGAGCCGCACACACAAACCAAAGTGGTTATACAAGTAGCAGCAACAAAGAGCCCGGCTGGTGCAGCTGGGTCCAGGGAGAAGAAAAGGAGCAATAAGGGCAAAACTGGGCGGAACACAGATTGGGGAGACTCACTGTGCCTACTAGGAATTCCGGAGGGGATGAAAGGATCTAATCCCATGATCTTTGTTGAGACATTACTGCAGCAAGAAATAGGCGCTTCCCGGCTCTCACAGGGCTTTGCAGTTAAGAGGGCACATAGAACATTGCAGAAAAAAAACTTCCGGCATCACACCCCCATCCGATGATAGCTAAGATCCTTAACTTCCAGGACAGGGAAATCATACTACGATACTTGAGAAAGGAGGCGAGATAAAGAGAGTTAATGCCAGAATCGCCATATACCCGGACTACACGCAGACAGTGCAAAGGACCAGGAACTCTTATCCCAATGAAAGCCAAGCTGCGACAACTACAACTTAAATCCATGCTGATGTGCTCGTCAAGACACAAGGTCCTATATAAAGGCAGGGCAGTGTTTCTGGAGAACCTGGCGTCGGCCACCAGGGTGAACAGACTGAATACAGAGAGAAGTTAGACACTGAACCCTATTGTGAACACCACTGCCAGGACGCAGCACTTGCTCAAAGCAGGGGCCCAGCTGGGCCATCTGGCCTGGGCTAGTTGACACCCCCCGCGTGAGGACCCGTGTTGGCCTGTTGCTAACACGGCAAGACCTGTGCATGAAGACCCGGATGGGCCAAGACGGCGCGTGGGCGCCTGAGCATTGCTCGGATGGAGCAGCTGCTGGGCACAGTTGGTTTATGTTGTTTTTTTTCTTTTGTTGGTATCACTGTTTGAAAGGTTTAGAAGTCTTCACAATGCTATGCATAATGGGACAATGGGTAACTGCAGTAAGGAGGTACAGAATATCCAAAAAGGAAAATGCGGGGAGTGGCGCATACATAGTGGGGCAAGGGTCTGGTGGCGGGGGACAGGTGAAGTAGGGGTAGGAGTCACACTACACTTCAATGGCGGCTGATATTAAAGTAATGAAATGGAATGTCAGAGGGATGGGCTCCTACATGCGCCGGAACAGAATCAAATCCTTCCTGAAGAGGAAAAGAATCTCCATAGTTTTGCTAAAAGGGACCCATCTTACCATAGATAGCAACGGTAAAGTAACAGAATATTGGGGTGGGCAAGGCTATGGGGAGTGCCACTCGTGCGCACAGGGAGTGTATACATGGATCAGTGACACAGTCCCGTTACCACTGATAACAAAGGAAGTAGATACAGAAGGGAGATACCTGATACTTAGAGGGAGCATAGAACAACTTGAGGTTTGCGTAGTCAACTATCTCCCTAACTATGGAACCTCAGCATACCTGTCCAAGCTGAGCACAAGGCTGACCCCCCCCTACCTAAACTGCCTATTTATTTGGGGTGGAGGGAGGATTTCAATTGTGCCCGTGACCTCCCCCTAAATAGATCTAGCCCCCCTGCACAGGGCGCAACAGCAACCCAGTCATCGCTCAATGAGGTGATGGGGAACCTCAACCTGGTGGAGGTTTGGAGGGTGTTCCACCCAGAAAGTAAGGAATACTCTTTTTACGTCCCCCCATGGTGTATTTACTAGGATAGACTACTTACTAATAGACAGGGCACACCTGTCCCAAGTGGAGTCGATACTATACTTGGGCAGATAAATATCCGATCACTCGCCAATACTTATGGAATGGAGGATGCACGGCCCCAGGCCGCCCATACCACTATGGCGCATGCCGATGGACGCACTGACCGACAGCGCCTTCACAGAGGACCTTCAGACCAAGATCGTGGAATACAAAGAACACAATGTGGGGAGTGTGAAAGGCTGGGAGACGCTAAAAGTGGTAGTTAGAGGAGAGGTCCTCGCCTGCACAGGTGGTATTAGAAAATTGCTGAAAGCGAGCTAGAAGCGAATGAGGAGAGAATCGAGCAGATGGGAGTCCTCCGCACACAAAACAAGGGAGCTGGAGCTTGAGCTGGCGGATTGCCAGAATGCCTGGGCTAGACTAGCAAAATTCAACTATGTTACAAAGACCACCAGGGTGCACTCAGAAGGTGACAAACCCAGTAGATTGCTGTCATGGCTGTGTAAGAGGGAGAACCCTAGAGACTCGATCACAGAAATAAGAGATGAACCTAACGCGGAGCTCACAACACAGAAGTCGATTAATGACGCTTTCAGTGAGTTCTACGCCCAATTATACCGTCATGACACAACAGCCCCCCAGGATGAAATTCTGGACACACTGGAAGAGATAGGCCTACCCTCACTAGATGACGCCCAACGGGAGATGTTAAATGGAGAGCTGTCAGTCGACGATATAAATGACACAATTAAATCTAACCACCTGCAAGATCCTGGGGAGCGATGGACTGTCCCCCGAGTTCTATAAGGTGTACTGCCCTGAACTGGTCCGGTCCTACATGAGGTCTTCAAGGAGGCGTACGAAAAAAAGGTATTACCAAGAACCATGAAGGAGACACTGGTGGTCCCAATACCCAAACCTGGCTAACCCACACATGAATGCGGCTCGTATAGGCCGCTGGCAATGCTGAACTCGGAAGTTAAAATACTGACGATATTAGCCAAACGGCTGTCAAAAGACATAGGCACCATAGTACATAATGATCAAACCGGGTTCATACTGGGCAGAAATACTGCAATAAATCTGTGCAGGCTACAACACATCATTTTTCAGACAACAGACTGGTCTGAACGGTATGCTGTGGTCTCCCTAGACACCATAAAGGCATTAGATTCCATATGTTGGGAACGGGCAATAGGCGTCTTGAGGAAGTTTGGGCAGGGAGAATACTTCATTGGGTGGGTTAAGATATTGTATGAAGCACCAGTGGCGAGAGTAAAGACTGATAGAACAGTGTCAGCACCTCGGGACATCCAAAGGGGTACCAGGCAGGGTTGCCCGCTGTCACCAATGCTCTATATACTGGGTCTGGAACCTGTGGCAGTGTATCTCAGGAAACAATTTTGCAACGCTGGCATTAGAGTCGGCGGGGTGTACCATGTTGTGTCCCTATATGCGGATGATGTACTTCTGTACCTGCAAGATCCCCACCTCAACGTACCAACGATACTAGAAGTATTCAAAAACTGTGCGAGGGTGTCAGGAATCTCATTCAGTAGGGAGAAATCCTGCATATTTCCATTGGCGGGACTGCAGGTAAGTCAGGGGGTGAACTTTCAGAAGATGGGATTCGTTGGAGGCCATAGTTGTTCAAGTATTTGGTGGTGAATATATGGCACATGCCCAAACTCACACATGGAGGGAACACTGCATTGGCGGTGCAGGGACTCAGGAAGTCCATGAAGTTCTGGTCCGGGCTTCCGCTGTCAGTAATGGGCAGGGTCTCCATAACCAAGATGATAATCCTTCAGAGATTTTTTAATTTCTTTCAAAACGTACACTGTTACGTTCTGGCCTCCTTTTTTTGGCTGTTAGAGAAGCTATTGAGGGAGCTGCTCTGGGGACTGGCTAGACACAGACTGTCTCTGACCACATTGATGTTACCCTATAAGGAAGGGGTGTCCAACTGCCGGACCTAGAAAGGTATTACCTGGCAGCACAACTAAACTTTGTGGCTAAATGGCTTGAAGACGAGGCCACCTCAGAGACAAAGCTATTAAAGCAACTGATTGCACCCATGCGTCTAAAAGAGATACTGTGGATCTCGCCGCTAAACTGTCATGAGTAATTCCCCCATGATTGTACGGTTAAGCAGGAGAGTGTGGGACAGGGCCCTAAAGCTAACAGGACTCGAAAATCCCTATTCGCCCGAGACCCCAATTCAACCGCAGTCTGCACAGCCAAGGCAGACGTGGCGACCAGAAGGCAGTGGGAAGGGTGGGTCATATACACCTGGGCAGACGCATATGAAGAGGGCATTTTCAGGGAGTTTGCATCCATGAATGAGAATGAAGGAGTACCCAAAGGCCAGTTCCTATGGTATCAAAACATCAGGAAGGCAGCCAAGAAGTGCTGGAAAGACTGGCCTGAAGAACCGGAGGCAGACCCACTACTAACACAACTACACAATTTGGGAGATGGGTGGAGGCCTACATCCAGGTTCTACAACTTGCTGGTAGACAGACTCAACCCCAAAAGCACTAAGCTGAAGCAATGGTGGGAGGTGGACCTGGGGGACATCATCACTGAAAGGGAGTGGGTGTGGGTTCTAGCGTACCCCTAGGAAGTGTTTAGAAACGCCCGATTTCGGCTGATCCAACTAAATGTGCTGCATAGGACCTACATGACTCAGAGCAGAATAGCTAAATGCAGTAAAAACATAAGCCCAAGCTGCCCCTGGTGTGGGTCGGAGGGGTTGGGAATGATGCATATGGTCTGGGAGTGTCTGAAGGTACAGCGCTTTTGGGTAACAATAGAGAAAGCCTGCAGAAAGGCTGGGGTGACCAGATATGACTGGACGCCTAAAGAGTGTCTCCTGGGGGCTTATCGAAGGGTTTGTAAGTTCAGACATATTACAAATATGGACATGGCGTGTGTGTGCTGGCAAAATGGTCCATAGCATTGGCATGGAAAAAGGCTGTGGGCCCACTATACACCAGGTGGCGCAGCGAATTTGAACACTGATCTAACGCAGAAACTAGAGTATGGGGCGATGCGGTGGCCAAAGCGGGGGATGAGGTAGGCCCTGCATTTGAGGCCTGGAAAACACTGACTTTTGATATTTTACAATAAAAATAAATTACTCACCAACTCACCAAGAATCAATCATTTCTAGCCAACGGCTATTGTCAATTTTGTGTCTTCTTAAAATCAAGAAAGAACACTGCTCTTATTTTGTTGCAGAGATCGATCTATACGTTATACTTGGAAGCCTTTGAAGCTTTTGAGATGACACTTGAGCAAAAGGGATGTACCTTTGGTACTACTAATGTTATGTTATTTGGCATTCATATAGCGCCTTATATATCATTGGTATGACCTCAAAGCACTGGTAGGTTGAACGCTCTCGGGAACCGTAGTTCAGGTCAGTAGAGAGAGATAGTGTTGTATGGTGAATGGGTGCAGCTGGTGTGGTTGTTGGATGAATGCTGCTTTCTAGCGATAGGTGTGGTGCTGAAGATATCAGTTCGATGTGTGCAGTCTGGTGCATGGACACTCAGACTGGGGTTCTGGTTGCGTTAGGCCTGACGAACGCCTATGTGAATAGCTATGCTGGAATGTGCTCAGCTAGCTGCGTTTTACCAGGGTGATGAGGTGTTCATGGGGTCGTATTCATAAGTGAACAGCCAGCCCGAATTATCTGGGGTATAGATGTGTTCTAGTTGAATGATGATGTATAGTAGAGAGTAAGCGTAGTGGTGTGATATGGTGGTTATCTCAAGAAGCGCCCGAGACAAGGCACATGGGCAGGACGGTGGGGACATACAGGAAGGTTGGACATATGGATAAATAGTGACAGGGGTCGATACAGGTCTATATGGGAATACAGATATTTGGCAACAGTTCCATTCACTCAGTCCAGTTCCATCTACTCTGTTCAGTTCCATCTACTCTGTTCAGTTCCATCTACTCTGTTCAGTTCCATCTCTTCCGTCCAGTGCTATTTACTCTGTCCAGTTTCATCAATGTATCTGGTTCCATTCAAGTCATCCAATTTGATACTCTGTCCACTCCGTCACTCTATCCACTTCATTTCATCTGTTCCGTCCACTCCATCCGTTCCATCTACTCTATCCACTCCATCCGTATCATCCACTCCATCCGTTCTACTAAGTTACATAAAGCAGCCACTCCCTTCTCGAAATTGAGGTGATGGGGGGGGTGTAGGAGAGCCTATATTCCTTGCGAGGGAGATGCATGAAAGTCCAAAATTCTGACTCCCAGAATCACTGATCAGGTTTGCTTTCCCCCACCCCCTTCCATGGTTCATCGACCTCTTTATCCCCTGGTGTGTCCCCATTCAGGACTTGTGGCGAGGTAAATCAGCGGTTGTGTCCCTGGTGAACACTAGATTAGTTAGTGAACCTCCCCAGAGAGGAGAGTCCCTGTTGCCTATTGTGAAAAACAACCCAAGGGTGTTTCACATATCGATCTTTGGGGATCCCTTACTCAGGTGGCCAGGGGAGAGCTATCGCTACTGGATCCAGACCCTGGGGGCGGACAAGCGAGGGAGGATCAGCTGCCTGGTAGGGGTCCTCGAGGGTTGAGCGGGAGACACCTGAGGGAGAGACACAGTATCCCCCTTTTTCCGACAGTTACCTATCCAACTCACCTCTGATTTTCATGGGTTACTACAACTCCCACAATCCCCATTGCCCCTTTGACTACTTAAATACCGAAACGAAGAAGAGACAGTGCACTTGAGAGTACCTACGGCAAATCTCAATGGACATGTCCCATTAACAAGAACAGGAAAAGTAAGGCAATTAACTACTTTGCCGAACACCTGAAACCTATTGAAGTCAAAACCAGGTATAAAAGTTTGAACCCAAAACAATATGGCGAACCAGTCGGAGAGCCAGTTGGTTGGCAGTTCGAAGGAGCAGTGGTGCAAAAACTGGCAAGGGAGAATGGAGTGCCGAGGAGCTGAAAGATTACATGCAGTTAGCTTGTCGAGAGAGCTGTGTCTTATAGAAGTCGCAAGAGTTCAAGGAAGGAAGCTGTGGGGCGTAGAAAGTCCTTCACCCCTACTGTCTAAAGATTGCTCGTTCCCCAGGGCCAGCGAAGCCGCCCTGGAGTGTCTGAGGGGCAGGTGGGCAAGACCCTGACCTTGACAAGCTGAATACTGAAGGACACACTAAAGCGATTACAACGAGTGAGTTCAAACAAAGAGAGAGCCCGGATTGTAAAAGGCGCGATTGATGGTTTGGAAAAAGCGCGATTGAAATACAAAGTTGAAAACAAGGTTACGCATACTGAGATAGACACGCTGAAGAGAAAGCCTTTGATTACGAAGAACATAAAGTTATAAATGAGAAACAAAGTAACAGGGAGGTTCCGTGTATAAAGGACATGCTGTTGAAAAGTAAAGAGTTTTTTCATGAGGAAGAAAAACAGAAGTTTGAACTATAAAAATCTTTAAATGCCTAAGAAGGGGAGCCACGAACAGAGCGAGAAGTGTTTCGAAATCCCATACAGGCGTGTGTGAAACAGAACTGCATTATTAGAAATTGGTGAAAGAGTGACTTTTCAAGTGGTGCCTGGGGCACACTTTGAGAAACCAAGTACAAGACGCACGAGCAGAAGGAAGAGACCCTACTGTCAAAGTGGTCACGCATGCGCGTAAATAATTCTGTGCGGTTGTGAAATACTCGACAGAAAGATACTTACCTTGAGGAGCATAAAGATTGGGGAAGGGAGTTCTCCCTGAGTTCTATGAAAAGGAATTGTAAACTGCAAATTGACAAGAACTGTCCAATTGAGACCAGAACTGTAACATTTGAAAGTGAATCGAATTGAGGAATCAAGACAAAAGGCAGAGAGAGCATGTAAAGGTTGCACAGGGATTGAAAAAAACAGTGGTAACAAACGCATTGTTAAAGATTTAAAGTCAGACGAGGGAAGCCTGAGAACGCCATTTTTGAAAGTGTCACTGATAAGCATTTACGTTGGGCAAAGATAAAGAACAAAGTAGTAAGTGTTTTGATGAACATTGACATTTTGCAAGCCAGGGAAGAAGCTGTTGATCTCAAGTGACCAAACTTAAGGTGTAGAGTTGTGAGACAACTATTCGACCATCCCAATATTGTTTTGACGCACCTTTTCCTTTTGGCCCCTTTCCCCCCCACACACTTTGTTATGTTAGTAAGTGAGGGCAAGTATTGTGTTTTTGACACAGGCGACTTTGTTTATTTAGACTGACATTGGACTATCTTTATTTTAATTAACTGGTCGAGACTACTCCCAGTATAGAGATAGTGCCAGTTAGGCAGTCTCCAACCCCTCAGAGAAATAAAGATTGTTAAACTTATACACTTGTGTCTGTGTCTAATTTTGATACCATGCCTGCCTCACACTACTTAGACATTTAGATGAAGTAGAAGATGGTTCAGATTCCTTTAAATGCCCAGGAGAACAACACTTTAGTGATGTGCCTGTGATGGTATTACTAGATGATAAACTGGTTGTTCTGGGGCTGGTCGAAGTAGAGCTAGACATTGCAGGGGCAGTGATCACAGGGTCACATTGACAGAAAGGCAGTCCTACTCAGGAGCACGCTCTTGGAAGTTGAAGGGCAACCCAAAACCTCCTAAGAAGTCAGATGTCCATGCTCCCTGTACCAGAGCCCCCATCCTCGTGTAATTTGGAAGAAGAGGAAACTTGGAAGATTCAGTCATATCTAATCTAATAGATTGCCCTGAGCTTCAAGGATTACTTGTAACAGACAGCACTGACATGGAGGAGTTCCAGAAGGTAGAGCATGTACCCCTTTTGTGGGCCTGCAACAGTAGCCCTGTGCCAGTCTAACAGGGAATGCCCAGAGAAACAAAGGATCGTTTGGGAAGATAGGTCCCTTCACAGTGAGCCCACAGAATCAAAATCAGGGGCAGGCATGAAGCTGGTGGTACCCTAAACTCAAAGGCTCTTCCTTTTGTACTTGGACCAAAAGATACTTTTGGAAGCGTGGGAAGATGGCACGATGAGAGGTTCTCTCTTCATGTGTACTGGCCCAGGATGTTGGTCCAGGTGAGGCCTAATGATTTTACACAGCTTGGTAACTAGCTGTGGCAAGCTAAAAGAACCCAAGTGCTCACTTTCAGTGCTGGGGTCTCCTTGTGAGAGGGTGGTGAACAACAATGTTGGTCCAGATGACTAGAAACCTCTTCAAAGATACAATTTATTTTAGTGGCTGCAACAAGGTGGCCAAGGGCAGTGCCGACAAAGACTGCCATTATCAGAGCAGTGACTAAAACCCTCATCAGGATTTTTACCCGTGTAGGATTTCCAAGGAAGTAGTTTCTTGAGGGGATCATAATTCATGTTGACTTACATGAAGGCTATGTGGGCAAAGAATTAAGTAACTTGCATTTTCTTTACTGATTCCCATCCACAACCTAACAGATTAAGGGAAAGGCTAAACAAGACCAGGAGAGGAGCTTTAGAGTTGCCCTTGAGACTGCAACTGTCTCTCCTCCTCCATGCCTGCTCTCTACCGCTAGGCGGGAGCCACAAGAAAGAGCGGGCCTAAGGTCCTTTGAACTCCTCTTTGACCACCCTTTTTGGCCCCCTTGCTCTGGTCCGGTCAATGAAGGTTGGAATTATACTCCCACGTCGCACCCAGTATGTAGTTGGCAATGGTTATATGTGATCATATAAAAACAATTACAGAGGTAAATATCATTGCGGACAAAAACACTGAAAAACTCAGATTTCTTTAATTTGAATTTTTGGGGTGAGGTGGGAGGTTCACCCTCCAATCCTCCTGTTTTTTACCATTATAACGCTACCGCAACCCGATTCCGACCCTTTTTAACCCCTTTACCCCACAACCCTTTATTGATTTAATTAATGTTTGCAGTGTTTTTCAGTGTAACGGTTCACTCTGAAATTTACCACTCTAATGTTTTATATATTTTGACTGGATACCTGGACAATGTGATTGGTCTCAGGAAGTGACCTGCAAAAATGATGCATAAAGTCTGATTAAGGAATGTACAATGCCTAGAGCTTTGGAAAATAAGCAACAGCACCCCATACTCTCATTCGATAGCATGGGAATGAAAACTATGTGACCGACACTGGAACTTGGAAGAGCCTTTACAAGTGTCCCATGTCAATAGGCTGAAGTCCTACATCTGGCGTGAGGTGTCAGCACTGCTCCTGGTCTCAGACAGAGAGGAGGAAGAGGAGAAGCCTCGCCCAGATCTCCTTCTCGGCAGAGGGACTCTCTACACAAGAGGACTACATGGCTTTGCTGCAGCAGGATCACAATGTTCTCTCTGAACCTACATCTAAAACTGTGGTGAAGAGAGAAATGGGGGATGCTTGTTAAGAGCAGGAGTTGCCCGAATTCTGAAAAAGTACAAGACCACATCCAAGCAAAGGTGTTTTGTTAAGAAGTGATTGAACTGCCCATTACTCAATGCTGTACACCTGTTTTACTTCCCAGGGCAAAACCCAAGAACCTACGGTTACATATTGGCTAAAGGGGTTTGAATGCTATCCCCAAGACCTATGGTCACCCAACGGCTATAGTTGATAAGCCATTATGGTAGCTGCTAGGTATTTTGCACCTTTGGCATTATTTCAGGCTATTGCCAAGAAGCTTTGAATGTGCTATGGAGAAAAGTGCACTGTTATTAGTCACTGCTAAGCAATACTGGCTTTATTGGACAAAGCCAATGGGTAAGTGTTTTTACAACGACAATATTGGGTATAGCAAAGATTGTGTTCTTACAGTGTCAATACTGGCATGTAATTAGGGCTCAGGCATCATGAAACTGTATTTGTTAGTCCTCCTGAGTACTCTTGGTGACTAGGCATCGATTGGATTTTTTCTTCTTACTTTACAGATTAGAAGTGCATGCCTTTTTATAAAATGTTGATCAAAAAGGGTGCTGTAAAACACACTTGCACCCATGCTTTTAAAAGTTCCTGCAGCTTATTACCATGGTGCAGTCACAACTGCATTTTAAATACCCCCGGTAGTGCGAAGTGGAGGTTAAAATCACCCACTAATAACTTTACGAACCTACCACTCATCAGTGATATACCATCCCATCCGTTTAGCAACTCTGCCATTCATGCTATCGTTTGCATTTCCCAAATCATACGTGTCGGGGAGTTTTACACAAGTTACTGCCTGTGACAGAAATTGGAAATGCCAACCTTAGGTGACAGGGTTGTAACCCCCTTATGTTTAGCCTGAACTACCATGATTAGTCTACGGGGGAGAAAGGCTGTAGTGAGGCACACGGTACTTGCAGCATAAAATCCGTACAAGGAAACACAGACACACTAGCAGTTATATAAACATATTCATGGATTGTTTATAAACTAAGATTTTAGAAATAAGTAATGCAAGTACTATTCACAAAGTAATGTCACAGCATAATAAAAGGTAGCACACTTTAAATCAAACGTAAAGTAACAGAAAAGTGTAACAAAACTACTGATATTAATCAGCAAACTTAGATCAACTCCTGCAACGTTAGTTAATCACTGCCCAACCAATCTTCAAAAGTCCAACCCGATGCTAAAGAGTCAAGGGGGGCCATAGGGGTTCAGTGACCAAGCCTGAGGAGGACAGAAACAGGTAAGCAGCAGGCAGAGCAGAGTCTATTGTCAGATCATGGAATCCAGGTGAGTTGTGTAACCTCCTGGGAGTCAGAGTTGTGCTGGATCTCTTTTAGACAACAGAAGACTATACCCAAAATTCCAATACTGGGGTATGCCTTATGCAGTCCACAGCAGCAGGTATAAATTGCTTCATGTTGAGGGGACACTGTGGGTATGCCGGAGAGGAGCGGGAGGGTCAGACAAAAGAAATGGATATAACAACTACATATAACACAATCCCCCTCAATTCCCTTTGTGATATTATTTACCTAAACACACAGATCCATTGTTCGAACCTCCTTTGGTGGCCCTTCAAATCCACTGTTGATGTCACAATGGAAATAGAAGTCCAAGTCTTTATCTGTAACGTTGTTCTTCTGTTCTAATAATAGTGAAAGGAAAGTACATAGAATGCCATGATTTGCGAGTTATAACACTCGTATGAGATTATCACCTTCCAGGAAATAACAGAGCATGTTTGACAGATAAGTTCCTAACATCTATGTAGGTTTCTTCAGGTTTTGCAGGCAAGTAATAGTTAGTTTTAGCAATTTGGAGCCCAATGGGACTCGGGGTGAACTGGAGGGGGTGCAAGTAACGGTTTAACTACAGCCCTCCAAGGACACCTGAGAAATGCAGCAGGACCAAGCTAAGTACCTAGGCTTAAAACAGTACCTTATTAATGAATAAATTGGTGCAGCAGGCACCCAAGCAGAGGCAACAGTTGTCCCCGGTTCAGGTTTCTAGGCATGGATGGCTGAAGAAGGAACTTGATGCACTCGAGCAGTGGGACCCCCAGCATGGGATCTTCACAGCACTTGTGCGTTGGAGCCCTTCAAAGGCTTCGGGTCAGCGACAGTTGTCGTCCGGTAGACTTTTCTTTGTTTCTCAGTCCACAACTCGGCTGAGGGGACATCCCAGAATGGAAAAGTGTCACTGCAGGCCCAGAAAGATGCCCACGAGGTTTCAGCCAGATCTGTGCTTCACGTGACGTTGCACTGCAAAATGGCCCAGGTCCCAGGGTATTGGGAGTTGTGCAGCACAGAAGGGTCACAGTTCTTCGTGGGATGGTGCAAAATGCAGGTGGTCTTCAGACTGGTTAGTCCCACTAGTCCATGGGAGGAAGACTTCTTCAAGCGATCTCCGCTGTCGCTCAGAATTCTTTGTCGGGTCTTCACTGGTCACTCAACAGCTCTGGCGGTCGCTTGGAAGTTGCTGGCAAATCCTTCTATGAATTGCTCTTCGGATCTTCCGTCCAGTCGTCGACTCTGAGGTTTAGCTCCAGGACCCTCGCCTTTTATGCATGAAAACCGAACACCATTCAAGCATTTCATGCAAATCTAGTGGGCGGCTGTCTAGAGGGGACCACCAACCTCCCAGTTCAAACTGGTTCCAGGCAGGCACACTGCAGGACAAAGACCAGGATAGTTTTGGTTACCTGCCCCACTTCCAGTCCTTTTAGGCACTCAAAGCACCTTGGCAGGCTTTCCGAGGTAAATCCAAAAAAGACCCTTAAAAACCTTGCACACCCAGGAAGGTAGACGAAGGCTCAAGTAAGAACAAGTCATCATGAACAGGTATTAAAAAAGTACAGTAACCATTTTAGGCAAATGGTGACCCTGGTGTCTCTACTGCAGCTGCAAAGACAGCCTGCAGTAAAAGTCCACAAAAAGTCATGTAAAAGGTACACTGCCACCAGCCTGTCAGATGAACTTGTAACAGTAACTAACCATTACTGGAACAGTGAGAAAAGACAACGTGTGCCCGCAGCACGCCATGTAAGGTGGGGTTAGCTTATCGCACAAAATATAATACAGGAGGGTTTTGTCCCTTTTGGGTGTCCCCCTGCCCTGGTTACAGTAGATAACTTAGGTAAAATAAAAGGGAAAGCTCAAGGAGCTTCCAGCAACACTGCACAAAAAGTGCTGCAATAGTAAATTGTAGATGCCAGAAAACATGGAGGAAAGCATAACTCCATGGAAAAGTATTCAAAAGAGAAACAAAGGGTTTCAAAGTACAAAATAAAAGGAGTTAGGAAAAAACTTCCCACTCACTCTGGAGAATCAGGTTAAAAAAAACACAAGAGTCCAGCAATAAAGTGCTGGGGGACTCGCAGGTGGAGAAAATTGCATTCAAAAAGGAAATCTACTCTGACAACACTTGACCTAATAAACACTCACTAACAAATAGTTGGCTCTTGTTGGGAATTCTATTAGGAGCGCCTGAAAATCAGTTAAGCCAGTCTCCACATTCAGAATCTTTGAATAAAGACATGGATATACCAAGGTTGAAAAGCTCTCTATTGGGGTTCACCCTTTGGCCCCCTTATAGCTGGCACAAAATAATTACTCTACCCCTCAATGATAGTATATTTACTGGCCAGGTTTTCTGGAAGCAGATTTTATCATGATCTCTAATCAAGATAATCCAGTTCACATCATTTACATTTTCCAAAAGGCATGCATGTTTTAAGCAGGAATTCTTAACTTATAAGGCCAAGGAACCTGAACTCAAGCAGATGTATGAGGGTGAAACCCCAATAATGGAGGAAGCAATCTGTCAGTCAAGTTCATCAAAAGCAGGCATTTGTTTGCAAGCTCCCCACGCTGGTGTAGTGAGCATAATATTTTACTTTTGCTCTAGCAAGCAGCGATGAGTTTACAGAGTGGATTTGTTTAACAGTGGTTCTTTGAGCTGGGCAATCTACTATGCAACTTTAGGCTATAGCCAATCCGCTGTTGGCAAACCACACATGTTCTACTATTGTCACTTGTACAAGCATGGTCCATTGAAGGGGGAGAAGCTAGGAATTGAATTGTGAACCCATTAGGTCAAAGTGTTGTATACTCAATGGGGAGTAGGGAAAATGAAATATCCGTAGACTAGTGCAATACGAATTGAAGCATATAGTTGAAGCACGTCTCTCCAGTGACCATATTCACCAGAAAGTGGCTTACTGGGTCTTCTGTTGTCCTGTGTGTTAAAGGCTCCTTCACCTGCCGCCAACCTCACAGGAGTTGCTACAGTGGGCACCAACCACTGCAACCCTTGGTTTGCCTGGCAGTGCCATAAGGCAGAGGGTCCTGTGTTCCCACATACTGGACCACTCACAGGATTGCTGGTCCTATATAGAGACAATTTCTTAGGCGTCCCTGCCTGCCTTGGGCGCCGCCTTCAAAGAGCAGCAGGTTCTAACGGTCTTTCCACTATCTTATTTGCACCTGGTTGTGATGGCAATCTTCGCAGCTGCACTCCAATCCTGGTTGCAGTCGGACCACTGTTCAAGGACCTGTGAACAATTTCTCCATGTATTGGTGACCCGTTTTACAACTCATTAAGGTTTCTTCTCATTTCAATTCCACCCTTTTCTCTCATGTCTGTCCCTATCCCATTTCATAGCACTTTTCATGCAACCAGACAACTTTCCCCCCATTCTCGTAATTTACCTAACTTAATTTCTATCTGGCATCAATCCTCCTTTCCACCTATTTCTATAGGACTTTTAAAAGCCCTAACTTTTCTCTGCTTATCTGAAACCTGGATCATTCCGATTGGCACCGTCTTCCCCAGCTGCCCTCACAACCTCCTTCTCAATGTTTTCCCACTCCCCACGTCTATCTGGCAGGGGTAGTGGGACCGATATTCTTTTACATTCCTCTTCTTCTATAGTCCTGCATTCGAGTCCCCGTAATTCGTGCTTTCTCTTTTGAATATCACTTCGTTTAATTCTCCACACCTTACCCCCTATTATTTTTTGATTGTTTTATGGACCCCTGGTGCTCTCATTTTGTGAGCACCTCCACTCCCTTATGTCCTCTCTTCTTCCTTTGCCCTCTCCCTTTGTTCTTCTTTATGATTTCAATCTTCATTTAACCACCATACATGCATCCTCTCACTTTCTAGGGCTTCTTGATCTTGTTCAATATGGTTCACCCGATTATCACATTTCAGGCTACACATTGCACCTCATCTTTCCTTCAACTCCTCCTACTGCTTAGGTCTTTGTTACTCCATTCCTATTCCCTGTTACATTTTTGCGTTATTTCTCCTGCCTCTGCTGACTCTGCGCTTGCACTTCATACACTAGTCTTCTCCCAAACTGGATTCTGCATGCCCTTCCCATTAGCCTGTGCAGTCTTGGCTTACACCTAATCTCCTTTCTCTTCATTATTATGTTATGCTAAATATTGTAGGACAATAAATCTCAGTCTTCTACTGATCTTACTTTACTTTCTTCTCTGCATCATCCTTTGACACTTCCTCGTTAACTGCAAAAATAATTCTTAATTTTCTGATCTTATCCTCTTATTCTCCTCATTCTCGGATTTCAATCTTACCTTTCTTATAGCTCCTTTCCCATCTCTTGGGCTGGTAAAAGTTCCTCCTCTTTTCCCCTTCAAAATGGTGTCCCTCACAGGTTGGTCCTGAATCCTCTGTTGTCTCTATACTGCTCCCCTTTCCTCTACTTCATTCGGGTTCTCTTCTCATTTCTACACTGACAATTTGCACATTTCCTCTCCTTATCCTCTTTTTCTGACACACGCCATGCTATCATTTGCAACCTCATTTTTTTAACTCTTTACACATCAAAAAATGAGATTCTGTTTTTTCCTGTATCATCTATATCTTCCACCATTCTCTCCCCCTTTTATCTCATTTCCTCCTTTTGCTCTTCCTCACCAACCTTGGTGTTATTTTTTATTCCTCGCTGTCCTTCTCTTCCAACACCTCTGGTTGTCATTATCAACTACTCGGTAAAGCTTGCCCTTTTCTCGCTTTCCACGCTACAGAGCTACTTAGGTCAGCTCTCATAACATCTTGTCTCGACTAATTAACATCTCGTCTTCACTAATACACTGCCCTATTGATCGGCCCCCCTGCTTATCAGTTTGCTCCTTTACATTCTATCTTTAATACATCTATTCCCATGCTTTTTTGCCTGTCCTCCCATTCTTCTATTTCCCCCTCTCTCTGCTCTCATTCCTGGTTTTAATTTGAATCTCAACTACTCTTATTTTCTGTGCTTTGTGCTTTAAATGTATAGACAGTCTTACTCCTTTCTCTTTATTGCCCCTCTTTGTCGCTAGTAATTCCCTTTGTTCCTAAAATCACTTCCTACTAGTTGTTCTCAAGTCTCCCTATGACCAATCCAGTTTTCGATCTATCTCACATCTAGCCCCTAAACACCGGAACTCTTTACCCCAGATCCTCTTCGACCTTCTCGGTCAGACCATACAAATATTCTTCTTTCCTCTCCATAAAAAACTTTTCCAATTGGTTTTATTTCCAATTTTATTAGATACTTTGGACCGTTTTTAATGTACAGCACTTAATAAATAAATGCAAACCCACAGATGCTGAGGCGTGTTGTTTCCAATTTATCCCCTCATAAATCAACAGCATCCCTTAACATGTGGCAACCAAAGGATACATTTGTTTAGAAAGGCACACTTTTTTCTACCTCCCCTTTCTTAGTCTGGGTATATGTGTCACAATGATCAACCTAGATTTTTTGCAGGTCTCCATTAATTGTCCTTTCTGCTCCCCACACGTCTGTTTGTCCCCAGAGATTCTTGATTTGCTACACATGAACCTTCTTCCTGTGTTCTAACCTATGGGAGGTTTCGGCTGTAGGATTGCTAAATTTACCATCTTTAATGTACCTCTCTTCATTTAACTTGGTTGCTGACACTGTATGATAGATAAGATTGTCTTCCCAATATTTATCCGTCAAGATGTTATCACTACTAGTTCTCAACAACGGGGCATTTAACTTCCCATATCCCTCAGAGGACTTTGCATCTTTTAATCTCTTGAGCTGCGTACTAACTTCCAATAATTCCCCAGTGAACACTTAAGCCATCTTCTCGAGTACCTCGATTTCCTGTTTTAGGAGAATATGCATCCTGGCAACCTAATACACAGGACTTTCTCCTTAGGTGGTACTTCAGTGTCTCCTGTCTATTTTTACCTGCCCCTACTTCCATTCTCCCTCCCCTTTTACTATGCAAAAACAACAGCATGTGCAGGAGTAAATATCAGTCACTGTGGTGTACATCAACATACCCGCTGTACATTTGATAGCAATGCTATACATTTTGTACAAGGAGATCTTGTTTCCAATTCACCAACACCTTCCTTGCTCAGCTAGAATTCACTGGGACAAATGTATTACAAAATGCAAGATCTCCAGACACAAGGCGCCTCATGAAGTTCTGGTTTTCCCAAATCTACCACTTTTTGAAAAATTAGACTTCAGCTGGAATTCAAGACAATCTTCTCGGTGGGCTTCTCTAGAAATTTCGTATTGGACGAAATTAGGTTTTCTGAAAGCTAAAGAACAGGAATTAGTACAATCCAACAGACTTGCTTGTTGTGGCCGTTTCACTTGATTCCCTCTCACAAAATTCAAGGTAGATTCTACAAGAGTTCTCAATTTAGGTTGGACTGGCAAATTTGGACCATCCTATGTCACACATTTCACAGCTCCAAAGTTAACATACCGACCGTGGTTTCCGCTTAGATCTTTCAGCAATTATTCAATTTCACTGAACAAAACATGGTCCTCCTTTATGGGGGCCATAACTACGGTAGACCTCTTCGAAGCTTGAGCCAGGGAAAGTTATGTATTGAATTTATGTTTAGCTCTTTTTTTAGAAATAATATGCACACTAAAAACATGATCAGCCAAATGCTAATAAAGCATAAGTGCCATCAATACAATAATATTAGAATAATCACCATAAGGTATATAAAAAATATCAAGAATATATTTTAAGAGAAACATACGTATATAAACATGGTTGGATTAACCATCTTTCAATTAAACATGGCACGGGCTCTAAGCCAACATAATAGGCCTCGAGTCGCTTTCCCCTTCAGTAGTTCAAGACTTATGTAAATCCCATTAAGAATTGCTAGTAGAGTCTCAAGCTCACATTCTTTTCATGGAACATGTGGTGGTATGCAAGCATGTCACTTGCTTCTTCAATTGCTCAAGTCTATGTTTGTCCCATATACAACCAATAACAGGAGGGACCATCAAATTCACAATCCTTCAAAAGTGACGTTGCAGAAGGCAAAAATAGCCATTGATTCAGCCATGTATTCCATAACTCAGGCCTAGATAGGTCCAGAAAACAAGTCCCTAAAAGCCTGAAGTTTCTATGCTGCATAGGCTTTTGACAAATGGCCCTTTATGATCATTCACTATAATAGTGCATGCCCAAGATGCTCTTTTCACCCGAGAAGCTTACTTTGTTGAAACACAAACCAGAAGCAAAAAAAAGCATTGACAATGCCAACAGTTTGGTTTGGGCTTTTGTGTAGATTTGGGAAATGCACTTGCTAGGCACTGCCATAGTGGTACTAGTGCCCATTGATGGTAGCAGGACATCTAATAGCAGTGCCTGGCAAATGCCTAATACTTAAACACAAACCAAAACTGTTGGTTTTGCCAATGCTTGTTTTAACAGGACTTCAGTGAAGGACATGCATAGTGCTTATCAATCAAGTGGCTGAAGGCAGACCTGGTTAAGACATTTTATTTTAACGGTAGCTGGGTTTACAACTCCAAGTCTTGAACTCTCAGAAGACTGCTTTGAAAAAACTGGCAGGCACCTCGAGTTTAATGGTAACAGCTCCAAGAGTTCCCATGAGGAGGTATTTTGGGCAGGGGGGGCACGTTCAAGGGGGGGGCATAGAGACTGGCATCACCATGGGCAGTCAATGGGTGGGAAAATAACCAAGCCAACACCTATAAGCCATGTGTCCCCCCTCATGCCATTTCTAACTATCTGTACTGTATATACTGTACACATATATATATACTGTATATGCAATACTTTTGGCTTATAGGTGGACCAGGAGGAGAGGGTAGAGTCTATATAATTGCTCGAGCCCTAGTAAACATGTTTTTTGATAAATCTGGCAGCCTCCAGATTTCTGCCTTTGCTGTACTTTCACTGCAGCTCCTCAGTGCACTACAGCCAGGTTGTCCCTCTTTGCAGAATGGCCGTGTTTAAGGGCACTTCCTGGGTGGTGTCTGCGATGTGATCAATGTGCCCATCAGGTTCCCAATGTGACAGGGACACGAATTACGTAGCAGAACCTTAGTCGGTTGCCATAGCCTTGGATGCCAAAGTCCTGCACGGACCATACATCTTAGTTCACTTTTCCATACATCATCGTGACATCAATTGCAACATGAAGCATGGCAAGGGGCATCCTATAGGAGCTGGCAACAACTGTATACCCGCTCCTCAACATCCCAGGTGAGCAGCAACTTGGTTCTCTCGCTTCTTTCCCGTTTGATTCTCCTGTGTGCCGACCTCTGGCTCGGCATCTGGACTCCCTTGCCTGTTCCCTGCCGTTTTATGGTATTTGGCTCCTTTTGCTTGCTCCCCGGTATTTCGGCCTCTGGCCTGCCCACTGGATTCATAACGGGACACTACTGTAAGGACTTGTTGACTGTTTGCACATGTACTGTGTGGATCTCTGCCTAAGACTTGTGGAATTCTTGTCCCTGGATCTGCAATTTAAGTCCCTTAGGTGCGCCCTTGTGCTCCTTTGTTCCCACCCAACTTCCTTCTTTCCATCCCCTAGTTGCACCATGTGCCGCCAACATCTGCCTCCCCTTTTTTCCTCACTTGTCTTATCCTCCTGACTATTGGATATTGCAGAACATCCTGGACTCACAAGGCGGGGACATGGTAGGGGCTGTTGTGTATACTATCAAAAAGCAGAGGTGAAGATACTAACCACTCTTAACCCTGATTACAGCAGTCCGAGTCTGTCCAGAAATAATGGGCCTTCTCAGTACTCATCTTAATACAAAAATAATACTCTTTTCACATTGGTAAAACCTGATCACCCTCAATAAAATCAAAAGAATACAATATACATATCACATATTGTTTAGAAAGAGCAGGTCTACAATTTTGCCCAAGATCATCAATTATATCCACAAAAAGATTCTTGGAACATGGGTATGATACTAATACTCCTTTTAACAAAACCCATCCAGCCCTACATGTACATGTTTCTGTCCTTGCGCTACATTTTGCTGCATATTCTTCAAGGGCAATGTGCCTCTACAAAAACGGGCATCAAGCTCATTGTCACGTGGCAAAATACACTCTGAAAAATGGTGGCACCTTATGCAAACCAGGGTTATCTGTGGACATAAAGAGCGACATCCTTAGTCTCTTATAAGATATATTCAATCACTTAAATAACATCCCCTCTATTCATCTTTAATGTGATTTAGTAGTGATACCGGGATCAATTTCACATGGACAACCATGACTTTAGATGTCAGAATAGGCCACCACTGCTAGTAAAGGTGATGTAGATGGAAAAATCATCCAAAGGTCAATCTAAAAAAGAACCCAACAAGAACGCAACTTAGAATTGTGGGTACTGCACAGTATATTTATTCATTACATGTCATAGTAATGCCCCTCTGGCTTACCTCCGACAACTGAAGACTAATACATGTAGTGCTACAACAGTCCGAGTAATAATATGTCTTGCGCATACCAACTCCCACTTCACACAATGCATATCGTGCTACATCGACTCCAGGGATAATTTACCCTGCGGAAAAACAGTCATGAATTTCCAACTTTCAATTTTGCCTACGCCTTAATGTAAATCAGTGTAATCTCTTTGAATATGGCAGGATACTCACACCCAATAGTGTCAACTGTATGCAACAGCAGTACCCTGCAGCGTTCAGTGCACGCCGTTCCTGAAAATGGCTGCCCTAATATACATGGCGTCCAAATACGTGATAACGGCATTGCGTGCACTAAGCAATGACGTCATACAGTCAATGTGCGGCATGTAGCGCCATTCAATACTGCCAATCCCAAGAGGAAGGTCTAATCAGCGGGATGGTACCCCATACTACCAGAAGAATGTCAAATGTGACTTTTGCATGGAATATAGGTATATGCATCTCCATTTACACATGATATAATACGGCAGATCTCTAAATACCCTCCATAGGTTCTTGAAGGTGCTGGATAATGGCACATTAACCACAACTATTCGCTGTGAGGACCATGTTGGGGGGACCCTATTTCCAAAAGTGGGAATGCATTCTTAAACCACTCTCTCATTGTTTACAGGACTCGAAATACTAGTTTGCACAATTAAAGCAAATTAATTTGGATTCGTGGAACTCCCATACATGGGCAATAAATACCCCTGATACTCTTCGACTCCACACTTTCCTTCTCTCCTCACATCTCTGACGTCTCTAAGAAGTCACACTACCAGCTGCACCTCCTCAGGAGGTATTCTTCCTTTCCTCTCCTTCCCCCAGAAGCTCACTGTCTCCAGAGCTCTGGTTCTCTCTAGGCTGGCCTACTGCAACAGCCTCTTTCTAAATCTGCCTGCCTCTTCTCTCCGCCCTCTGCAACTAATCCAACATCCCGACGCAGATCAAGGGTTGGTCATCTATAGTGAACAGACTAGTGTTTAAAACATATAGGACTTGTCTTGACCTTACAGGGACAAGCATCTCCTCTACATATTTACGCTTACACTAGAAATTCGTGCCTATTAGACTTGCTTATGTTTCACTGCAGTCTATTTTTATGTTGCACCTTATCAAACTGTTGTAAATTAATTTCTATGTCATCTTTTGATTTTTCTTGATTCCCATACTCTTCAGTTTACAACCAATGTGTCTTTTGTTGAAGTATAACTACATGTGAAAAACTCACACTTTTGGAAACTCAATGTTGCAGAAGACCTTTTTAGAGTACATGCTTTAATAATGTTATTTGTTTGCTCCTTAAGGTATCAAGTTACCCTACCTTGATTGTTGTTGGCCTGATACCTACAGCTTATTGTTGTAATAAATTTGCACTACGTAAAGCTTACTATTTTCTTTCAGTTCTGTGCGTACATGTACAAATGAATGTGCCTGTAGCCTCTACCCCATGAGGACCCTTAGACTTAGTCACAAGTACGGACCAGTGGTAATCTCTGTTAACACCACAACCACCTCTTTTTTCTAATAATGGCATACAGAACCATGAGTATGTTTCAACTATCGTTAGGCGGCTACCCCCTCTTGTGATATATTGTTTACCTCAGCCTTAGGTTCCGCCGATTGGGCTGCCCCTCCAGTTAATATACTAATCCAAAACAGGACTGTGTGAGACCTGTCCTTGGCCTCAAGCCCAGGGATCATATCTCGCCAGGACTGAAATCTCTGCACTGGCTCCCAGTGGCGGCGAGGATTAAGTTCAAAACCCTCTGCATTGTCCACAAGGTCTAGTGTGGCCTGGGGCCTCAATACCTCCAACTCTCTCTTCCTAAATATCTTCCTTCTCGAGCCCTTCGCTCATCCACCTCCAACTCCCTCAGGGTTAGTCGCTTCTACAAGCAGCGAGTTGGATCTCTTTCTTCTGCTGGGGCCTCTCCCTGGAACAGCCTCTCGGCCTCTCTGAAACTTGAGGAGAACCATCTTCGGTTCGGAAGCACCTCAAGACCTTCCTCTTTACTTCTGCTTTCTCTCCTTCTCTTCCCTGCTGACCTCCTGGCTGAATCTGAAACTGCACGGGTTACCTGGCTGCCCTTGATCTCAGGCCCAGGTCCCCTCCCCGCCAGCTGCACACCTGCACTGCCCCCCTGGCAGCAACCCTAGCACTCGGGGACTGTTTCTGCATCCCTACAGCCCCCACTAGCACTTGATACATACTGCACTGCCCCAACCCCTTTCAGCTTCCCCCTCCCCTGCACAATCTCAATGTCACCTGGCCTAGTAGGATCGTAGTCTCTGTCTTCCCTCTGTTTCCCCTCCCTTGCTTCATAGCGTCTTGAAACACTTGTGTATAGGCGCATTATAAGTGCCATATCATATCACACTTTCACCATACACTCACACACGCACAACCAGGCAGCCACCCATACATTTAAGTGTGCATCCTTTCACCATACAGGCACACGCAGGCAGCAACCCATGCATTTAAGTGTGCATCCTTTCACCATGCAGGCACACCCAGGCAGCCACCCATCCATTTAAGTGTGCATCCTTTCACCATACAGGCACACCCAGGCAGCAACCAATGCATTCAAGTGTGCATCCTTTCACCTTTCAAGTATACACACCCAGGCAGCCACCCATACATTTAAGTGAGCACCCTTTACCATGTAGGAACACACACACACACACACAGCCAACCATTCATTTAAGTGTGCTCCCTTTCACCACGCACTCACAAAGGCAGCAACCTATACATTTATGTTGTCCGTTGCTGCCCCACACCCCTCCAATGTCCCCCATGATGTCTGTTGCTGCCCCCACCCCTCCGTGGTCCCCCTTTATGCTTGTTGCTGCCCCCACCCCTCCCATGTCCCCTGTGATGTCCATTACTGCCCCCTTCCCCTCCCATGTCCCTGTGATGTTCGTTGCTGCCCCGCTCCCATGTCCGTCGTGATGTTGATGCTGCCCCCAACCCCACTCTGGTCCCCCGCGATATTCTCTGTGTGCCCCACCATCTCTTGCCCCCTTATTGCCCCCCTCTTCCATTCCTCCCTACCCTTCCTTGCATGAGTTGTCTTGAGTCACGAACGGGCCCACCATCAATGACCATTTGCCAACGCTTGGATTTTGACTCTGGTGCTTAACCCCTTCAACTCTCTTGCTGGACCTCCCCTGGATCTCGCACTCAGGTTGGCCCTGAATCAAGCTGTACCCACCGTCATCGTGATTCCTTGCCTTAATTTTTCCGTTCCCTTGCAACATTATTTGTTTTACTGACCTCTGCAACAGCTTTCTCTCTCCCCCCTGCTTCTCTGCTCGTTTCACTGTTTTTAGTCTCGGTTCTCTTCTCCTCTCCCTTCCCCTTTATCTCTCTCCTCCCTACTTTTTACTACGCACTTACGCTATCAGAATTGTCCTTGGACCTAGTATGATGGTAACAATTGTTTGTCTCCCCCCCCCCCCTTACTTGTTATCCCCCCTTCTCCCTCCAGCACTATATGAAATGTCGTCAGGCCTAGTACGATAGTCTGTTGTTTTTGTTCCTCTCCCTCCTTCTCTTCCGCCTCCCTCACGTCGTCTTATTCTCCGGCTCTACCAGAAATGTCATCAGGCCTAGTACGGTATTCGCCTGTCTGTTTCTCATTTCCTTCCTATCTATGTCTAAGCACTTGCACTATCTGAAATGTCGCTAGGCTGAGTACATTTTTAATTTCATATTCTTGTTGTTCATGACCTGTAAGAATGTTTTTGTATTTTCCCTTGTTCCCTCCCTTGTCGTGAGGCGCTTTGAAACACATTGTGTATAGGCGCTATATAAATAAACTATCATGTCAAATTATCATATCATACTCACTCACTGTATCAGGCCTGTGGTTACAGAACACTTCACATAATCATTAACCCCCCATTGTGGCGCTCAATTACAGTGCTGAAATGCAAACAGCCCCATGATGGCAATGGCCTCCTTTCAACACTCTAATCCATCAAAATACTTTTCTATAAATCAGTTCTAATATTTTTGATGACAGCAGCCCATCAGCACAGGACCGAACAATTGCTAAATCAGAGGTGGTGCAACGTTATGCCATTCCACACTTTCATTGAGCCCCATAATGTGGCTTACGGTTCGAAATATATATATATATATATATATATATATATATATATATATATATATATATATATATTCAGTCTTTGCTGAATGCAGAATGTATCCAAGCTCGAATCTAGGTGAATGAAGAGCACAGCCTATGTACTGATTCTAAATACCCATGTAAAGTAGCCACCACTTCATTCCTGACCCTTGTTGCATCCACAATATCACTACCAGGTGAACTCAGAATGTAGCCATTGCACTGTATTAGGGGTATGCAGAATAATCCTTCTGGAATCTTAGCTAAGTGCACAATCAAGTTAAATATGCCATCAGCATTCAATTAAGTTGAACATCAAGCTCAATTTCATCTTACTATTCTTGGGAATGGTAGTTCACCCAAGAAAAGGTATTTAAACCTTAAGAGAAATGCAAAGGACTTCTCAGTGACACTGCACTGAAGGTGCTGTGTGTCATCATACAAAAATCAGATGCCTATGGAGTTTGTCAGAGTCCAAGAACAGTGAGAACATAAAATCCTAAATCAGGAAAAAACACGAGTGAGAAAATGGTTCCACTCACCCAGGAGTTAAAATTAAAAAGTCCTAAGTCCAGTAAAAGAGCTGGGAGTCTCTAAAGTGGGAGGATTTTAGCACAGAAATGAAAATTCTCCCTAACAGTTAGTACAAAAAACTTAGGGCCTAATTCACAGAGCGTTTTCCAATGGGGTTTTGCCATTACAAAACTCTTCTGTGAATTAGGCCCTTCGTGTTTCTTTGGCCTATGTGTATACTCTACACTAAAGGTTATATATATATATATATATATTAAAAAAAACAGAGGTAAAGGCGATTCTTCAGAAAAGTACTCAAATACACAATGAGAAACTTGGAAAAACCAATGTGATATTTACAGTAAGTAAAACACGTTTGGAATACTTAATGAATGGCAGTATGCATTTCAACAGGTAAGTAAAATACTTTTGTAATAACCGTTTCAGGTAAAATGAATGAAACAAGACCAACATAGTGCAAGTAAATACTTTGCAATAATTTTACCTTAGGCTTTAGTAGCCCATCCCTACAGTTATGAGTGTCTCAGGGTCAGATGGCAGGGTCAAACAAGCAAGGCACAAGCTGTAGAAAGTCCATGAGTTCCAGAGGAAGCCTTCAGTAGCAATTAAGTAACCCTTTTTGTTGGGGAAAAGGTTCAGGGATTTCGGAGAAGGCTCCCTGAAGGCACACAGGCTTTAGGCCTGGGGGACAAGTGTATGGGCGAACTCCCAAACACACAAATCGTCACTCCAACAACACAGGAGCAGCAAAACAACTCTAGATAATTTCTCCCAGGAGTCTCACAGTACCTTAGACCTGAAGAAGAGGATGCAGCACAATGCCCCCATGATGGATAAGCAGCAGACCCAGTCACCGGGTTCTTGGTCAGGCAGACGAAAGCAGGGACACTGGAATGGATCCTGCAGCTGCAGTCGAATGGAGAGGCTCCAGGCAAAGGATTCTTCGTGGTTCTGTGATTTTGACGACCTTTTCAAAGCACCAGTGAAGAACGATCACCGCCCAGTCAATTTGTCTGGCTTACTCAGTCCAGTACTCTGGTGAGGGGACTTCAAGGAGTGAAATCCTGGCTCTGGAGGTCCAGAAGGAGTCCACCAAAGTTTCGGAAGGATTTCATCTTCTAAAGCCGATGCACTGCACAACGGCCACTGGTCCCAGGATATTGGCTGTTTGCAGCCGGTGAAGGTCACAGCTCGTCGTGGGATCGCTCGAAATGCAGGTCTTCAGACTGATTGGACCCACTGGGCTAAAAGAGAGACAGAGTCATCCTTTTCGGGGCTCTCGTGATGCTTGGAAGAAGGGAGTGTAGGGGGGGGGGGCGAACAGCAGCGATTACTGAGAAGTCTGGAAGTGGCTGCAGGCGTCTCTCCTCTTCCTCCTCGTTTCTTCAGTTTCAGTGGCCAGCTTGTCTTCAGCCCCATGATCCATGCCTCTTATGCAGGAACCCATCCAATCAGCACCCATGCACCATTCAAACCGTGAATGGTGCTTGTCATTTCAGGACAGACAGACAGCCTGCAAGTTGAAACTGGTTCCAGGCAGGCAAAGCAGAAGACAATGAACAGCTGAGTTTCGGAGTCATCCCTTGTTTTCTGTCCTCACAGACACACTGGTGGTTTGGCGTGCTTCACAAAGGCATCCTGTCAAAGACAAAAGTCAAACCACGACCTCCCCCACCCTGCACGACAGAGGAAGGACCAAGAAAAGACAAGCCATCTTGAATTGGTGAAAAAAGAACAGTCTCCATTTTGAGTCAATGGTGACCTTTCTGTGCACTACAGCAGCTGTGAGTAGAGCGTGGGAGAACAAATTGCTCAAAAATAGGTAGGATAAAACCACTGCCACCAACCATTCAGTCACTGTAACCAAAATGTTACAGGAGCAGTGAGAAAGGGGATACTGTGAAGCCCCTCAGCACTCCATAGAAGGTGGGGTGTGCTGATCTCACAGTAGAAAAAGATAGGAAGGATAAAAATATCTGCCGGTAAAATAATAAGGGAGGCCCAGAGGGTTCCTAGCGACACTGCACAGCAAGTGCTGTATGCTGTAAAAGTCAAAGACAAATGCCATAAAACTTGGAGGAAAACATAACTCCAAGAAAAAGGTATAAATAGAAATATAAAAAGGATCCCAACTCGGATGTGGATGAGACTGCGCATAAAAATGAAAAGATACCTAAATCTTGGCCCTCCCAGACTAAGGGACAGGAGGATCTAATCTTCTCCTGGATGGATCTCTTGTTGTAGTTGGTTTAACCTACTGTAAAGTCCATCAGCATTCTTTTTTATCATCCATCAAGAAAGATAGCTCAGGGAAGCAAGACAACGCAGCGCAAGACAGGTTTGAATCCCGATCCGTGCTTAGAAACCACTCCTGGTATTAAGCATGTTCTAAATAAACAATTAAATTAAAATCAAATCACCACTTATCCATTATATACCTACTCGAGTAGCCACACACTGCAATCCTAAACCGAGAGAGATGAAAACATCCCCAACACGTCAGCACCATGGGTGCGACACACCTGGGCTAATTGGGCTGCAGCCATCTCTCCATAGCCCATTCATATGGGACCTCCTGACCTTCAGAGCCCTTACGAGCATGGCGAAAAGCAGAGAGTCAGGGTCTGTGTTAATATTCTTTTGTTCTCAGCAGTGCCTTTTAGTTGTGAGGCAACAGGCACTACAGCCAGGCATTTCCAAAGGAAAGATCACCCTTACAGCGCCAACTAACTAGCAATTTTGTCTGCTTCCAAGATAAAGGGTCTGATTTACAAAAGTGTTTTCAATGGGCAAAATGCTCTGTAACACAAGCCCATGTGCGTAAAACCGAAATGCTACCTTTTAAAGATTAGTTTATACCCATGGTGTTGACTCGCTTGACTTGCAAAAAAAGGGTTTGCTTTTATGTGGATATCAAACATTCTAAAGGATTACAGCTAACTGGAAGTTTCTGGCATATACCAAGTAACCCTTTTCACAATTTCTATTAGAGTGTGGGGCATGTTCTTTATGACTAAGCATAACATGTGCAAACGTTTTACACATGCTTTTTTGCTGTGCCATATTTTCATTTATTTATATGAGAGAGGGGGTACAGAACAAAATTGCCTTTTTTTCCACAAGCTCCATCCTCTCCATCTTACAAAAGGCATGGGCGCAAACATTTTCATGATGGCGCAAATGCGTTGGATTCTTATGGAATCTGACTGCTTTTTACACCAACTAAAAGGAGGCAAATTTCAGAGAAATCCATTGCAAACACTGCCTGAGATGCAAAAATGACTCCATTTCCACTACAAAGTGAACACATTAAGGTGCAATGACTAGAATTGCATGCAGAGGACCCATTTGCACATAAGGGCAAACACAACAGGTACCCTCCGTGAAAGCACACTGCTGTGCATTCTATTAGGAAAACAGGAAATGGGGCACCATAAACAAATTCTGAAGGTAGCCCCTACCATGTGACGAGTTAGCACCATGGCCCAGTTTTGTTGTGCCTCGTTCAGTACTCGTAGCAGACTCCCACAATAGGTTTTAGTTAATACAAAATATGAGTTTTGCTTCCAACAATAAGGATTACGTGATGCCATTTCTACATTCAGGATATTGCGTGTGGACCTGCAGTATGATGACCAGAAATGTCCTAGATATCCAGAAACATAACCGTTAATGTTCCTTAAACAGCCGTGGCTGTGTATAAGTAATGGTTACTTGTCAAGGCTTTGGTAAGGAAACCAATTCCACATTTCAATGAAAATCACTTATATTTTTTATAGAAATGCAATGTAAAACGATGGTCACCCTGGTGTAAAAGGAGGACTTTGGAGATCATCTTGGAGTCATCTGATGATCATTGAACTAGACTAGAAGTCATTCCCACATCATCAGAAGTCATCATGCTGTTAAAGTCATCAGCAAATGTCTCAGAATGGTGGGCGATGAGCTTAGGATGACTTAATGATTATGCTAACACCATCCATATTTTAGAAGACTTTGTTCCTAATGATGTTAGGACGACTTGTTGATCACTTCACGGGATTGCAAGTTTGTCCCTGATGATTTGAGGATGATTCTGGGATGACCTGCTGATTACTTCAAGAGCATCGCCATGAAACAGGTTTGTTCTTCATGATTTGGGGATGACTTGCTGATTACTTCAGGGCATCAGAGTTTATAGGATGATTTGCAGACTAATACTGATGGTCATTGAGCTTTTGCCTAGCTGCACTTGTGCTGTGCCAATGTGGCAAGGGTAAAGCTTGAGACTATGTTACGCCAGAGGCCTAAACATAGCATTCACCCCCTGGGGGAGAATCCTTTGCCATCCCAGTCAAAAGCAGGCACCCAGCACCCTCACAATCCCCAATGTGGCAAGGCTAAAAGGTTGAGACTATGTTGGGCCAAAGTGGAAGCCAGAGGCCTAAACATAGCATCCACCCCCTGTGTGAGAATCCTTTGCCATCCCAGTCAAAAGCAGGAACCCAGCACCTTCACAATCAATACATTTCCATGCTAACTGCACCAATATATGACAGTATTCACACATATTGATTCACACAGTATTCATGTTTGCATTGCGCATAATGCCAGTAATGATACTATAAGAAAACATACCCACCATGGCTCTGCCTCACACTGCTGTTGGCATCGACTTTAAAAATGTCTTGTCGAAACAAGAAAGCATGTGCAAACTGGCTGCACAATGCAGGAGAGTCTAGATGCATAATAAGACTTATGTTTGCGTTACCCTTGATGCCCAGTGAAAAAAGCCAAGCCACAGTAAGAAATGGTTTGACCAGCTGTCCTAAATGCCAATGAAGACACATATTTGCTTTGTCATAGAATCCCAGTAAAAATAAAGTGTCATGACACAGCAAAGAATGGCTAGACTGAGTACCCCAAAACGCCAGCACAGCCAGATAAAAGCACATATGCTTTTGAAATAAAAAAAGAAAACAGCATTTTATACTGCCATCTATGATGTATACCCATTAGAAAAGTGCATTGTTACGATGCTCATTTTTAGCTGCCCTCACCAGCCAAAAATGAGTTCCGTGGACCAGCACAAACACACGCACATACATTCTTTAACTCAACATTCACTTGCTTATTCACACACAGCATTCACTCACTCATTGCATGAGACGATCAGAAGTGACCTTCCCATAAATGTTCTATCCCCCTCCATCTGTTCCAAGTAGGCACGGGGAAAACATTTTTTCCCCCTGAACTTTGAAAAGTGCACCTCTTTTGAAAATTGCGATTTACTTGAAAACGCCCAGAACCCCATTTCCACCCTCTGCCTTACGCAGTTGTACATTTGGTGGGAAAAAGAGCACCTCAATCTGCACAACTATGATGCACTCATTTAAATGTCCTTTATGCACAGTTCACCGCCTTTTTGCGCAAGTGATGTGAAGGAGCATCCCATCAGTGGCCCCATACACATTTTGAAAATCGTAGCACGATGGTTTATCCCTACTGGTCACTTCTTTATGCTGTATATTCATTTCAGAGAATGTGGTTTGAGGTGTCAGAGGGGTAATTAGGAATAGGAAAAGACACAGGGGAAAGGAAAGGGTGGATGGGGTTTTTACTGTTTCTGCAGTCATTAACCCTAGATTTGCTAATGAGCAGGTATTGTGTAAAATACCATTAGCTCCAGAGCAGACATGGAAACTGGAATCATTAGCCCCAGAGTACGTACTGTGCATGCCATCACATTGTCGCAGAGCAGGTATTGTGGTTGTAGTTATAAGGCCCAGGGCAGGTATTCTGTCATATGTGTTGTGCGGCCGCTTTAAGATGTGACCGAGTGACGGGGCGTCATCATGTTCGCACGACAGTGAGGCACACCCTGGTCAGCCTGTCAATTTCAGGTTGCAGCTCCATGTGGGAGTGCTGCGTGCACCTCTTCTCCTAAGTTTTTGGAGCACCCACGGGTGCGTTAAAGTGTCGAACTCTTTGTACACTCTCCGCTGGCAAATGTCTGAGGTGATTGTGGGAGTGAGTTCCTTTTTGGACTCTGCGTTTTCCATCTGCCCCTGCTTGAAGTGAGGATTCCATCAGCTCTAACTGTGTGATCTACTGGAGTCTACCAACAACTTGGTGGCTCAATGTATAGTTGCATGTTCGTCATCCTGTGCCAACAGGTAACGGTGAAGTGTACTGGGTTGCGGCCATCCATCTGGGGGGAGATGGGGTGCTGTCCACTCAGTGAAATTTTCTTGATGACCATTTCATCATCATGGATGGAAATCAAGGTAATGCCCCAGCTGCTTCATGCGGCAGCTCCCGTTGGCGTACAGGTGCCTCGTCAACACAGGTCCCTTGCCCCTATGCCAGAGTTTGATGTATCGGGTGCACCGACAAGTCTGGTCCCAAGAGTGAACCTGTGGTTTGAACGTCTGGAGATGTATTTCAGAGCCACAGAGGAGGTGAAGGACAAGGCAAGGACGTCAACTCTCATTTATGTAGCAGGGCCAGAGGTTCATAAAATCTTCAAGACTTTGCAACCAGTTGATGGCTCATACGCGACAGCAAAAGATGCCGTGAGGGCGTTAAGTACTCCAAGTACAGAGGGTTATATCAGTATAAGGGGCTTAGTTTTGAGGTGTCTTCTGCAGCAGAGGCGTTACAGAACATCATCAGAGGTGTTTTGGAAGATCTCAATGGTGTCTCGAACATTAGTGACGGCATCCTTGCGTTTGTGAGCTTGGAAGTGGAACACATGGAGAGGCTGGTCAAGACCATGGAATGAATAAAATCATTGGGACTTACTTAACACAAAGATATGTGAGTTCTTCAAGACCAGCATCAGGTTTTTTGGGTTTGTGTTCCACAAAGGGGGTGGGTCACCAGACCCAGGGAAAGTGAAGGACATTAAAGAGGCCAGACCTCAAGAAACAGTGTCAGAAGTTTGCCGCTTCTTGGGGATGCTGACTTATTGCTGGTGATTCATCAGGAACCTTAGCGCCCCGTCAGACGCCCTGCAAAATCTGATGAAGAAGAACACAGTGTGGCAGTGGGGCCCGCTCGAGCAACCAGCATTTGAGGAGGTCAAGGAGGACCTCACCGCGAGTGACACCATGGCGTTTTTTGATCCTTCGTTGGCATCTGAGATTGTGGTTGATGCAAGCCCATTTGGTCTGGGTGATGTACTGACTCAGCAGTATGCAAGGGGGCATGTGTGGCAGTTAGGAAAGATTTCCTGCAGGTGCAATTTTCCCTCCATTTGCGGACCCCCCAAACGTTTTGCTTTTATTTGGCTAACCCGACTTTCTCCAGTGGAGCATAGCCTTCAGCTGCACTCCTCTGGGCTTTTGCACATGTGTTATGAGGAAACGGACACGTCCCTCAGGCTGTCAGTATTGGGAAACTATGTTTCTCTTAGTCTTCGACTATGTCGCCATTTCTTGGTAAATTTTTTTTATCTACTTGCCAAGTGCCTTACAGTACCGTCCATGGGGGTCCTTTTGTTTTATGGCCCTAGCCACCCTCCAGGGTTGTTTTTGGTGTTTGTACAAGTGTGCCTGGGACCAACTGGTGGAAGACGTTTACTTTTAAAGTATTTTTACTTTGTTTTTATAGACCATACCACGTTTACTGCGTCTGGACCAAGACTGTGGCCAGTACCACAAAGTCTTTTGTTCTGTTCTTTTGCCATTTTGTCCCTTTGCCTTCCCCCAGGTCGAGAGACCCGGGTATTCCTTATTTGGGCATGCAGCCTCCCAAAAAAACCACATCATTCGCTGGCTTCTGCATGTCACTTGTGGTAGTGCCCAGGAAGAGGGTTGGGACTGTCTGGTCCCAATCCACACTACTGATGCCAGAGTGTCTGGTAGCCATGAATGACTGGAACCACCAGCCCATGTCTGGCATGCATGCAAGAGAGCAGATCTTCAATTGGCTATTTGAGATTTGAGGGCGAACCGAATCTTGGATAAGAGAAGGGGATCTGCATCCATTCCAGGTCTATCTACTGAAATTCACACCGAATCTCATAAAAAGGAGCCAAGTATCCTTAACAAGAAAGCAGAATTGAGGAACCGCCGGTGATGTGCTAGGAAGGTTTGGCACCCTGACCCCGCTGTTGTCCCGTTGGACCCTTGTTTCTTCATCGAACCAAGAAGGCCTGCAAGGGCGCTTCGCCCCTTTGGAGTAGTGGGAACAACTACTCTCGGCATCTCCTACTTACCCTTGCAAAAAGTGTTCCTGAGCCATCCAGTGAACTGACCAGCTTCAACCAAGGGTATCGCACAAGAACACTGCCATCCCGAGTTGAGACTCAACACTCTGAGAATCGCTAGCTTGTGGTCCTGGGACCTCTCCCGCCAAAACTCGTTGTTCTAGCTCCTCGGGGTTGCGATTCACGAGAGTGCCCAACACTGCGAGCATTTGTGGTTCTTGCGTCGCCCCGCTGTGGTGACCGTCGCTGAAAGTGCCTGCAGTTCTCGCCTACCGTGTCCCGAGATGTGCTGTACCGGAACTATGCTTGCGTACGCAATTCTCCCTGTCCTTCTGCCTATGCCCCATTGTTCTGATTAATTGTGCCCCCCCCATACCTGTACCAGACTTGTACTGCAACAGCGCCTCAATGCCTCCGGGTTGTATGTGCGCTTTATAAATACGTTCTTGAGGGAAAAGCAAGGCGACCCCCCCATTGCTCAATGGGTGTGGCGCCTGCAGAAGTGTTATTCAAAAGGTGCCCTCGGGGTCTGTTGCCGGACTTATGGAGGGTTGTACCAGTGGAAATTGATGAGAGTGTCTTCGATGAAAGGAGGGCCCAGAATGAAAGTGAAAATGTCTGCAGGGGCCTGCAGAGACACCGGTTGGCACCCGGAGACAATGTTCTGGTGAGGAACAGAGATCCGCAAGGGAAGCTCTCGTTGATGTATGAACCTCCAGCCATGGATGTGGTGGAAAAGGGGTCTATGGTGACCGCGACAGGCGGGAATGCCAAAGTGACAAGGAACTCGAGCTTCTTTAAAAAGGTTGGCGAGAGTGGCCAGATGGGAATGACGCCAGCGGGTGCAAACGACGAAGTGCCGAATAGGGAGCAGATGTCGGCATCCACCAAGACCCAGATGACCCAGGAGTGGCAGGTGACGGAAGGTCAAGCTGGGGATGGGGAAGGAGAGATTCTCAATGCACTATACGAAGAAGGCCTGCCCGTCTTGATGATTATGTGCTGAACGCAGACAGGCTAAGGTTTATGTCCGGACACAGGCTAATGATGTTGTATAACAGTTTTGTTTCTCTTTCAGGGGGGAGGGGACGAAAAGGGGAACGTTGGTTATCCTTGGTTCTAGTGTTAAACATTCCTCTTTGTTGTTATGAAAAAGGAGGTGTGTGGTGCGGCCGCTTTAAGATGCAGAGTGGCGCAACTCTGTCGCACCAATAACCGGGGCGTCATGGCATTTGCATGCCAGTGCACATGCAGAGCCCAGATGAGCAACAAGTGTCTCCAAGTCCTCGTGCGGGGGGGGGGGGTCATCTGGGGCTACCGGTACGACAGGTAACGCGGCCCGTATGACAATACTTAACGGATTAGCAGGTACTGTATCAAACGTCATTAATTCAAGAGCAGGTACTGTGTCTGGAATCAGTATCCCAGATCCAGTACTTTGTCTGCAATTATTTGCCCAGGGCAGGTATTGTCCTATGTAGCCAATGAGCAGGTTAAGTACTGTATTGAGTACAGTCATTAGCACCAGAGCAGGTTTTGTGTCTGAACTAATTCGCTCCAGCCAAAGGATATGGTGGGCCTTTTCCATTAGCGCTATAGAAGGTAGTGTCTCCTGCTATTCATCAGGGTGTTGTTTCTGTGTCAGCAGCCATTAGAAATAGAACACACACTGTGCATGCAGTTATTATCCACAGAAGGGTCATTGGACCCAGAGAAAGTACTGGTTCCTGCAGCCATTAGCCCTGGGGAATCATTACTTTCAGATTAGGCACTGGAAGAGGGAACTGGAGACAATAGCACGTCTGCAATCGTTAGATGGCGGAGGAAGTCACACCAGATCACGGTCTGTTTAGTAGCTGCACGGCAGGGACTGCGTCTGCGAGCATTCAAGAGCCTGAACTGTACCGTAAATGACCTTCCCAGCATCTACTGTGTCTACAATAGCAACAACCGGCTGCCCTGTGTAATTTCAAAAACAGATCTTTAGAAAGCCATGTGCTTACAATGTTTAATTTCAACACGTGATGAGTATAATACAACGAATTACAGCTTTAGCTGCAGCCTCTTACTTCAAAGTGCATTTCCAGTTAACGGGTGCTAAAATAAATGCACATAACATTCATTACAAGAGCTGGATTGCATGCACTCACCTGATGCTGCGTGGAAACTAAAAGGAGCTTTTGGTAAAGGGAGGCCTTAAGTGTTCATCATCACTTGAAACACACATTTAAAGTCCCTCCGAGACTCTAGCATAGTGCTTGTTCAAAAGTCAGCACAACGCTTTCCGAAATGATCAGTTCCCATCAGAGAAACGCCCGCCTACTTTTCTTCACGTGACTTTGGGCACGTTCCCTATCATTCACGTGGCGTCCGACGTCATCGTTGTGAGTTTCGTGCGCGGGAACCAGAAAGGCTCCGGTAATCGGCTGCTGGCGCAACTGGAATCTGCGTGCTTTTGGCGGCTGAGAATGAGGTGGCCGTTTTCTTCGAGATAGCAGGAACGTTGCTGCAAATTCAAATGGCGATGGAGGAGCTAAAAGCAACCGGAGTCAGAGTGCTCTTGACGGGCTGAGATCATGGTGGTCCTTTCTTCGGCATACCAGGAAAGTTTCTGCAAGACACCAGGGGGGTCCGGCTTCGTCTTGTCCATCATCGTGATTTTTGTGAGCGGGAACCGGGAAGAGCAACAGTGGCGTGGGTCTGGGGGAGGGATTGGGGCACATTGGTGTGGGTCGCGGGTGGGATGGGAGCACATTGGTGTGGGTCTGGAGGGAGGGATGGGGGCACATTGGTGTGGGTCTGGAGGGAGGGATGGGGGCACATTGGTGTGGGGGAGGAAGGGGGCACATTGGTGTGGGTCTGGAGGGAGGGATATGGACACATTGGTGTGGGTCTGGGGGCATATTGGTGTGGGCCTGGAGGGAGGGATGGGGCACATGAGTGTGGGTCTGAAAGGGAGAAATCATGGCGCAGTGGACACAGAGGGCCGGCTGGGTCATCTATGCGTGTCGGGAAGGGAGGATGAAGGCATCTTGGGGCCTGCAATGGATGGCTGGGGGCACATTGGTTTCGTCTGGAACAGGTATGAGCCATCTGTTGAATGATTGAAGAGTTTGTCAAGCTTTATGGCCGCTTGTGGCACTTCCCTTAGGTTACTATATGTTTAGAAAGAGAATTATTGTGTAGCAAATGGCTGCAGTGTCAGAATCAAGTTGTCCTGGGGCTGATCAGGGCTTTGAACATAATGAAAAAAGAAATGTTGATATCCGATCAAGTTGCGCCCTGATATAATTGTATTGATATAATTGCTGTATTCAAACTTTTTCAAAACAAGTTATATTTATTTCAATTGAGTTGATATAGTTATTGTATTTTAAATTTTTTTCAAAAACACTTTTCATCCAGTATTGTCTCTCGTGTATTGATCAAGAGTCTCATCATTTGTGCTTTTACTTGATTCTCAAAATGTGTTATTTTTATTCCAGTAATTCAAAATATAATCTCCCTATTTGAATTGTTTCTATTCAAAGTTTGGGATGGTGGAATTTCTCTTTTTCCTTGTTTTTGTTTATTCCCCCCCTCTGCTGTTGCATTTCATTTAATAGTATTGATTGAGGTTTTCTAGTTGTGCCCCTCGACACATGTTTTCCCGTCATTTGGTTTGACGGTTCATCAGGAGGTGCAATTTTAGATTGCTAGTGTAACCAGATTTCCTAAAATATAAACCAGACCTCATATATTTCTTTTTGTATTTGAGAGGAAAAGACCAGTTTTTGGAGTAAAGTAATTAGACCTTATTAGTACTTACTGTTATTTCTGGTTGTAAGTAACATTTTGTGACTCCTGTAGTTTTTTCTAAATTTTTAGATTTATATTTACTTGGTTTGCCATCCTGTGTAGTACTTTCCTCCTATGGAAAGGAGATAACTTTAGCTGTGATCTAGTTTAGTATTTGTGACATCATTAGATTGTAAACAGAGCCATTGCATTAGTTGGAAAAATCAAGAATTACTTTTTACCTGTTTGGTTGCAGAAACTTCATTGATTCAGATTTGTAGCTCCTTGAAATACTTGTAAATTTTGACAGGCTTCAACATAGTATAATGCTACTTTAATTTCCTCCTATAGGAAGAAAAGGTATTTTATCCTTTTTGGATTAGGTATATAAGAGCATCATTACATTCAAAGGGTAAGTTTTAAACGTGTTTATAAGAAAGCAGATCACTATTTAGTTGTGTTCTGGCAGGAAGATGCAATTGTGCTGCCTTGCGGTACGGTCGCCTTCATTGTGTTTGAATCTCGGGTTTTTTATGCAAATCCAAACAATCAAAAACGACGCAAAGTGAAAAGGTACGCTACATCACAACATATAGCGGCAACAACAATCCAATTACAAAAATACTTAAGAAAAATTGGAATATCCTCAAAGTGGACAGTGATTTTAAATATCTTTTGGACAACTGACCAAGCATAACTTTTTGCAAAACAAAACATCTTGGACATGCTCAGTCCATCTCACTTTCAACAGAGACATTGAGCATACACTGCTCAATCAACAATGTGGCTTCAACCTCCCATAGCAGAAAATTATAAATGCAGAAATTGCCACGTATGGCTCATGCTAAAAAGACCATCAAAATGCCAAATGGCACAATCAAACCCATCGGAGACCTGATCAACTGCAACAGCAAACATATTGTATATGGGATTCAATGCATTTGCAAACAACACTACATAGGAAGCACTAAAAAAACTCTAAAGACACAGAACATATTAGATCAATTTCCAACCAAGATCTATCTCCACGAGCAGTTCATTTTCAAGAATACCATCACAAGGATGAATTACAATACATCAAATTCTATGGTATACAAAAAGCAACATTACTACCCAGAGGAGGCACTTTAGAAAAAATACTTGGAAAGAGAGAAGCATTTTGGATATGTCTTATGGACACCTGCCATTCCGGTCTGAACACAGACCAGGAAATGTATAGTTTTCTCTAGCATCAATAACTAAATGTAATAACCATTGCAATAAGTACTGATATGTATTTCTATATCAGGTCATGATAATCTTATGATTGACTATACTGCAAATTGTATATAATGACTGTATAACATTTGCCAATTTGTGAAGTTTTTATATTGCATGCTCATTCCTTCTTTAAGGTTACTTCACAAAATCAACGTACTCGGAGTAATTATTCAGCCTAACAAACATCCATACCCACCAACTATCGCCCCATCACTACAGTGCCGTTTCTACTTAAAATTCTAGATAAGATAGCGTATCTTCAAATCCAACAATATCTGGAACACAACCACCTTTTAGGATTATGACATTCTGGTTTCAGACCCCAACATGGAACTGAAACTGCGCTCCTAGACCTTAAGGCTCAGATGCGGGCAAGACGACACTATTGCTGCTCCTTGATCTCTCAGCAGCACTTGATCTGGTGGACCATAAGATTCTCTACAACCACCTGGACCCTGCTGCCCATTTTTCTCAAGAGGCAGTAGGCTGGATCCAATCCTTTCTCGAGTCCTCTCGCCTTTAGGAGCCGCTGACTCCATCTCAATCTCTTGCGGTGTACCCCAGGGCTCTTGCGTATCACCCACCTCGTACAACATTTTTACAAAGCTCCTTTTTGATGATCTAGACGGTCTGGGTATCGCCTACACTAATTATGCCGATGATACACAGATCCTCATCCCGTTGACAGGCGATTATAACAAGGATTTGGCCTTTGTGAATAGAGTGTACCTCATCATCCAGGCATGGATGGCTTCTCACGTCTATGCCTGAATGATGACAAAACAGAACTTCTAATTCTTGATACTACCACTAACCTTAACAAACTAGGCTAGAACTATTCTACCTTCAAAATCGACAATAACAACATCACTGTGCCCAAGGAAGTCAAAACCCTTGGTTTCTATCTAGACTTCACACTAACTTTCAAAAAACAAGTGCATGCCATGGCTTCCGCTACATCCTACACCTGCAAATTAATTAGAGCAGCTACGCCCTTCCTCTCGTAACAAGTGAGTTACTCTAGTGAGACCCCTTACCCTTTCCAAACTGGATTATTGTAATGCCTTATATGTAGGCAGCAACAAATACATTACCAACAAGATCCAGATCCTACAAAATAACGTCTTAAGAGCAATTAAGTCTTCCAAAGAAAGAAAGCCCACATCTCTGACTTAGAAGATCTGTCAATTGGCTATCCACGAAAGACAAGATTCTCCTAAAACAGCCTCCCTGACTCATAAAGGTCTTCATCAATCTGCCCCACACTACCTTACAGCTCGATTCACGAGACAATCATCCAACCGCTCCTCGAGAAAGGCCAATTCTAATCTTCTGGTGCCCAGATTTAAACGCACCAAGACTGGCGGGAGCAGCTTTCCGGTCAACGCAGCGCAAGATTGGAACTCCCTTCCACCTAACTTAAGGGAAGACCTACCTTACCTACAATTCAGATCCAACCTTATCCACTGGATCAAGGAACACAACATCTGACATTAGACCACACACTGATTACTAGACCTTCCCTTTGCATATACCACTTTTATTGCACCACAGTCCTATATCTTGTATATATTTTGATTCACAGTGTTTATTCCATAGTGTATAATTTTCCCCTCTCCTACTTGCCCCCTGTATAAAATGCACATGCATTTTATTGTATAAAATGCACACCTATTTTATTGTATTCCACCAATGCCGTATCATTCAATGATGCTTTGCACAGCAATGTAACTGATGCTGTATGACGATTTTGCACAGCAATGTAGCCAATGCTGTATGACGTTTTTGTGCAGCAATGTAACCTAAGCTTAACAACCCTCTTGATGCCTCTACGCCCTGATACCTTTGGGTCTGGTGCGCATTAGAACAAACAAACACAATATGCAATTAAAAGAAAAATAATCAACTTAAACAATAAAAGCACTAAACAATATTCGCTGTAAGGTGCAAGCCAAAAATTAAATCTAAAAGTCAAATGTTACATCAAATAAACCGGACATCGCTCAACTAAATTGTGTAAAACAATAATTAAATTAAAGAATTGAGCGGACAATAGTCGAGCACCATTTTGCTATCCCAAGGCAAGATGACGTCTGCGTCAGAACGACGCATGTCGTCATCGCGCAGACGCACGTAATTACGTCATTGCACGCTATAAAAAGCCAGAGATTCAAACAAAATGACAGCGACCATACCGCGAGGCAGCACAATTGCGTCTCCCTGCCATAACACAGTTAAATAGTGATCCGCTTTTAAGTTTAAAACTTACCCTTTGAATGTAATGATGCTCTTATACCTAATCCAAAAAGGTTAAAGACCATTTTCTTCTATAGGAGGAAATTATCACAAGTAGCATTACTTATGTTGAAACATTTTATTTCAAGGAGCTAAAATCTGAATCAATACGTTTCTGCAACCAAACAGATAAAAAGTAATTCTTGATTTTACAACTAATGCAATGGCTCTGTTTACAATTTAATGATGTCACAAATACTAAATGGCACAAGCATCACATCTCCTTTCCATAGGGGGAAAGCACTACAAAGGATGTCAAACCAAGTCGACAAGAATCTAAACATTTTTAAGGAACTACAGGAGTCACAAAATGTAACTTACATCCAGAAATAACAATAAGTACTAATAAGGTCTAATTACTTCACCCCCAAAAACGGGTCTTTTTCTCTTAAATACAAAAAGGCAATATATGATGTCTGCTAATGTAACCAGATTTCCTGAAAAATATAAACCAATCTAAAATTGCACCCACTGATGAACCGTCAAATGACGGGGAAACACGCGTGGAGAGGCACAACTAGAAATGCTCAATACTATTGATTGAATGAAATTCAACCATAGAGCGGAGAATAAACAAAAACAAGAAAAAGCAGAAATTCCAACAATTCAAATGGGGACATTATATTTTGAGTTATTGGAATAAAAATAACGCATTTTGAGAATCAAGTAAAAGTACAAATGATGAGAGACTCTTGAACAAGGGACAATACTGGATGAATACAAAGTGTTTTTGAAAAAAATAGAAATACAATAACTATATCAACTCAATGGAAATAAATATAACTTGTTTTGAAAAAGTTTGAATACTGCAATTATATCAATAAAATTATATCAAGGCGCAACTGGATCAGATATCAACATTTCTTTTTTCATGGGGCATCTGTTGGTCTGGAGAGTGGCATGCATATTAAGTATATTCTTCCTTTCTCAGCATCACACTACAATTTCTTAGAATCCCACAACTACTGGATACTGCATGCATCATTTACCTGTATGCTACCCCCTCGAGAAACTACGAGTATGGACTAGAGACTTCATGTTGCTCTCTTGAGTTATTAGGCGTTCTCGTACCGTTCGGGTTAGGGTTTTGGATTCCTCTTCAATTGGGAATCCTAAAGACTTGACCTACAAAATTGGACCTGTTTTTCTATCCTTCGCTACTCCTCCTTGGTAAGAACTCACCCTGGTTGTTTTCCTTTGGGTTATATGAATTCCTGGGCTCATAACTCATCATTGTTTCCTGTTGATTGTAGCAACACCATCCTGGAGGATTCCGCTGGGTCGCTGTTATTCCCTGTCTGACCTGAACCTGGTTTTCTCCAACCCAGAGGTTAGCCTGTATTATTAATTACCCAGTTTCCTGGTTAAATACAGCATTTGCTAACCTGTTCTTTTTATATGCAGGTGGTGTTGAGGTTGAGTCTCCTGTCTTCCAACCACTAGACCCCTCGGCTTGTTTTCTTGAACGACCGAGGGGTACACTGGTAGGAAGAACTTGTCGTCTAGTGGGCACGAGTATCAGTCTTCCTGATTGTTGGTGAGCACTTCTTGTGTGTACACTGACACCAGTATTGTCCCCAGGCTCTATGATACATGTTCAGTAAAATATCCTCCCTGTCCCCTTGTCCCCACAGCATCTAACACACTCAATCAACGTGATTATGTGTGTATGCAAGGTGCTAGGGGGGCCAGGGGTAAAGCATGGTATTTTTGACTGACATCAAAAATAGCACCCCAGTGCCCTGTGCTCCACAGCGCCTCAGGAGGAGAGCTAATTTTTGGCAAATGGACAGGGGGGCTGTGCAAAAAATGCATTTTTAAAATGCCTTTGTTGTACAACCCTTCTCCCCCGAACCCCCCACTCGCCAAAATCAGCTCAACCGACCAACACCCACACATTCACACAGCAAGCACTCGTATCATTCACACACACACACCTATTACCATACACTCACTCGCAACACAAGCATACTCGCATCCATACACCTATTTAAATACAGAATAAATTACCATAAACTTACCTTCTGCCTGAAGTTTCCTGCACACGCCGTGCATGGGTCTGCGCCTGGGTGCTGAAACATCCCGCTCCAGCCTGCTCTGTCTGTATGTTCGAGGAGGCTCAGGAGGTCCCCCTCTCACATACAGAGATGCAGTTCCCCAGCCAGCATTTCCAGTGAGCTATGCATGGCTGGCAAAGCAAAATGCCCCAGCCTTGCGTGGCTCATTGATCGTGCACGGCTGGGGAACTGAACAGTCAAAGGAAAACAGTGTTTCTCTCTGACAGTTCAGCCAGCCCAGGAGCGCTCCCTCAGCTGGAAAAAGCAGCATGGGCACTGGGTTGACGTCCCCTCGCTCAGGGCTCCCCCTGCCCTGCTTTCCTCCCTGCCCTTCCTCCATTAAAAATGAATGCCATGCAAGGGGTAGGGGGGGCGTGCAGCACAGTTTGAAAAGCTCTGGTTTAGAGTGAGAGATGGGGCATCTTGGTGTCTGGTATGGAGGGAGGGGCATGTTAGTGTAGTCTCTAATGGTGATAGTAAGGCATCTTGAGGTCTGGGATGGGGCTTCTTGTTGTGGGTCTGGGACAAGTGATGGGGACACCATGTTATGGATCTAGAGGAAGTATGGTGCATCTTGGGGTCTGGATTGGAGGGATGGTGCCATCTTGGTGGGGTCTGGAGAGTGTCACGGGAGCATCTGGGTGTGTGGAGGGGGGCATGCTATGGGCCTGGAGGGATGGGGCATCTTGTGGCCTGGATCATCTTGGTGCTGGGCATCCTGGTGTGCGTCTGGAAGGAGGATGGGGCATCATGTTATAGGTCTGGAGGGATGGGGCATCTTGTGGCCTGGATCATCTTGGTGATGGGCATCTTGGTGTGCGTCTGGAAGGAGGATGGGGCATCATGGTATGGGTCTGGGGGAGGGATGGGGTATCTTGGTGGGGTCTGGATCGGAGGGGGGCATCGTGGATCTGGAATGGAGGGACCGGGCATATAATGGGGACCTGTCGGGGAATGATGGAGCATGCTGGTCTGAGTGAGGGCTGGAGCACTCTGGTGGGACGGACGGGGGACATCTGGGTGTGATGGAGGGATGGGGTGTTAGGCAACCATTGATTTAGTAACCCTGTGGGAGACTACACAACACTTGTCCTCTTTGTATTAGGTAACCCACCCATCGGTTTTTAAATGAGCATTCTTTAAAAAGGGCAATATATGCAGCAATCAAATATACTTTTCCAGAATCAGCACAAAGCTGGTAGATTACTCTTTAGAGATGCTTTTTACACACTTCCTACACCCTGAGGTGACTTCACTAACAGGGACAGTAATGGAATGTATATATCACTAGTACCCTTTGTAGATTCTGAGGTTTGTAGAAAGGTTGAGGGAAATACAAAGGTTAAACAGGTTCTCAGAGCATGTGAGCACTTAAATCTTCCAATGAAGTCTAGACAAAAACCTTTCCCAGCAATAATAGTTTAAAACCAAGTTATCACCTCTGAGAGACAGTAAGTATCCAGATCAAGTGGACTAGAAGAGTCTGCAGGCAGCAAGGACAACCAAAGTCAGTTGGAGCACAGTCTATGGAGCTGAGGTACTTCTTAGATAACATGCACAAAGTTAGAGTTGAAGAAAAATCACAGTAGGTTCACAAGCTGTTAAGCTTGTGAAGGGTGGAGCTGAAATCAACTCTACAAAAGTAGCTACTGCAAGTCTCAATTGAGAAGAGCAAAGCTAAAGACACTGAGGTAAGTACCCCAAGTCAGAACAGTATCTTTGGTCAGAAGAGGGGTCCAGTTAGCTTCTTTTTGGTTGCAGTGATGCAAATCCTGGTTTCCTGGGCCTCAGTCATGGGGACAAATGGGGGGAGGAGGGGCGTCTGGAGGATTCCTGCGGCAGCAATTCGGAGTTCGGCGGCAGCTACGGACTCTTTTCAGATCAGTTGCACTTTGAGGTTTCAGCGCTCGGTAAACCGCACCACCGTGGATTTTAGACACCGGTTGGGCTTCCTTGAGTCCTGCACTCTGGTGAGGGAACTCGAGCTCTAATCGTCCTGCTTCTGAAGGGCCCTGGGGAGACTCCTGGAGCTTCTGGCTGGCTTGCAGACATTGCACTCGACTAGGGATTTCTTGACCCCTGGCACTCGGTTCCTGCAGCAGCAAAAAAGTACAGCCAGTCGGGGAATGTGGTCCAGTGGAGTTCGTCTTGGGTTTAGTTGGTCCCACTAACCCAAGGGAAGAAGTCGTCCCTTCCGGAGCTTCTCTAGTCGATCAGAAAAAGGAGTTTCACCACAGCAGCAGGGCTTCACCAGGTAATTCACAGGTGCAGGAGGATGCAGCAAGATTCTTTCACGGTTTCTTTGTCTGGTGTTCTTACCAGTGGTCGACTCTAGTCTCAAAACCCTTGCCTTTTTAAGTTGGTTTCTCCCATTCATGCACAGTTTAGCTGTCACTAAAACATGGTAAGACTGGGTGCATTCAGGCATTCCCAAAGACAGGGGAGCTTCAGGAACCTCTCACCATTTTCCCAGGTTTCAATACTGAAGACCCGCCAAAGGCAAAACCAACAAAGGGCTCAAACCTGGCTTGGTGCGCAGAGTAAAACCCAAGAAGGACCTTGCAAAGAGGGGCGTGGCCTGAGCATGCGATGTGAGGACGTGTTGCGACGGAGCCCACGTCTAGATCCTCAGCAGATCCTTACAAACTATGGTAAAATCGGCAGATAAGCACAACGCGCAAATGTTCCTGCAGCGGAACCGTCACTGCATAACCTTTCGGCAAGAACAAGCCGAATTGGATCCGGCAAACGTGCCCACCGAGCGACCGAAGCTGTGCCCCGGAGTAGGCCAAGATGGCAGACGATGCGGAGGTCTGAGGCCAGCAACGACGTGAGGTCTGCGTACACTGAACGAGCCCCTAGCGGAGTGGCGGGCGCCACCACAGCGAGACCCGTGCTGCGAGAAACGCACTCGGCACCGGAGGGAGACCGTGGCTCTGGAGAACGGGGGCCAGACACGGGACTGCTGGACAACGCTGGAAGAGGCGGAGCAGCGGTGAGCAGTCGAGACGGTCAGGGACACCGCTATGGAAACAAATGCCCTGGAGCCGTCGCTCAGGCAGATGACGACACCAGAGGCTGCAGTGAGCCACCAGGCCCGCGATTGGGGAGGAGGCCTGACGAGGAGGAAGCAAGGCACTCCCGGGATGAAGGATGAACAAGCGGTCGCAGGGAGGCACGGCCCGTACAAGGTGAGGCAGGGTCGACCAAAAGCCTGGGGAAGATCCGAAACTATACGTATTTCACCGGGCCGCCCAGGGAATGCGACAAGGACCTCCCGAGTGAGGCAGTGCGTGGCCACAACAACCGTACACCAGGCCTGCCGCCTCCACCTGCGGAACATTGGACAAAACCCAGGGAGTGGACCCATACAATAAAGGTGACGCTAGAGGAGCATTACCCTCAAACGGCAGCCGCGGCAAGCCGCTCAAAAACACCAAGCACACACACAGGCGTCACCCTGCAGTGATTACTGAGCGCTGGACGTGCCACCCCCGCACTGCACTACCACACAAGCATAGGGGGAAACATCGAAGCAGGCAGAGGCGCCAATAATGCCAAACGCAATCCCCAAATGAAGTGCAGTCACTGGTCCACATAGCACTGCAGCACCAGGAGTTTACAATAACTGGTGGCGAGCCTGCATCTGACAAACCCGCACCTGCACTAACTAGTCCAGAGCACGCTTGCATTCAGCCCCAACAAATCATGAGCTACACCAGCCAACGGGGGACTACACTGCCCCACTAGGGCAGACCACTACCCGGTGAGACCAGCAGAGCACACACCGGACCAGCTGCCGCTGCACCGCAAGTGGAGCCGCACCAGGCGCAGAAGGGGGGGGGGGAATAGCCTGAGGACAAAGCTACACGGGGCGTCTACGCCATTGACCCCGGCGCTGATACTGCACAACATAGAGAACAGAAGCAGCTGCCCACCTTTGCTAATGCACCGCTTGGGGGACACCTCCCCACAGAGTAGCTGACAACAGAATAGGAAAAAGGCCTGGACCAGGCACACACCGAGTAGTAATCACAGAAGCGCGCGCTCACACACACGCTGGCCCAAAACACAGGGGGCCTGGCACAGTCTGGTGACCTGTCATAATTCCAACCTGCAAGGCAAAGACACGTCCCCTCCCAAAGGGAAAAGGAAATCCAACATCACAGAATCCTTCGCAGCAGTCCGACCAAAGGTACAAAGGCAGGAAACCAAAGGGGCGGAACCAACCCAACAAGCTCCTGAGGAACACACCAAAGACGAGCAGATACTTGAAACAATATCTGGGCTTCACTCCTTCATCAACACCAAGATAAAGGAAGTAAAATCAGACATGCAACTAATGTGCCAAGACATGCGCAACCTCGTGGAACGTCTAACAACCACGGAATCGGAGCAACACGAGATGTCCACAGCGCTGAAAGACGTGCAGGCCAGGGTGGAGGTGCTAGAAAGGCGCAGTAAAATACTAGAGGAAAGGGTTGTGGATGCCAAAGGAAGATCCAGACGTAACAGCGTCTGCCTACTTGATGTTCCAGAGGGTATGGAGGGACCCAACCCTATGAACTTCGTAGAAACACTACCACAACAGGAAATAGGTGCCGGCGGACTCTCACAAGGGTTTTCTGAAGAGCGCATAGGGCCCTTCAGAAAAAACCACCACCCGACTCGCACCCTCGCCCAATCATAGCCAGGATCCTCAACTTCCAAGACAGGGAAATCATACTACGCTATTCACGTGAGGGAGGAGCAATAAGCAGGAACAATGCAAGGATCACAATATACCCAGACTACACCCCGATGGTCGAGAGAGCAAGAAACTCCTTTGTACCAGTCAAAGCCAGGCTGCGCCAGCTGAACCTTAAGCACATGTTGCTCTACCCGTCCAGACTCAAGATCATACATAAAGGACAGGCCAAATTCCTAGAGACCCCGGCAGCGGCAAACATGTGGCTCGATCACAGCAACATGGCAGATGATGCCTGCATTCCCAAAACGCGGACCCAATGGAACCCTCCTAGAAAGATCCGCCCGAAACAAGCAACCAATTTCACCAGTGCCTTTACCAAAAAAGACGGGAGGCCTGTTGCACCGCCTGATCCAAACAGGATGGCACTACTCTGTGAAAGGACTCATGCAGGCCTGTTGCCGTTGCATCACAACACGCCAAGGACAGCCTGGAGAGACAAGATGTGGCGGGGGCACTTGAGCGCTGCCCACAAGGCGCAAATGCTGGGTGCAGTTGGTTGAGTTTATCTTATTGTTTGAAATGCTTCTTAGTTTTTGCCACGACATACACACGGAAACAACAGACATCAGAATTACTAACCTGGACACTGCAACACAAAGATGGCGGTGTTGTCATGAAATGTCAGGGGGGGGGTGGGTTCCTATATGAGTAGGAACAGGATCCTATCTGAGGAGGAAACATGTTTCCATTGCACTCCTAAAAGAAACACACCTAACGGCTGAAGACACTGTGTCTGAATGGTGGGGAGGGCAGGGCTTTGGTGCGGCTTACTCCAAATACGCGCGTGGAGTGTACACCTGGATTGATGGTGCAATACCATTCAAGCGACTATCAAAGGAGGTGGACACGGAGGGAAGGTACTTGATACTGAGAGGCAGCATTGAGCAACTGGAAATATGCATCGTCAACTCCTACCTCCCCAACAGCGGCACCTCGCCGTACCTGACTAAGCGAAGTGCCAAACACCCTATCGAGATGGTTTTTTCATATGGGGAGGGAATTTCAATAGCATACGAGATTACACACTAGACAGATCTAGCCCTCAAGCGCTACCAACCGCCCCTGTCCAGTCCCAACTGAACAAGGTAATAGAGGACCTGGACCTGGCTGAGGTCTGGCGGGAATTTCACTTAAATGATAGAGAATATTCATATTTCTCATCTCCCTGCACGCTCTACACCAGAATTGATTATCTGCTAATAGACAAACAACACCTACCCCAAGTGGAGTCAGCATCCTACCTGGGAAGATCAATATCCAACCACTCCTCATGGAATGGAAAAAGCGGGGGCCTAAACCACCCATACCCGTATGGCGAATGCCAACAGAAGCACTTACTGACGGTGGACATCAATGTGGGCAGCGTAAAGGGATGGGACACAATATGGGAAGCACTAAAAATGGTGGTCGGAGGGGGTGGAGGGGGGATTCATCGCTAGTGCCGGAGGCATAAGGAAAACCCTGGGGCAGGAATTGGAGGCTGGGGAAAAGCAGATCACTCGGCTTGAAACCATCAGAGGAGGAACTTTCCGCAATCGGAAATGATTAAGTTTGATTACATAACCAAGACTACCAGAGCACACGCGGAGGGTGATAAACCAAGTAGAGTAGACTCTTGTGGCTGTGCAAAAGGGAACACCCGAAACTTCTGATCACTGAAATTAAATCCCCCACCGGCGAGACTTCTACATCGCAGCCTGAAGTCAATGAGGCCTTTAGGCAATTCTATTCCCAGCTGTGCCATCACACAATAGTGATACCACAGAGGGACATCTTAGAAACCCAGGAAGAAATAGGCCTACCAACACTGAACGAAGCCCACAGGGCCGCCCTAAACGAGGACCTATCGGTAGAGGACATAACCGAAGCAATCAAATCGCTGTCCACGAGCAAGACCCCGGGCAGCGTTGGACTACCCCCCCCCCCCGAGTTCTATAAAGTGTATGATGCAGCCCTGGCCCACACTCTCTTAGAAGTCTTCAGGGAATCATATGAGAAAGGGACGCTACTGAAAAGTATGAGGGAGACACTGATAGTGCTGATTCCCAAACCTGGGAAACCAAGAGAAGAATGTGGCTCGTACAGTCCTCTAGCCATGATTAATTATGACATAAAAATATTAACAACTATATTAGCCAAAAAACTGTCAAGGGTGATGGGTACATTAGTACACGAAGACCAGAATGGGTTCATACCACGCCGGAGCACGGCAGCGAACCTACGAAGGTTGCAACACATAGTGACACAAACAAAAGACTCACACGAATCCTACGCGGTGGTATCCTTAGAAGCCACATATGCCTTCGACTCCATATACTGGGAGTGGTTGCTAGAGGTCTTGAGACAGTTCGGGTTGGGGGAATCCTTCACAAGGTGGATAAAAATATACCAATCACTGGTGGCCAGAGTTAAGACTGGGAAGACAGTGTCAGCACTATGGGACATTCAAAGAGGCACCAAACAGGGCTGCCTCCTATCAGCAATTCTCCATATTCTTGGCCTAGAACCGCTAGCTATATATATAAGGGAACAGTTTTTTGATGCGGGCATCAGAATAGGGGGCGAGTACCACATAGTTTCATTATATGCAGATGATGTCCTGTCATATCTGAGACCCCCACCTTAACCTACCAACAATCCTAGAGGTCCTAGAGAACTTTGCCCGGGTGTCAGGGATCTCCTTCAACAGGGAGAAGTCTAGTGTATTCCCGCTGGCTGGGTGAACTGAAACCGATCTCCCAGCGGAGGGAATCCAATGGAAACTGCACACCTTCAGATACCTAGGAGTCAACATCTGGCACACACCCGAACAGGTGCATGGGGGTAACACCCAGGTCACGGTACATGGGCTCAGAAAATCGAAGTTTTGGTCAAAGCCTTATCTCAGCCTCCTTCTTTCGGGTACTAGAAAAAATACTGAGGGAGCTACTATACCAGACACAAGATATCCCTCGGTGCACTAACACTACCATACACAGCAGGCGGAATCCAACTCCCAGACCTCGAAAGGTACTTCCTGGCCGCCCAACTGAGTCACGTGGTCAAGTGGCTAGCAGGTGAGCGCACCAGATTACTCAAGCAACCGTAGCGCCAGCGAACCTGAAAGAAATACTATGGGTCCCGGAGGGGTGTCTAGGGGAAATCCTGATGCTAGTAGAGTTGGGCAGGAAAGTTTGGGCCAGGACCCTGAGACTCACAAGAAGGGCACACCCCTACTCTGCAGGCATATCGATTGCACCAGGGGTGTGTAAGGGGAAAGCAGACCTAGCCCTAATGATAAAATGGGAGGGACACGGCATCTACACTTGGGGGGACACATACAAAGATGGGACTTTCAGAGAATTTGAGGCCATGGTAATGAAAGAGGGCCTATCCAAAGCCCAATTCCTGTGGTACAGAAGAGTCAGAGAGGGCGCTAAGTCGCAATGGAAAGAGTGGGCAGGCGAACCAGAGCAAGACCCACTGATAACACTATTATACATCCTAGGGGACGGATGGAAACCAGTGTCTAGACTCTACGCTCAACTAGCGGACAGACCCAACCCCAAAAGTGAGGCCCTGAAAGCGAAGTGGGAGGCGGACCTGGGAGAAGGTATCACTGAAAAGGAATTGGAGAGAATCCTAATATACCCCAGAAAGGTGTCGAGGAACGCCCGGTTCAGACTAATCCAACTACAGGTTTTATGCAGAACATACATGACACCAGAAAGGATAGCCAAATTCAATGAAAACAATACCCCACTGTGTCCCCGATGAAACTCAGAAAGAGCGGGGATGATGTGCATGTTCTGGGAATGTCCGAAGATCCAAAACATCTCGTCCAAAATAGAGCAGACCTGCAAAAGAGCAGGGGTGACACGATATGAATGGTCCCCCCAAGAATACCTTCTGGGGGCGTACCGAAGAATAAGCAAGCTGAGACACATAGTGAAACTCATGGATGTGGTGTGTGTGTGCTAGCCAAAAGATCTATAGCCATGGCGTGGAAATCTCCCAGGTGCCCGCAATTCGACAGGTGGCACGGAGAACTGGAGCGCTGGTCAGGGGCGAAACAACGGTGTGGGGAGGAGGAGTGGACAGAGCGGGAGGAGAGGTAAGCCCTAACACGGGATATGTTCCACCCATCGGACGATAAACCCCCCTGAGGTACCCCTGCCCACCGGTACACCAACAGACTAAGGACAAAACCCAACATCCAGTAGGGGAACTTTCAGAACTATTAGACTTGGCACCCCCGGCCAATTCATCATCCGGGAATTTCCGAAGTCCGACAGACCAAACAAACTGGGCCATGAGCCCCAGTATATCTATGTGGCAACGAAGACTAGTTGTTTAGTTTGTTCATTGTTCGTTTCTCTCTTCCCTTTCCCCTTTTATGTTAATTATCATGAACTAATTGTTTATTATGTAAATGTTGACAGATGGTAAATGCCAATAAAAACATTTAAAAACAAGAAAGACCTCACAAACAGAAAGTCGCGGAAAAAAGACTGGGTCCATTTTGACAAAATGGTCACCTATGGGTGCTATACTGCAGCTGAGGATTCCTAAGTAACCCCCAGCACTCCAATAAGATGGGGTGTGCTGGAACCACAAAGAGAAAAGGTAAGTAAAGGCAATTTCACTTTACTATTCTTGAGAACAGTAGTTCACCCAAGAAAAGGTATTTAATGAGGAATCTAAAGGATTTCTCTGTGACACTGCACTGGAGGTGCTGTCTGTTATCATTCAAAAAGTAGATGCCTATGGAGTTTGTCAGACTCCAAAAACAATGGAAACACATAATCCAAATCAGGTCAAAACGCGTGAGAGGGTGAAAAAAGGTTTCACTCACTCCAAGGTTAAAATGAAAAGGCCAGGCAAAAGAGCAGGGGGTCTCTAAGGTGGGAGGAATTAAGCACTAAAATGAACATTTTTGGCTTGGGTATGCCAGAGGTCTGGGAGTTACTACAAGCTTACCCGTTCAGCTCCCAGTGCCCAACAACCCTCCCCCAGTAACAAACGGAGGACTCCGCCAAGGGCAAGTTAGAACTGTTGTTTATTACACAAACCGACGGAAATCATACATGACGTTATAAAATTCCCAGAATCACTGCTCGCAAGCCTTTGTCTGGCCTTTTTTGTAGTCCCCACAATATGGGCCCTTCCCCCATCAGTCTTTCTGGGTGGGTAATCAGAGTGGTATCCCTTATAGAACGCCTATAGGCCGTTGTTAATTGTCCCTTGCATGTCAGGTGGCTGGCCTTCCCCTTTCACAAGAAATTGATTACATTGTTGCAGGGTCGCAGGATTACCATTGGCCCTTGCCCTCTGCCATCCATCCCTGGATTTCTTTTCCCTGATTGTTTGGAACTGGTCTCCCCAGGCCTGGGACCCAGCTCTATTCTCAGTGATCTGTGCACTTTCTCAAGGTGATGGGAATGACTGTGTTCCCAATGTATCTGTTAGCAGTACCACTTTTGCCTGTGAGAGGGCCCTCAGCATTGCAACGTTGTCACCGACTTCATGTTTCACTTCATGTCTGTCACTGAGAAATGTTAGTCTTCCCACCTGGGGTGAATGAACATTGTCTAGCTCTGCTGCATCACGTGGATGAGGACCACAAAATCGAGCTCTTCTGGCCTGCAATTTATGAGGATTTATTCTGTTTTTCTGCAGATGGCCCATTGTCGTTTTGGGTTTGGAATGTGTTGCTTCTCTCTGACCTTGGCTACGAGCCCTGACCTGCTGTTCTGTGCAGCCTGGTTCTGTTTTCTCTCATCCTGCGGCTTATAGTTTCATGTGATCCTCAGTTTACTTGTACTATGATTTCTACACATCTATACTGTACTTTGTTTCCCATATGTTAGTCATCTTTGGTCCTTCCAGGCTCCTTACAAGATCCTGTCGTTCCATAGGGTTAGTTGCCATGCGCATCTGCAAGCTTGCGCCGCATCTTTGCCTTGCGTTCCACGTTTCTGCACTTTGCCAAGGAGAAAAATAATAAAAGCTTACAGCAGAATGTATATGTCCTCTATCTCAGAACTGTGTGTGTTTGTTTGTGTAACTCTGTGCATGGTTGTGAGTATACTTTGTGACTAATGAGGCAATGTCGTGGTGTTACTAATGATGCACATTGGTTTCTTGCTCGCCATTAGTCAACCTCCTCCATCGAGGCATTTGGGTCCAATGTTGGAGCACCTGTGTCCATAAAGACATTTACTGAATGGCAGTCTAAGAGGGTACCTTTCCACGTACATGGATGTCACTGGTCCTCCTGGGGGCTGTCCAAATGAGTGGCTTTGTGTGTTGTTTGACTCTTTGGGCTGTCATGTTCATGGGGGTGAGGAGGGGCATTCCAAGGACCCACTCTTCATATATCTGGAGGTGATGTTGGTCTACGGGAGGGTTGAAGCATGTGGGTGTCCAGGAAGAGATGGGGTAATCCGGGTGTGGGTCTAGAGACAGGTCTGATGTTTGAGAGTCTGGAGGTAGAGGTGGAGTATCTGGGTGTGGTTCAGCAGAGAGGGATTGAGCAGCTTGGTGTAATTGGGGTCTTTGTGTGGGTTTGAGGGGGCGATGGTGGCATTTGAATCTGGAACGTGTGTTTGGAAGGAGAGATGGGGCATCTGAGTGTGAATGGGACTAGTGGGGGCATGGAGGGGTGGGGCATGCAAGTACGTAGGGGAGAGTTGGTGGTGGCTGAGCTTGGAGGAACGGATTTGGCACTGGTGGAATGATTGGTGGCATGTGAATGTGCAGCATGTTTTTAAAGGGAAAGAAGAGGTGGGCATCTGGGTTTGAATTAAGGGATATGGCATCTGGGTATGGATGGATAAGGTGGAGAAGAATGCGGCATGCAAGTCTGAATGTGGGATGTGGCATCTGTGTGAATGTTGGGTTGGGCATCTGGGTGTAGATGGGAGCATGTAGGGCTGGGGGCATCTGCATGAATGGGGAAATTAATATCTGGAGGGGCGGGGCACGTGAATCTGGAGCACCTCCCTGGAGCGAGGGAATGGGGCATTAGCATGTGAATCGAGGGAGGAAATGGAAGCATGGGGGTATGTAGGTCTGGAGGAAAGGAGACCGCATCTGGGTTGAATGGAGGGATTGGGCAGTAGGGCTGAGATCATCTGCATGTGGAGGGAGAGCTGGGGACTTGTGATCAGGAGCACATGTGCATTGGTCTGGAGGGAAGGGTGGGGCATCTAGGTGTGACTGGAGGGATGGGGCATGTAGGTCTGGAGGGAGCAATAGGGGCATCTAGGTGTGAATGGAATTGTGGGGCATGTGAGCCTAGAAGGAAGATTGGTTGCATGTGGGTCTGAAGGGAAGGATGGAGCATCCGTGTGGATAGAGCGCAAGTCTTTCTGGAGATAGGGGGCTGTGGGTCTAGAGGGACGATCAGAGCTTCTGGTTCGGGGGGGGGGAAACAAAATTAGTGAAGTTCTTCCCCTTCTACTCCACTCATGGATGGCCTCCAAACAAAACGATTTCTTTCTCTGCACTTTTGATGCTAGGTCTAAGCCCCATGCAGTGGCCTGCCATCATTCAGCATGCATGCTTGTGTGCCTTCTGGCTCCCGATACGTAGGAACGAACTACACTTAATTTTGCACTTTCTCATTGCAGGCATAGGGGAGCTCTGTGGGACGAAGCACTAGGCTTTGTCACTTCTCCCCCGAGGGGGAGCCCCTTCCCGTGAGGCCACTACCTGATGGCCCCCCTGGGGGTGGTATAATGCAGGAGAATTCATGGGGCAGGGACTCTTCCCTCTGGGTATAAGGATGACCATCTAGGGTACAACCCTTATGTACACCTCTCACTTTCCTCGTCTACTTTCTTTCCAATACATTTTTATTAACCATTTTCAACAAAAGCATCACAGAAAGTTCAAGAAAACCAAACAAAACGGCCCCTTCCCTCCCGAATTAGCCCCCCACCAACACCCCCCCACCCACCCTTCCAGAACCGACAGGTCTTCAAAGAACATAACATTGACATATGAATTGCACACATAATGTTTATCATTGTAAAGTCTTTCGGCCAGGGTGCCTTGGAGAGACTATGAATCGGGATCCAAGACCAAAAACCCCTTAGATTCGGTGCACCAAATGACCCCAACTTTCACAGGTCAGATTCGTCCTGAGAGCCAATAATGCCCAGTAGTTCCATAGCTTTGGGACACCAGGCCCGTCGGGCCCCCGCTTTTAGGTAAATTAACAAGTTGGCCCAGTCTGAGGTGAAACGCCTGTGTTGGCCCTGAATAGAGTAGGTGAGCCATTCCACCGCCACCAGTGACCACAGCTTGGCGACCCATTCGTGCTCCTGAGGGGAAACCCTTGACTTCCACCTACGCGCAATTACCAGCACCGCCGCCATTATCATTATTACGTAGAGTTTGCGGTCCACTCTATTGGGGAGATTCGTCAACAGGCCGTTCAAGCTTAATAAGGCCAGGTCTCTGTTCTGGCTCAGATGAATTCCCAACACCTGGGCGAAAATAAGAGCGCAATACAAGTCTTCTTCTTCGTTGCAGTTCTTGGAAGGGAAGTGTACCAAGAAAGGCAGACCAAAGAAGGAGAATTGCAAGGGTCATGGACCCCTCCAAAAGCTTAAGAGATAACGAGTGAAGTTGAAGAAAAAACAGGGAGGGGAGTCATTCCCCCCTGGTTGTAACTGATACCAGGGAAATGGAGCGGTTCTCTTTGTAAACAGAACTAGTAGGAAAGCCCAGAAGTCTGGGAAAGGGAACAATTCCCCCAGACCTTGTGTGAAACTGAATACCAGGAGAAGGTAGACAGTCTTGTGGTCCATCAAGGACTATTAAAGTTTGTGTTGAGAACTTTACCAAGCCTGGGGAAGGGAGATATTCCCCCTGATTAACGTCTGAGACACAAGACTGTGAAAACTGGTTTTGACAAGCCATGGACCCTAACCCAAGAGAAGGTGGTCATTCTCCTGGTACAAGAACATAAATGCTTTATTTTGTAGTTTGTAGTGTATGGGATAGGAGTAAGGTTTTATTGGCACAGGACGGTGGACACTTTCTGATTTGACAGACACTCTGACAGTCACCTTATCCCTTTAGTTGAGGTAGGAAGTTCCCCCTCCAGCCCAAATATAGGGATAGTCAGGGTTTCTCTTTCCTTTTATTTGAATAAAAGTCTTTAACCCCAATAATGTCACCTTTGTGTCAGTCTCCTTCTGCACCCTTACTCCTGGCATCTCCCAACCACCTATCCAACCGTAGTACTTTTCAATAACTGTGTCTCACTTTGACTGCATACCTGTCTCACGTCTTTGGTCCGTCACGTTTTTTGGGGCTTTTCCAGAAGTTAGTTGCCGACACAGGAAGCTTGGGCGGCAGCCCCAAGAACATGGCTATCTGGTGAAACCGGACCAACTTTCCACACCACATGGTTGCTTTCCCTGATTACTGTGATGCAACGACAGTGCTACCACTGACTGGGGAAGAAGAATGTTCTTGCCAGATAATGGAGGTGGAGTCTCTGAGGGATGGTATCCGTAATCCACCTGAAGCGGCAGCTTTTTTAACGCGCCTATACGCAAGTGTTTTAAGGCGAGTGTTTGAGGCAAGGGAGGGGGAACAGAGGGAAGACAAAGAGCTTACTAGGCTATGTGACATAGCCTCCAGCTAAGAAAATTGAAATACTTAATCTCCAAAAAAAACAGTTTCCCTTGAAAGTTACTGCAGATCCCACCAGGAAATATTCCAATCCCAACAGACCTACACTAAATGGCACAATACAGACTGCTAAAGTTAGTCCTAATACTACCTACCCAAACTTAGAAAGCCACAAACCTTATCTCAAAGGAGCGCTTATAAACGCTAGGTCTGTAGTCGCACACGCAACAGAGATATCAGATGTCATTCTCACAGAGAATTTAGACTTCCTGGCCATCTCAGAATCCTGGCTACATGACGCGGCAGGCCCTGCACTATCATTAGCAGTCCCGGACAACTACACAATTCTTCGAGCTGACAGACACACCTCCCGAGGTGGAGGCCTAGCAATCATAGCTAAGATCAGCTTAGACATGAGAATTATCACAACCACCTCTTTGAAATCCTGTGAATGCCTCACGGTCAAACTAGGCATCGCTAATTCACAAACACTAAACATCATCCTTATCTACAGACCACCAGGCCCTATTGGAACCTTCGCTGAGGACATCTCTACATCCCTGTCCAATAACCTAAAAAATACATCCCAAACAATAGTGCTAGGTGACTAGGCTATAATGATAGTAAGGATATCCAAGCTACAGCGATTGCCCTGACCCTGAAAGAATTAGGATTCTCCCAGAAAGTTAATTTACCCACCCACAATAAAGGTCGTATCCTTGACTGGATAGCAGAACATAACTGTGAAGTATGTATCACGGACTCCGTACCTCAGATCTGGACTGACCACCACTTGCTATTCACAGCGACGACTAACCCGGCTACTGCCCAGTCCTCACTTGCCCACGAGGAACAAAAAACACATGACAGTGGAAAATCTGATGCCCATCATAATACCTAAACTGAACTCACTCCCAGACATCATGGATCCTAATGTGTTAGTTGAACAGTATAATGAAGCCATGAACTCAGCCCTCGACCACATAGCTCCGCTCAAACTAAGAAACAGCAAACCGAAAAAACACCTCAACTCATGGTTCACGCCTCATCTAAAAAAATCTCAGGCTAACTAAAAGAAAACTAGAAACCACTTGGAGACTCGCCATCAGTCGAAAATAAACTTAACCTTTCCAAAGCCTCCTCCCATTACAAGAAAGAAATACTATTAGCCAAACAAGAAACGTATAATACTAGAATATCTAGATCTAAATCTAGTGTCAGAGAATTGTTCAGTATTCTGAAAGAATTGGAAACCCCCATTGTACCTCAAGAAAACTGCACCAAGGCTCAGCGCCACCATCACAGCCCAATCAAAAAGCCTGATTCTGCTTCTCCAAGGTATCGACCATTGTGGTAGAAAAGGTCATTCTGGGACTTAAACCGTCCAACTGCAAAGGCGATCAATGCCCAGCACAATTTATCAAGGATGCTGCACAAGAACTATCGCCATTTATAACCAAACTTATCAATTCCTCCTTTACCACAGGCATAATACCGAATAACCTAAAAGAGTCACGGGTTCTGCCACTATTGAAGAAACAAACCCTCGACCCTGCCATTCCCACAAACGTTAGACCCATCACGACTGTGCACTTTCTTCTAGAAATCCTAGATAGTGGCCTACATGCAAATACAAAACTTCCTAGAATCCAACCACCTACTCGGAACCCGCCAATCAGGATTCCGCCCGCAGCATGGGACTGAGACAGCTCTAATAGATCTTAGAGCCCAAATAGACGAATGCAGAGACAACGGCCAAGCAGCCCTACTCCTCCTTCTGGACCTATCTGCGGCTTTCGACTTAGTGGACCACACAGTCCTATGTAGACACCTCGACTCTGTAGCCCATTTCTCTAATGAGGCTATAACATGGATCAAGTCATTTCTGAGTAACCGGACTATGAGAGTCTTCGCCCCATCAGCCTCAGCAGACCCGATCCCTATAACCTGTGGTGTACCACAAGGATCTTGTGTGTCACCCACCCTCTACAATGTCTTCACGAAGCCCCTCTTTGACGAAATGGATCATCTGGGTATCGCCTACACTAACTACGCAGACGATACCCAGATCCTCCTCCCGCTCTCAGGAATTTACACCAAGGATTTGGCTCTAGTGAACAGAATCTATAGCATCGTTCAGGCATGGATTGCCACCCACGGCCTATGCCTGAACGATGATAAAACCGAGATTATCATCCTAGGCACCCCAACATATATATCCAAACTTAGACCTGACTATGCCAACTTCATTATTGATGGGAACAACATAAAAGTAGCTAACAAAGTGAAAACCCTAGAATTCTACCTAGACGCCACCATGAACTTTAGCAAACAAGTCAACTCTCTAGCCTCTGCTACGGCATACACATCCAAACATATCAGAGCTAGTAAACAATTCCTCTCCACAGACAGCTGCATTACACTTGCCAGAGCCCTTATACTATCCAAACTGGATTATTGTAATGGACTCTACATTGGGGCAAATAAACAGACCATTCATAAAATTCAAGTCCTCCAGAACAATGCCTTGAGAGCAGCACTCAAGGTTAACAGAAAGGAGCATATATCCTCTATAAGAAGAGAACACAAATGGCTCTCCACATCTGACAAAATTCAACTCAAGATCGCCTCCCTCACCCACAAATGCCTCAATAATAAAGCACCACCATACCTTATGGACAGGTTATGTAAAAGAACCTCAGCCAGACCCACAAGAACAGCTAACGCAAACTGCCTCCAAGTCCCGCGCTTCAAACTCTCCACTATAGGAGGTAATAGATTCCCAGTCAAGGCTGCACAGTTATGGAACTCCCTCCCCCAAGACATCAGAGAACCTCAACCCTTCGCCAACTTCAGACAGAACCTAACCAGGTGGCTGAGAGCCAATGACATCTAACTACTCTACTCTAACCTGCACTACCCTTCAATTGCTCCGCCTCTGACTCCTACTCTCTGCTCCTGGAGCTCACTTACTATGCGATCGAAGTTCCATGTGCAGCACATCACTCTGACATTGGTGTCCCGATATGTCACATTGTACATAATTGTATATTACTGCCCCATAACTATGCAGGAAACAGGCACCTGTTTCCCTTTGTTCCTGACCTCTCCTTGTACTTACTTGCCTACTGTAACATAGTTGATGTCTGTTTCCTTGTACATAACTGCCTATTGTAATACTGTTGATGTCTGTATTTTTTTCCTACTTATCATGTACATGTAACTAAGTTGAGCATATCCTTGTCTGTTTGCGCCCGATGCCTCAGGGTATGGTGCGCTATATAAATAATAAACTAAACTAAACATTGAGATTGCGCAAGTGCAGGGAAGGGGGGGCAGGGAAAAGTGCGGGGGGCAGCGCAATACATAGGATCGACAGTAAAGCATATAAATAAAACAATAGGTAAAAAGAGCAGCCAGCTTGTGGCAAGTGCAGGGCTAAGTGCAGACATCAAGTGTCAAGAGCTGGTAGGGGACTGTAGGGATACAGAAATAGTCCCCAAGTGCAGGGGTTGCCCCGAGAGGCAGTGCAGGTGTGCAACTGGTGGAGGGAGGAGACCTGGGCCCGAGATCAGAGGGTAGCCAGGTGACCAGTGCAGTGTACATCAGGAGTTCAGCAGGGGAGAGGAGGAGAGAAAGCAGAAGCAAAGAGGAAGGTCTTAAGGTGCTTCCGGAAACCAGAGATTGTTCTCTTCATGTTTCAGGGAGGCTGTTCCAGAGGGAGGCCCAAGATGGAGATCTACCACCGACTTGTTGCTTGGCGAAGCACTGACCCTGAGGGAGTTGGAGGCGGATGAGCGAAGAGCTTGAGAAGGAAGATATTTAGGAAGAGAGTTGAAGGTATTCAGGCCCCAGAGGCACATCAATGTTGGGGTGTACCCCTGTGTTTTCTCAAGGGAAAAATGTAATTAAAAAAAGAGGCCCATACATTTAGGCTATTTTTGGTCATGCCACTGGGCCTTCTAAATTGAAGATCCAAGGTCTGAATCTACGTGTACCATCCACTAGTCCTTATTAAGTGTGGTTTCTGAAATGGTTATTTCATACAACATCATAAGGGTGTATATAGTTGAATAATGTGTGATATCTCTATAGTCCCCTAAAGAATGTCTAAATGGGAACAGTCAAAACAGAATTTAAATAAAATCAACAATCTTTGGCATTGACAAACAATCCTAGTACTTAATCCACAAATAATAATAATAAAGTCCACGTACAAACCTGGAGACTTGTTCCTAGGTATACAATAATGAGTCAAAGAAATCACATTAAATATATAGCAATACATGGGATGCCCATAAAGCTTGTGCGAAGAAGTAGAGTTCTCTCCTAACATATGGTTCCAAAAAGTTACTTAAATAGACCATGAGGACCTTTAGCATAATGTTCTGCCACTAGTCTTTAGGCCAATCTGGGGTTAAGTTGGAGAAACTAATGACATTTCCTCAACGTTATTCATATTTTGTCAACATTGTATATTAATCTTGTGTTTAGCCTATATTAGTCAAACAGGGGTTGTCGGGGTCATACTTCAGCCCTGTGTTGAACCTGTAGTAGTAAAACAGGTGTTTATCAGGGTCTTTTTTTTTTATTATTTAGCCCAGAAGGCCTTGTGGACAATGCAGAGAGTTTTGAACTTAATCCTCGCAGCCACTGGGAGCAGTGCAGAGATTTCAGTCCTGGAGAGATACAATCCCTGGGTTTGAGGCCAAGGACATGTCTCACAGTCCTATTCTGGATGAATTTCAGAAGGCGGAGAGTAGAAGCAGGCAGATTTAGAAAGGGGCTTTTGCAGTAGTCCAGCCTAGAGAGAACCAGAGCTCTAGAAACAGTGAGCTTCTGGGGGAAGAAGAGGGAAGGAAGAATACCTCCTGAGGAGGTGCAGCTGATAGTGTGACTTCTTAGAGATGTCACAGATGTGAGGCGAGAAGGAGAGTGTGGAGTCGAAGATGACACCAAGGTTTTTATCCTCACAGGCGGGAGCAGGAAGAGGGCCAAGAGACAGGCCGGCCCGAGAGCAACAGGAAAGGAGGGAACAGGTATACCGATGAGGGGGACTCTGTTTTACTGGCATTAAGGCAGAAATCATTGGTGGCACACCACTCCTGGATAGCGGACAGTCATAGATGAGAGAAGGAGATGAGGTGGCGGAAGGGAGCCTGAAAGCGAGCTGAGTGTCATCCGCATAGCACTGAAAGTTGAGGAAGAGAGCGGCCAATGAGTGCCAGGTATTGGTTGAACAGCCAGGGAGAGAGGTTAGACCCCTGGGGAACACCACAGTTGGAGCTAGAGGCGAGGAAGGACCCAAGTTGGACCTAGGAGGGTTGATCGGAGAGGAAAGAGGTCAGCCAGGCCAGGGCCTGATCGGTGATACCAGGTTATCATGGAGACGGTTGAGCAGGATGGCATGGCTGACTGTGTCAAAGGCAGAAATGATATTAAGTAAGATGAGGAGACGGGGTATCGGAATCAAGGTTGGAGAGCAGGGCTTCACGGATGTTCAGGAGAGCAGTTTCCGTGCTTCTGGTAGCTCTGAATCCAGACTGATGGTCATGGAGACAAACAACAGATTCAGTGTGAAGATTAAGCTGGGAGATGGTCAGCTTTTCCAGGAGTTTGCCCAGGAAAGGAGTGCTGGAGATTGGGCGGTAGTTAGCCGGGCAGGAGGGGTCGGCTGAGGATTTCTTGAAAAGAGGGTGCACAAGGGAGTCCTTCAGGGGGGAAGGGAAGACTCCAGTGGCGAAGGAGTGGTTGCAGAAGTCAGCCAGAGCAGGAGCCAGGGTGTCAATGTGGTCCTTGATGGTTTTAGAGGAACAGGGGAGAACCTGTTTTTATGAGACTATCATAGATCATATTTGTCTAGTAACCTCGTCTGGGGAGAACAGGGGAAAGGCAGAGGAGGAGGGAGGCGAGGTGGCCACAGAAGGGCCAGAGGAAGAGCGGGGAGGAGAGAGAGAACAGGATGTCCTGAGTTTTTTAGATTGCAAGTCTAACGAGGAACAATGAAGGTGATGACCCTGTCTCTTACACATACAACCAAGGGGTGATTATACCTATTGCTGGAAGAGGTCGGTTAATTCAAGCACAAAAATGAACATTTTAATCAATGGCCATAAGGATGCCAAATTTAACTAAAGGCAAGTGTGAGTTTTCCACCAAACCACCAATTATGAAACCAACTTGCGAATCATTATACAAAATCAATTTTATTTAATTCTCGATAACACAAATAAAAAAATAGACAATTTTTTAAAAAAAGATCTTTGACTGAAAACATTACATATAGACATGAGAAAACAGACTTAAAAATCTGACGTAACACAATGAACATTTGTGATGGGGTTAGTACGTGAGTCTTGTGTCTTGTTCTTAATTAATATTCTACAACACAGGCACACGGGTAGAGCACTTTTGTTAATAATGAACAGCTCTATCATGAAAGAAGCCTCTTAGGCTTTTGATGTGAAAGTCGACACATGTTTCGGCTAAAGGCGACAAATAACCAGACAGTTCCACAATGTGTCTGTTGCCGCAAGTGTAGCCATCTTCAGGACAGAGAGAAGATGATTGTTTTCGAGAAATGATAGCTGTGTTAAGTACTTCTTAGTTTGCCATACTTGTTTGTAAATGTAACCCACTGTAAATCAATAAAAGCAAAAACAAAAAGACAATGTTGGCATTGAGACAATATAGGTAAAAATGACATACCATCTTGGTGTATATCACTTGCATATTTTTGAGCGGTTGTGGTGTAGAGACTGGCATGATCTTTGTAACTTTTCACGCCTATTTTAAGGAAATGTATTATTACAAATCTTAAAATGCTTTTGTTTAAAAAAACAATCAATGTTATCTAGTCTTCCATACACGAAAAAACGTTCTATTGAACATCAGAACCATTATTCTAAAGGAAAAAATGCAGTAAGAAAAGGATACTTGTGCTCACCTATTTCAACATACTTTAATAAAGGAGTTTTTTGATGGAGGGGCTTTTTTTCCGTCAAATTCCTAATGTTAGGTTTTTGTTGCTTCAGTAGTGCCACGCTATGTTTTTCATCTGGTGAATCTAAGCGATAATACAATGACCATTTTTAGCATAGTGACTGCATGCTGCACAGATATGTGCAGAGAAGAAGGAGCTTAAATCGAATTCAACTGCATTGTTTTTTTTTTTTTGGGTGAAATGAGAAGCCAGAGCCGTGCAGAGGGGCTGGGAGGGGACATGAGGGGTAGAGGCTACAGCAGGATTGGCCTGCAGATTTTAAAGAATTTGACTGAGTTGTTGGATGCTGCAGAGATGCAGGCTTGGATGAGGGCTCTCTTCTTGGAGCGGACTGAGCCGATATTGCCTTTGGAACAGACGGCAGGTCAGTTTGGCAGAGGATGTATAGGAAGCACGCCATTTCCTCTCAGCCACCCTGCACTTGAGTGTAAGGGTGACAAGGTCTGAGTCGTACCAGGAGTTGCACTTGGCTTTGGGCTTCAAGCGGATCCTCATGACCGGGGCAAGAACATTGAGTATCAGATATAGCAGAGTGGAGCATAGAAAGGGCTGTGTCAGGGTGTGAGTAAAGCCGAAGTGGAAGGGGGAGCGAGAGTGGCAGGGAAAGCCTCAACTGACAAGCGCTTAATGGGTCATATAACCGAGAAGCTAGGTGGCAGTGCTGGAGTTAGCTTGGCCTGAGGGGAGGAGAAAGAGAGAGAGCTGGGTGGAAAGGAGAAAGTGATCACGCCAGGAGAGGGGGTTGTGAGAAGGATAAAAAGGGGAAGGTCTGTAGTGATCAGAGCCCTGCAGAGTGAGTCGGGCCATAGGGGAGGATAGAGAGAGAGTGTTGCAGAGGTCGTGAAAGAGTCCTGAGGAAGGACAGGAAGCATCCAGATGGATGTTAAAGTCTCCAAGAAGGAGGTGTTGAGTGGTCAAGACCAGGAGGGAGGAGGAGAGGTCCGCCCACGCGGAGAGGAAGGAGATCTGATCAGGTGGCTGATAGATGGTAGCCACAGTAAGGGAGTGGCTAGGAGAGGGAGAGAGAGCTTGCAGAGGAGGCATTTGAAAGAGGAGTAGGCCTGCATAGGAGTGACAGGCAGGAATCCACTCTGGGAAGATCAGAGCTACACCCTCTCCGGAATGATTGGACCTGGGTGCGGAGAAGATCTTGTAGCTGTCAGGGAGGAGAGTGTCAAAGCTCGTGTCAGAGCTGGCAGTGAACCATGTCTTGTGAGACAGAGGACATTGGGGTCAAGTTCTTCAAGGAGGCGGCAGATATCAGAGGAGCGTTTTGACAGCTGAGCGAGAGTTGAGAGTGGCAATATGGAGAAGGTTGCCGTCCTTTAAAGACTTCCGGGGAGGGGTACAGATCAGAGGTATGCCCTGTGGAGGTGTAGAAGCCTGAGGGTGGGGGGGGGCAGAAGAGGGAAAGGGGGCAGAAGAGGAAGGGGGAGAGGGCAAGGTAGTCCAAGAGGAGACAGCAGGGGGAGGCAAGGAAGCTGTGGAGGGATGAGAGTGGACAGTAGACGAAAAAGGAAATTAATGAGGCGCGGGAAGCATCTATTACAGAGGAGAAGGTTGGCCTGAGGACCTTGGACCAAGACAGTGCCATTCAGGTAAACATTAATGATGACCTTAGAGGAGTGGAAGGAGACCAGGAGAGCCTCCCACCGGGTGCCATCATCAATGGGAGAAGAAGAGAAAGGAGAAAGCACAGAGACCACATGGAGAGTCCATAGGTCTGGCGAGGGAACGACAAAGAGGATGTCGGTGAGGGTTTGCCTGGGGGAAGCACTGGTGTAGGTGTCAGCGTTTGGGAGGCCTGGGTTGGAGACCAGGATTTCCTTTTTAAACGTCTTCCTACCAGATTTAGTGAGGAGAGCAGGATAGTCGATTATGAAGCAGTTATAAAAGAGAGAGCACCATAGAATACGTGGGGAGAGGAGGAAAAGGAGAGGGAGTGGCAGGGGGAGAACACTAGGGAGTGGCGGAAGCAGATGAGACAATAGTAAACAATTGAACAAAACGACAAGAGGTCAGACAATAGTAGAACAGTATGCTAGATGAACGCTTTGCTAACAAGGTAAAACCAAAAACAGCACTGTTTTCACAATGCAGTTTAGATATGGGAGAAAACACACCTAGGTCTAAGAGTCCTGTAAAGTGGGAGAAAGGCCTACTTTTCATAGTGCAGTGGATGTGGAAAAGAACTAGTACCAACAGGAAGCAGGGAACGATCCAGGACAAGGAAGGGGCGAGATCAAGTGTGGCAGTAGAGGAGTGAATAGGAGGAGATTAAGCGGGAATAGATGAAAAAGGGAGACTAGTCAATGCAAACAGGAAAGGACAAAAAGTCAAGCTGGAATTCACAAAGGATAAGTCAGAACACTTTAGGCAGGGAACTGGCTGAGCGGATTAAGAGGCGCTCAGCAGAGCGAGACAGGGTTTTAAATACCCTGTCCTCTGAAAAGGAGGCTGGCAGCCTGTTAGCAGAAACCTGTGCAGTTCCCTCTGGGACCACTGCAAAAGATTTAAGACTACAGGTGTTTGGCAGTAAACCCACTTGTTAGCAGTCTGTACCACACAGATTCACTTGGTAGCTGTGGCTGAGCAGTCAGACTTCCCTCAAGAAGAGTTAGGCAGTACACAGAGTATTCACAATAGGTCAAGAGCACACAATAGAACACGCAAACACTGACCAGGGCTTGGTGTGAAAGAGATATAATTATTTATTTAAAACCACATCTAGAAAAACACACAGGCACTAATAGTAAGCAATTCAAAAACACGGTCACTAAAAGACATACACTCCCTTAGAAGAATATTAAACAAGTCTTAAGTAAAGCCCCACTTATTTTCAGACAGCGGTGAGCGCTTAACGTAGATGGCACTCTAATAGTTCGTTTTAAAGAGGGAGAGAAAAGCAGAGAATAAATTGAAACCTATCCCAACACTTTTACAAGAACAGAACAAGAGAGGAGGGCAAAGTAAAACCGTGAGTTTAGAGTTCAGTAGGCCGGATCCACTTTAAGGGGATCAAAACGAAATGTGTCCAAGGTCACACTGTTGCAGTGCACAAAAGTCTTGAAAAGGTTCAAAAAAGAGTTGGACCAAAGAAAGGGACCAGTTAGAAGGTCAAGGCGGCCAGCCCAGTCCAGAAGGTTAAGGGGTTATTATTACCTTGTAGCAATCTTTAGAAAGGGAGGCCTGGCGGACACAGTACCTTTAAAGTGGTGAGAACACTCCAGCGCGGGGCAGTTGTTCCTGGCAGCGGGTGCAAGTCGGTGCTTCGTCCGGGGGAAGAGAGGATCTCATCGTGGAGGAAGACAGGAGTCCGTTGCACTGCCAGGGAAGAAACCAGCCGCAGAGTTTCTCAGGTACAAGGAGCGGTCCGTTGATTCGCGGTTCAGTGGTGAGTGGCTATCCAGGCGCCGGGGTGCTTGGCACGGGCAGTTCGACCACAAACCGGTCTGGGGTACGAAGAAAAGAAGGTAACTGGTTGTGCCCACCAATCGGGGGAAGAAGCCTCTCCAGCCGGGAGATCTTCTCTGTCGTCGGGAAGTGGTGAGTCGGTTCTGCAGGGCTCCACCGGTGGTGTCGTCGTGGTAGGTCGGCTCAGCTTCTCCCTCGTCGGATTCTCAGGCCCTGTGGCGACTTCTGAAGTTCCAGTCCCCAAAGCCCTGCTTTTATGCAGCATACCCCCATTCACTCAGCCTAGCTGTCAATTCAACATGCTAAGTGGTGAACCGGCCAGCTCACCACTTGGGCCAATCACACAAGAGTGCGACTTGAGTTACCAAGGTAACTCAGTCCAGGGTGCCTAAACCCCCTCTCACACCCCCTGTGGTACCCAGACAGAGTGGCACCACTTTTGGAGGCTTCTGTGGAGAAGCCCGCCAAAAAGTGGAACAAAGGGCTCGACTTGGGTTGGAGTCACAGAAGAGAACACAAACGCCATTTTTGAATCGAGTCTTGGCACAAAATACCAACCAGAGAATTAATATTAATTAAATAAACCGGCGGTATGTTCGAGGCTATGAGAATTAAATAAAGTTGGTAGCCTCGAACAATGGGAAAATCCCATAGGGAAATATTCGTGGTTGAATATAAAAAGTAGTTTCCGCTGCCAGCAGCCAAAACTCGATCAGGGGGGACGGAGACGTGCCCGCTCGACTAACAGACCCCGGGGCAATCGAATTGCCCCGACCAGTACGTCCACAATATGATGGTTTGTTCTGGTTTCTGTTAATAATTTGGGACTAGTAAAGCCAATGGTGACTTTACATGCCCTGGGAGACAGTAGTCAGTCCCAGGGTATGGAGTCTATGGTGGGGTGTCACTATGACACCACTGTGTTACTGCACGGAGGGTGCTGTGTAACACACATAGTAAAAACACATGAGACCCTATGGAGTTAAGGACCCCATAGCCCATTTAACACATTACCAGTCAAAGGAATACTATAAATCATGTCCAAGAGTGGGAGAAAAAAAAGAGTCTCACTCTTGGCAGGAGAAAAAAACAAACTCCAGAAATCCAGCAAAGCTGCTGGGGGACTCACTAGGTTAGGAAATTCAGCCTAAAGAGAGAATTCTCCCTAACACAGCCCCGAGATTGGCATACACCACGCATGCACCGGAGCCGGGCCACCACGCATGCGCAGGGAAATGATTGTGGCGGTGCCCAGGAGAGAGCTGCATCTGTGAGCAATCAACCTCCTGGGCCTTGCTATGGTGCAGACGGTGTCCGGTCAAATGTTCGAATGCATTTGATCGAATGACAAAATGGTTGAGTCAATTTGACCAAAAACAAAAAGGTCGCATTTAAAAAAAAAAAGTATATATTTTTTTTGCTCTAGTATAGGTAAAACAAAAAAGGTGTTTTAACACCAAAAATGGGGGTTTGGGGGTGGACCCCCCCTTCCCCCCAAACAAAAAATTCAACCATTTTTTTCGGTCAAATTGACTCGAGCATATTGTCATTCGATCAAATACATTCTAGCATTTGACCTATAACTGGTGCAGACACCAATGAGGATAAAGACTTTGGGGCAGGCGCCACAGGTAAGGTCTATTGAAGGTCTATTGAAGGTATGTGTGCGTGCGCAACTGTGAGAGCTGAATTGAAAGTGCATGCGCGCATCTGACTCAACTACAAGAGTCACTACGTATTTGTGAATCAGCTCCTATTACTTTAGGAAGTTAATTTCTTAAATGCTACGTAAAGAAAAGTTACATAAGCATGTCACGAAAGTAATGAATAACATCTCTTTCTGATGTACAGGTGGACATTACACCCAGAATGTTCCCTCGTAGCAAAAGGGATAGATGGTGCCTATGTATATATATATATATATATATATATAATCTAAGGTACTCGTCCGCCGTCGTGACTCTCGAAACTAAAAAATAGTCTGCTGACTCCCTTCCCCTGGCTATCTCTTCTCAAAGACGACTTTCTTCTTCACAGCAAAGTTATTTTAATAGAATATATTTAGCTAGTCACTAGTCGCCTTCAGAACCCAATCTTGACGGTAGTTTTTGATTTGCTCTATTTTCCCTGGTCAATGGTCAAATGATCTTATTTTCTCTTATCCTCGCCATATACTTTAAGTTGGATAGAGTTTCTTGGTAATTAGCATTATTCGTCTCCTGAGGTAGCTTACTTGGCTGTTCTCTCATATAGGCTCTAGTGGCCTTCACTTTACATTCATGTTTCCCTTTCTGATTTGTTCCACGCTGCACTTGTCTTGTGGGATATTCTGCCCTCTTCCCAGGTTATTTGTACCCAATGCTTATTAGTCTGTTACAGGGTTACTCTGGATTCTTTCTCACATTGTTACAGTTCCATTTCATCACCTTTCTTTTCCCCATCTTGTCAGTTTCACTGGGACAGTTTTTCCTGATATATAATGATTCCCCGGGTGGCCTCCCGGTTCTCTTGTCCTTCCTGTTACCTCTGGGTCGGTAGCGGAACGTCCTTGAGATCAGCACTTGCTCTGGTTCTCCTTCCTCTTGAACACCGCCGGCTCGGTCTTTTCCTCGACCTGATTTAGCTGTGGGCCACCGAATACTTTGCTGTTTCTCCAACGTGGTGGTCCGTGTCATTGGACAGGCACACTGCCCACCACGAAACTGTGATGGTCACGCCACCGCTCACGCATGAAAACACTTGGCCTCCAGCGTTTCAGTCTCACTTTAGGAATACTTCTGGGCTCTTTGGCTCCACCTCTCTCAGCTGTGACGCTTGTCAGGGGCCTTCCCATGCATACTGTTTCGCCCCTTGTCGGCATGTTCCTCCCATCCAGAGTACTCCTCATTTAAATGAAGTTTTCCCCTTAAAGAGGCAGATCCTCTTTCTTGCTCATAGTGCCATATTATGGGTTTGTCTTTAACCAAGTCTTTTGATTCCATATTCTTTAAATTCGACAGGCTGGGGGGCTTGGCCAAGAGGCCATGGAGTGAGATGAGTCTCTGCGTTGCTCCTGCTGATCTGCGAAGATCCTGGTAGAAAAAAGTGCTCCTTTGATGTGCGTTTTGGCACCGGAAAACAAGCATTTGTGTCGGAAATACGGGGGCACGTATGAGGAGAATCTAGACCTCTGGTGGTGGCGTGGGACCGTAGACTGACCGTCAGAAGATCGCAGCAAGCCCAGGAAGATATGAAAACAAAATGGCCGGCGGCAAGAAACTAAAAACAAAGGAATATTGATGGTGAAGCTGATACGTGTGCTCGTACTGCTGGAAGTGTGCCCCCCAAGGTGGAGGTGAGGAGAGCCGGAGCAGGGCGTGTGTGCACGCCTGAAGAGACGTGGGACATCTGAGGATGGCGAGAGACTGAGGGGCCGGCCATCGGAATACTGTAGCAAACCCTGGCTGAAATAGACGAGGAGGCTGGCGGCAGGATGCAAAGGACAAAGGAAGATCGATAAAGGAGCGGCTACAGAAGCAAAGCGGGCGGCTGAGAGCGCAACAAAGACACAGCGCAAACTAATGGAGTGAGTTACTGTTGCGCCCTGTAGTATGCGGAGGCCCCCGCTGATCACGTGAACGCGCAGATAAAGTGGAGTGGAGGCCAACAAAGCGGATGAACAGCAGTGAGAACAGTGGCTATAAGCCCCCCGAGTACGGAGCAGCAAGCACAAAGGCACCGCGAACATAAAGGGGCTGATACTGAAGCTGACACCGTAGCCGCCATTCCAGCACTGCTAAAGAAGAAGCGGATGCAGCACACCAGGCTTGATACATGGAACAGGGCGCACCACTGTAGGGTCCTGCAGTAACAACTGCCAGTGGCACACTAAAAACAATAAGAAGAGGCACGCACACAAAACTAACGGAACCCATTGCTGCAAGGCAGTTCTGCGAGCAGCATGCCCAATGTCACACAACCTTCCTGCATAATACAGACACAATTGACACATGAGCACTGCCCCCAAGCCACGCAAAAGAACATAAACCGCTCACAACAGTGCACCCCGCCCGGAAGCAAATAAGGGTGGACTCAGAGTAACGGGCCCGAAACACTGAAGCAAGGGCCTACAAGAAGTGTGCAGCACCAAATTAAAGAAACAAAGGGAAAAGTGACCAGGGAACTTGAAGATGTAGAGCACACCGAAAGGAAGTGAAGTGCTGGGGCCCAGTCGTCACATGCATCTAGTCTCACATGTCTGAGGAAAGCACCAGGCCATGCAGGGAATATGTGGGAAGAACTTATAACAGCCGGCTGAGTGGACTCCCGCTGGCGTATAAGGAGGTTTAACTGACCCAAGCTTATTGGGTGGGGGGGAGAACCAAAACCTAATTGCGGCGAACTGGGGCACTAGGGTGCGCCAAGATGGCTTCCAAACCTCCAAAATGAAAAGGGAAGCAAGCGACAATGGAGGACTTCGCTAAAACACCCCATACAAGGGAGGGGGTCCGCAAGAAAGACGAGAACTAGCAACCGGACAACACACCAGAGCGAGACAATCAGCCGATCCCAGACGCAATTGCAGATCTGAAGTCGGCCTGGGAAACCAAACTGGAAGCAGCTATGGCAGATCTCAAAACATCATTGGATCTTAAAATTGGAGCGGTGCAAGAGGATGTGAACATTCTGAGACAAGATGTCAGGAAAGTGACGGAACGCACAGGTGAACTGGAGAAGGAGGCATGCTCAAACACAATGGCGTTTAAGTCGCATGGCTCGGAGATCCACATACCACTACAGCAGGTGGGCAACCTGGAAAGCGGAGCTGAGGAAGCCGAATGGCGGGCCTGCAGGAATAGCATACTCATTGTCGGGCTTCCGAGAGGCGAAGAAGGCTCAGGCCCCACAGACTACACAGAGACCATTCTGCTACAAGAAATGGAAGGAGGAGCTCTCACCCAGGGGTTATCAGTGGAGAGAGCGCATAGGGCTCTCACGAGGAGACCACCACCGGGAGCCCCTCCGAGACCGATCATTGCTAAGATCCTGAACTATCGAGACGGGGAGAATATCCTGGAATTCTTTCGAAAACGAGGCACAATACACAGGGTGGCTGCATCCATCACGGCGTACCCAGACTATATGCACCTGGTGCAGAGGAAACGATTGAACTATGGGTCTATCAAGAAGAGGCTGCGAGACGCGGGCTACAAATACATGCTGATGTACCCAGCAAAGCTGAAGGTGCTCCACAAAAACGGGGCCCTTTTTTCGAGACACCAGAGGAAGCGACAGAATGGCTAGACGGCCAGAGCTGTCCGGATGAGACAGACCCGCAGAAGGTGGACGGAATAGAAGAGTGAAGCAGTGCCTCCGGAAGCCAAGGTGCTGTATGACTTAAGACAATGGGACTAGAATATAAGATAGAGCACACAGCAGTATTAAAGCACTCTGTGCTTAACACGAGGTGATTTCTGCGCGCAGCATATTGAGCATAATGCAGGGACATAGTGGACCCACTTCCACACCCCAGTAGTTTAGTTAGGTTGCCGGTAGTGTGGTAACCGCCCTGCGGAGTTCCTAATATCGGCAAGCCATGATAGGACTAAATGCGAGAGCGCCCGAGATCCAGTGATGGAGCTGGGCAACAGTTGGGGATGGCTAGGGAGGGGAGTTGAGGGATGTTTCAGTTGGGGGGGGCGGGAAGGGAGTTGGGTGATTTGGGGCGTTAGTAATTGGAAAACAAGCCTACATAAGCGCGCATCCAAGATGGAAATGGATAAAGAGAGGGGAGGGACGGGGTATGGATGAGACATGGGGGGGACCTGAACATAATGACCTGGAACGTTCGGGTGCTAAATAGTTATTTAAAGAGAAATAAAGTCATGATGTATCTAAAAAGACAGAAGATAGATAGGGCCCTGATACAAGAAACACACCTCACTAAAGAGAAACTAGAAGTTCTAAAAAGGAAATGGAAGGGCATCCTTATAGGTGCAACGTGCTTAGCTTATGCCAGGAGGGTGGTCACTTGGGTAGCACCACATGTTCCCATTCCAGCTGCCACACTCCACAACTGAGGATGACGGGAGAATGGTAATATTGAGGGTACTGATTGAAAACAGAAGTATGCATTGTTAAGACATATGCCCCGAACCAGGACAAACTGACCTACTTCAGGACCCTACAAAGCAAAATGAGCACGTACCTAGGTTGCACAGTCATTTGGGGTGGTGATTTTAATTGTACGCTGGACCCAATAGTTGACGGGGCAGATGCAAAATATGATAGACCCACCCCTGCTGCTAGAACCCTAAGAACTCTAGTGCGAGACCCTCAGCTAGAGGACACGTGGAGGCTGCACCACCCACATGACAGGCACTACTCGCATTACTCGGCCCCACAATTCTGTACACGCGGCTAGACTACGTATTTGTCACGCAAGAGATCACCCGAGAAAGTGTGTGCCCAGAATATAGAGCAAGAGTCCTCTTGGACCACTCGCCACTGACCTTATCATGGCAATACATAGCCCCTAGAGCCAGGATCCCTACTTGGCGACTCAGAGCAGAGGCTTTTAAGGATACAGTCTTTAGAGAAGACCTCAGAAGTGAAATTGCAGAATACTTCCGAATTAATACGGGAAGTGTAAAGTCAACTGGGACCCTATGGGAAGCATTCAAGGTGGTTAGAGGATCAGCAATAGCCAAATCCAAGGGACTACAGGGGGGGATACTACTGCAACTATAGAATGCGGGGGAGTAACTAGAGACCTTATTAAATAGTGGAAGCCACTCCCAACAATACGCTAGTAACATCACCCAACTACAGCAGGAATTATGGGACACTGGTAGAGACTGTGTAACTTAAATTACAAAAAATATACAGAGGCAACCCGCTGAGGGGGACAAACCGGGAAGATTATTAGCATGGTTATATAAAAGTGAGACCCCCAGGCCAACGATCAGAGAGATATGGGGAGAGGGAGGACTAATACTGGACACCCAAGAAGGTGTGAATGAAGGGTTTCTCGAATTCTATAAGCAACTGTATAGCGACGCAGTAAGGGGAAAGAGTCAAATTGCAGAAACTTTGGAGGATATTGGCCTACCGAAAATGAGCACCGAAGAACTAGAAAGTCTAGAAGCCCCGATTACACTAGAAGAGTTAGAGGCGGTGATGGAGCAACTACCAACTAGTAAGACTCCAGGCACAGATGGACTCCATAGTGAATTCTATAAAACGTATACGAATAGTGCTCCCCCTGTTGTTGTAATGCTAAATGAAGCTTACGAGGTGGGGACACTGCCGGAATCCCTCAGAGAAGCGATCATTCCACTCCTTAAACCCAACAAGCCAGGCACAGACTGCGGGTCATACAGACCGTTGTCAATGCTGAATCAGGACAGCAAAATACTCACGGCCGTGTTGGCAAACAGGATGAAGGAGAGTTAGGTAGATTGATACACCCCGATCAGACCGGATATGTTCCCCATAGAAGCATATCCAACAATCTTAGAAGGCTACACTACGTCATAGAACATTCCGAGGGGGCCTCAGGTGAGTTAGCTATAGTGTCACTAGATGCAGTAAAGGCCTTCAACTCAGTCAAATGGCTGTGGCTGTTGGTAACCCTGAAAGAAAATGGGATGGGACCAGGGTACCTGAAATGGGTGGAATTACTATATAGCTCACCATTAGTCAGAGTTGGAACGGGAGCAGTCGTTTCTGAGAGATGGCAGCTTGGTAGAGGCACCAGACAGGGATGCCCCTGGTCCCCAATGTTGTACATTCTAGCATTAAACCCTCTGGCGATATACCTGAGACAACAATATGAGGAAGTGGGGATCTATACAAGAGGGAGCCGGCTCTTAATATCGCTGTACGCAGATATGCTACTATACCTGAGGTACCCAGAAGAAAACTTGGAATATATCCTTGAAGTACTGGAGCGATTTGCATCGCTCTAGGGCATGGGTGCACAACATACGGCCCGCGGGCCAGTTGCGGCCCGCCATGCTCTTTTGTCCGGCCCGCGAGGCACAAAGACTTTCCTAAAGGAGGGCGGCCCGCGGCCGCCCTCCATTAGGAAAGTCTTTGTTGTCTTCCAGGCCGGACAAAACACTGGCCCTCATTGGCTCAGCACACACACGCACCACGTTGCTCCTACGAGCCACGTAATGCGTGTGCGCTGCACCAATGGAGGGCCAGCACTACAGCTGGCGTGGTCCATAAGGCTTGATGCCGGAAGGCATTTCAGCCTTGGACCACGCCAGCCGTAGTACGAGTCCAGCGTTCCAGCTTACCTGCCGCTTACCTGCCTGCCTTCCAGCACGTCTCCGGTAAGTGGTCTGTTTGTGTTTGTGTGTTGGGTCTGTTTTGCTTTGTTTGTGTGTGTATGTTGCGAGGGGGGGTCGGATGTTTGGATTTTAATGTTTTTTGTTTGTATGTTGAGATGCGGGGGTGGGGGGTGTCGGATGTGTGTCGGATGTTTGGATTTGAATGTATTTTGTGTGTATGTTGAGATGCGGGGGTGGGGGGTGTTGGATGTGTGTCGGATGTTTGGATTTTAATGTATTTTGTGTGTATGTTGAGATGCGGGGGTGGGGAGGTGTTGGATGTGTGTCGGATGTTTGGATTTGAATGTATTTTGTGTGTATGTTGAGATGCGGGGGTGGGGGGGGTGTCAGATGTGTATGAATGTTTGGATCTGAATGTATTTTGTGTGTATGTTGAGATGCGGGGGTGGGGGGGGTGTTGGATGTGTGTGGGGGGTGGGGGTTCGGGTCTGTATGGGTGCATTTTTGTGTGTGTGCTGAGTTGGGGGTGGGGGGTTCGGGTCTGTGTGTGTGCTGATTTGGGGTGGGGGGTCGGGTCTGTATGGGTGCATGTTTGTGTGCTGAGTTGGGGTGGGGGTTCGGGTCTGGTTGGGTGCTTGTGTGTGCGTGCTGATTTGGGGGGTGGGGGTTTGAAGTTGGGGGGGTGGGGGGTTCGGGTCTGTATGGGTGCATGTTTGAGAGTGTGCTGAGTGGGGGGGGGTGGGGGTTCGGGTCTGGTTGGGTGCTTGTGTGTGTGTGCGCTGATTTGGGGGGTGGGGGTTTGGAGTTGGGGGGGGGGTGGGGTCGGGTCTGTATGGGTGCATGTTTGTGTGTGTGCCGAGTTGGGGGGTGGGGGTTTGGGTCTGTATGTTTGCATGTTTGAGAGTGTGCTGAGTTGGGGGTGGGGGGTTCGGGTCTGTGTGTGTGCTGATTTGGGGTGGGGGGTCGGGTCTGTATGGGTGCATGTTTGTGTGTGTGCTGAGTTGGGGGGTGGGGGTTTGGGTCTGTATGTTTGCATGTTTGAGAGTGTGCTGAGTTGGGGGGTGGGGGTTTGGGTCTGGTTGGGTGCTTGTGTGTGTGTGCTGATTTGGGGGGTGGGGGTTTGGAGTTGGTGGGGGTTGGGGGGTTCGGGTCTGTATGGGTGCATGTTTGTGTGTGTGCTGAGTTGGGGGGTGAGGTGGGCCAGGGTGAATAACATCATAATGGGGCATAATGTTTGGTTGGATATGAGGGGGCCATGGGGCATAATGTTTGGTTGGGGGTGAGGGGGCCATGGGGCATAATGTTTGGTTGGATGTGAGGGGGCCATGGGGCATAATGTTTGGTTGGATGTGAGGGGGCCATGGGGCATAGTGTTTGGTTGGGGGTGAGGGACATGGGGCATAGTGTTTGGTTGGGGGTGAGGGTGCCATGGGGCATAGTGTTTGGTTGGGGGTGAGGGACATGGGGCATAGTGTTTGGTTGGGGGTGAGGGACATGGGGCATAGTGTTTGGTTGGGGGTGAGGGGGCCATGGGGCATAATGTTTGGTTGGGGGTGAGGGTGCCATGGGGCATAGTGTTTGGTTGGATGTGAGGGGGTCATGGGGCATAATGTTTGGTTGGGGGTGAGGGACATGGGGCATAGTGTTTGGTTGGGGGTGAGGGGGCCATGGGGCATAGTGTTTGGTTGGGGGTGAGGGGGGCAAGGGGCATAATGTTTGGTTGGGGGTGAGGGGGGCAAGGGGGCATAATGTTTGGTTGGGGGTGAGGGGGGCAAGGGCCATAGTGTTTGGTTGGGGGTGAGGGGGCAAGGGGCATAGTGTTTGGTTGGGGGTGAGGGGGCCATGGGGCATAGTGTTTGGTTGGGGGTGAGGGACATGGGGCATAATGTTTGGTTGGGGGTGAGGGGGCCATGGGGCATAATGTTTGGTTGGGGGTGAGGGAGCAAAGGGGCATAGTGTTTGGTTGGGGGTGAGGGACATGGGGCATAGTGTTTGGTTGGGGGTGAGGATGCCATGGGGCATAATGTTTGGTTGGGGGTGAGGGAGCAAAGGGGCATAGTGTTTGGTTGGGGGTGAGGGACATGGGGCATAGTGTTTCACTCCAAGAGTGAACCCAATAATAAAGCTAAAACAGTCACAGTTGGGAGATGTTCATCTTTGGCTTTATGAGGAAACCTGACTCAATGAAGGCCATACTCCTCTTGGGCAAACCAAATAACAAACTGTAGCAGTCCAAAATAACGGCATGTCCAATCTAGGGTCAATAAAATATATATAAGTTAACTAAACATGTGAGATACAATAACTAAATAGAAATACATTATTACAATGGAAAATGTGTAGTACAAAATGTAAGTTTGAAATGCAAATAAAAATCGTTACCCCTCAAAAACATTCCTTTTCCATGTGTTTAGTAGAAATTGGGGGTTTAAAAAGCCTCCTGCCACGCCCCGCCTACCGCCCCGCCCACATTTACTTTTCGGCCCACTTTAGCCCTCATGTAAGGTAATTTCGGCCCTCTGTCAAAATCAGTTGTGCACCCTTGCTCTAGGGTATCGCAATAAACCATTAAAAGTCCTGTATATTCCCCCTAGGACGGTATATAGGGGTCCCGCACGATAAGCTACCGGTACTACCAATACCCTGGGTGACGGACTCCTTTAGGTACCTGGGAATTGACATTTACCACACAACAGAGGCAGAACACACCTACAACACCGAAAAAGCTCTGACAAATGCTGTTAATACTATGAAGTTCTGGACTAAACTCCCTCTAGCAATGATGGGGAGCGGGGCACTACTGAAGATGGTTGTATTACCCAGATTATTGCATCTCTTTGGAAACCTACCATGTATCATACCGAGGCGCTTCTTTGCCAAACTTCAAGGCATATGTAGAGAATTTCTATGGGCTAACACAAGGAATAGGATAGCCCTATGGAAATTGCAAAGTACAAACGATAAAGGGGGCATTAATCTACCCAACTTTGAGATTTATTACCTGGCCAGCCAACTACGATATGTGGCTGAAAGGCTAGCTGAAGACTCTACATCAGAGTCCAGGTTGTTGGGACACGACTGTGCCCCGTACTTCCTAAAAGAATGGATCTGGCTTCCTAAATGTGAGAGAGGGAAGAGCTCAGGTATGCTGGAACTAGGATGGCAAGTATGGCGTAAAATGTGCCAGGCCATAAAAAAATCTGACCCCATATTCCCGCAAGTGCCGTTAGTGACACTAACAGGAGGAGACGCCCAGCTAAGAAAAACTATCTGTAAACACTGAGAACCGGTGGGGATTGTAACAACGGGTGATATATGGCAATAGGGGGCGATAAAGGGATTTAATGCGCTGGTGAATGAAACGGGTTTACATCTGGGGCAACATATAACTTACACCAGACTAGCGCGAAGAGTGAAGGAGACATGGTCAAAAATAACGCTAGAGATACACCCAGATGTAGCCATCGAAACTCTGTATGATATTGCGGAGGGGAGACACAAGGTTGCCCGAATATATGAACTACTGATGTCTAGAGTGGGAAGGGAAGTGATACAGCTGAGACGGGAATGGGAGGAGGAATCACAAAAAAGTGTCTAGAAATGTGAGGCTACAACAAATACAACTGTATATAACCCATAGAGCATATATGATCCCCTGCCCCCACCCCCGAGAATTTCACGATTTTAAGGTGCGGAACGACAAACATGTCCCAAATGTGGGGAGGAGAATGCCGGGCTGATACACTTATTTTGAGCTATCCGTCCTGTGTCTCTTGTGCAGGAGCACTTGACGTTTGTTGGCGAGCTGCCTGATTGCTTCACTGGTGCAGTATGCCTTCCCTTGGGCCCAGGCCTGCTGTGACCCAGAGTAGGCAGGTAGGTTTGTTAATTGTAAGTCTTTGTTCTGTTTAAGGTGGGAATTCATTAATCTCTTTATCTCCTTCTTTTAAGGTGCGAAGGTCTTGATGCTGGCGTGCCGGATGGAGAGGCACGTTTCTAGCTTAGAGCTAACCTGTGTTTTCTTCTTCTCCTCAGAGGCCGCTATGGTGCTGCAAGTGGATGAGGGCGCGATGAAAAACAGGCCCCCGGAATCCGTTAAGGTAAGTACAGCGCTGTGCGGTTGTTTAATATTGAAAGCGAACCTGAATATGTCTCTTTTCCTCTGCAGATGTTGCTGTGGTGCTCCGGATGGAAGTGTGGCGTAGCGCAATGGAATTCAGGTAAGACTGATGGAATTTGATGTTTTTGAAGTGCACGTTCTAATATTGTTTTGCCCTTTCTTGTTATGGCTGGTCGCAATGTTCGAACAGCAGCTGTGGTAGCGGTTTGCCGGAAGTCCTTAAACTAGTACTCACAGGTGAGTGATATTTCTTCTTCTCTCGGTTTCCACAGATTGCAGCCCAGTTGAGATGCTGAGTGCTGGATGGTGTTTTCTCAGGTAAGACAGAATAATCTTGTTCCCAAGAACAAGAAGAGGCTGAAGACCAGGAGCTGGACATGGTGAGCGTCACGCTGCTGGTTGCAGAATAACACAAAGCCTGTTCTGCAGTCAGGGTGTGGTTTATATAGCCCAGGGAAAGTAGTACCAGGGGAAAGTAGTTCCAGGCCTGCCACACACAAAACATTAGACCGCATGGCTTGATTCTTAGAACTAGACTGTGTGGGTGCTTTCATGTTGGATTTAAAGGCCCATGTACATAAATGGGACCTAGTTTGAACAGCCCTTCCTTCCTACATATGAGCCTGGTGCCAAAGGCACCAGGACTGGCTCCAGGAGCCCTTTTGCAGTGGTTTCATGGCCCTCAGGATTCTGGTGGGAGCCTGATTGTGGCACAACTTGTGCCCCCTCACAGTGGTCATGACAGGCATGCCCTGAAATAAGAAGGTACTGGGGAGAAGTGGCCCAAAGATTGAACGAGAGAGAGATTAATCTGAATGTAGACTCGATATGGGCATGTACGGTTGGAGGGTTCCCCAGGCCACGCCAATTGAAACATGTCAGCAAACTCAAAGACCTGGCCTACATATTGGCCAGGCGCAGGATAGTCCTGGGGTGGAAAGCACCTAATCGACCCAAGGCGGAGGTCTGGTGGACTGAACTCCGTAAATGGTCCGAAGCTAAAACAGTTGTATGGAGTGAGGTGGCCAACAGAGGGGGAGAGGAAGAAGTGGAAACCCTAATAGCCTGGAAACACCTGGTGGCCACACTCTGGGGTCCTATCCAAGGGGGCCCGAGCAAGGAATCTCCCGAGGACACAGATGAGGAGACACCTCTAATGAATAAAGAGCAAGGGGATGGAGCGGGGCAGGCTTGTTGGAGGGCGGGATAAAGGAAACGGTAGACTTTAAGTATACGTCCGCATCATGCAAGATAATGCAAAGTACTGTGGGAGTTGTTGGTTTATTGTTGATTGTTAAATGTGTGTTTGTTTTGGAAAACATTAAAAATTGTTTAAAAAAAGAAATTCGACAGTCCCATATATGCCATTAAGGGGAATGTCTTAGGGAGTTCTTGTCCCCAAAGGGGGAGTCTCTCCTGGTGAGGTCCCACTTGCCTCAACTCCTAGGGAGGGTCTTTCAGAGCGGGCTCACCTCCCTAGCCTCACATGGGGGAGCCTCTGGCTTGGGGAGAAGGGACGAATTCCCTGGATTCGTCCCATCTCGCGCACACACTCCACAGATCCCCTCTCTCTCCAGCAGCCTCCACACTCTTTTCACGCTCGCCTTCTCTGGTCTCTCAATGTTCTCTTCCGCCTCCTTTTCTCACCGAATTTACTGACACTAAACCATTCACAAACCACCGTAAATACCCCACGCTCTCACATGACTGGTTATTTCCCCTGGTGAATCGCCTACCTTGCTCCTCCAGGGGGTGTGTTAGGGGAAATGCTTGGTAAGGGCTGATGAGGGCTTGTAAACTGCACCCCCACCCCTTTCTCCAGGCAGTCTTGCAGCATTTCAACCTGTACCATGTACTGGTCCTTGGGGAACCCCTATTCCTCCCCGCCCTCTCCTCAACCCCCCCAATATGCCTGGTGGCATAGTGGGTCATCATTACCTGTATGGAGGTGTTCATTTATAATGTAGATGCCCTTGCGGGATACTGAAGGTTTCCACAGGGCCGTTTCAAAGGCCTTTAATTGTACATCCCTGTTGGTTTAGTGAGATCTATTACACCTTTGATCCATAAAAATGAATCACTTCTGGGTTAGTGATTTGCTTTACCCGCTTGGACTCCAGCTGACACTCAGTTTGTGCAGCGCTTTCCTTTTCCAGTATGTGTCAGGCGCAGTTGTGCACGCCACAGCAAAGCACGACTCTTCGCCAGATACATTGCGTCACGCAACGCCTCCCTCTGTTTCCAGAATCTTTTGCGGTCTCCACACAGGTCTTCTCTGGCAGGGAAGTCATCACACCACTCTCATTTGGTGCTGCTGGGGTCGTCCTGAGCCTGGCGGTGCTCCTCTTAGGCAGTGGCGGGGCTCCGCCTCTTTGAGGCAGGGGCACCACCATCTGTTCAGAAAAGCAGGGGCAGGGACCCACACCCAGACACCATGAATGTTTTGAAGAATGGCAGTTATTGTGTTTAGTAGACAATACACAATTTTGACTGTTAGTCACTTTTGTGCTGGGCAAAAATCTCATTGTTTCAATTCATACTAGCAATCAATTGTTGCACACTTTGCTTTCCACGTTGAAATAAATGATAGAAGGAAGTCTGTTTACAATAGTTCAACTACTACTAGCTGATACATTTCTCTATTCTTTTAATGTTGCCTTTTTGTCCTCTGTAGTGGATTTCCTACCTGGACCAGACGCCCTTACAGTAAATGCTTAGAACCTAAAATAACAATTGTGTGTACCCTCCACTAAGAATACCAGTGCTGTTGCGTACCACTTAATCTTTGTTCTCCACTTTCAAAGAAGGGGGGACGACTGTATCGCCCTCACTCTTACCTGTCAGTATTTCTTGTCTGGTCTTCCTCTCGCTCTCAAGACTTTCCTTCCTTCTCTTATCCGTTCTGGATCTCTTCCCAGAAGGCAGACAGTTTTCATCTCCGACTGGATTCCTCAGAAGCGCTATGTCTATCTACTTTGTTACGCTTCTACCAAAGGATATCCTCAGTATTCAACCTATGTTTGCTTTTTGGTGTGAATTCAGATCCTCTGATCCTTGTGCCGGATTCAGATCCAGATCCAAACCATGCACTAGAGGGTATGCACCCGTGCCTGGATTACTAAAGACTTTTCCTGATATCCAGTGACCTTGTTTCAGAGCTTACCAACCGAAGATCCATTGGCAGGACTCCTGTTCTATCCTACCAGGGTTTTTTGTGCCCAAAGGCTTTTTCCCTGGTTGGGGGCTTGCTCCTCAGGGTTCCCTTTGGCTGGGGTTTATCACCGGCAAATGTGGCCTCTGGGGGAGCTCGTCTATACCTACACAACAAAAAGTAAAAGACGACGAAGGAATGGAAAACCAAAGAAAGAAGGAAGAAGCAGTCTGAGACCTGAGACAACTCCACTGAAGAACAAGGTGAGGAGGCAGCTCAGGAGGGTTCACCGGTTCATTAGAGTGCCCTTCATGGTTCAGAGAAGGTTGTTTCCTTTCAGTGATTTACGTTTGAGCGCGATAAGGCTGTCTCATCTCTCATCATTATGCTAAGTTAGCTACTTTCATGTATCCATCTTTGTATTCGGTCAGCCCTTTTATCCCAGTTTGTCTTTGCTGTAACCTAATGTTTTGGATCGATTAAGTGGTGAGCTACGCCTGTACCCTACGTCCTTTCTGAGTGGGTAAAGTTGTTGGCATTGTATGTTGGGCATGTATGCTAATTTCCGTCCTCATAGGGTTGTCGGTTGTGTTCTATTCCACCTAGCGTCGGCTCTCTTGTTCTTGTAAGATTGTCCTTAGTCGTTTTTGGATGTTGTCTGTGCCATCATATATTCTGTTAATCGTTTCTTTGTGTTTCCTATTTGATTGTTTTAGTTGTTTTAATTTGGTTCTGAGGTGTCGAGAGCCAGGTTTTTAGAAATGTTCTAAATCTTAGGTGTTTATTATTTCTTTCGAGAGGTTGTTTGAGGTTTTCGCGGCTAGGTGGGAGAAAGAGGAGCCCCCCTAGTTTTTTCTTGACGTAAGGTTTTGGTTCCAGGCGGATTTCATTGCTTGATCTGAGAGTCTCGTTGGCTTGTAGATTATTTTCTTTTGTAGGAATTCTGCTCCCAGTCCGCTGATTGCCCTGTGTGTTATGCACATTGCTTTGAACGGTATACAATGTTTGATTGGGAGCCAGTGTAGTACTTATAGTGCTGGAGTGATGTGGTCTCTCTGGATAGTTTGAGGAGGAGTCAGTCTGCTGCGTTTTGGATGCGTTGTAATTTCTTCAGGAGGTATTCTGGCATCCTGAGGTAGAGGCTGTTTGCGTAGTTGATTCTTGACATGAAGACGACGATTGGCAATGTTTTGTGGGTGAAGGAGAGGAAAGGTAGGATGATTCTTGTTGTGTGAAGGAGGAAGAAGCATTTCTTAATTACTGCTTTTACTGGTGGTTCTAAGGTTAGGACGTTGTCCATTAGGACGCGCAGGTTTTCTACTTCCTTAGATGGTGTGAGTGCGGTTCCCATTTCTGTCAGCTAGGCAATGTAGGTGTTCTTCTCTTGGTTTTTGGATATAATCATGATTTCTGTCCTTCCTGGGTTAAAGTTGTTGGCGTTCACCCAGTCGAAGATTTTTTTTAGACATTCTATTAGGGTCGAGTGATCGGCTTGAGTATCTTCGATTTTGTAGATGATTTGAGTGTAGTCTGCTTAGTTATAGCATGTAATATTGTATTTTTTGAAGATCCTGATTATTGGAGTCTGGTAGATGTTGGAAGTATAATGGTGTTAGGGAGAATTCTCATAAATGTGCTAATTCACTTCAATTTAGAGACCCCCAGCATATTTGCTGGATTTTGAGGACTTGATTTTATTTCCTGGAGAGAGTGTGGGCCTTTTTTCCCACTCACTCATGTATTTTGATGTGTGTTTTACTCTTGTGTTCTTTGATTATGGTGTTTTAAGACAACTCCATGGGCATCATATTTTCATGTGTGTTACACAGCAACCTCAGTGCAGTGACACAGGGAAGCCTTTCTAGGCTGTCCCAAGGTTTAAATACATCCTCTGGGATAAACTACTGTAAAGTTAAATTGACTTTACTAGTATTTTTTAAATTCCTAGACCCAGCACACACTATCTTACCATAAGGTGCTGGAGGGGTTACCTAGTATCCCACATGTCAAGAAACTCATGTAGCATTCAAATGCTTCCTTTTCCTATCGAAATGGCTGGTGGCAGTGGTTTTACAACGAACTACCATGATTTTTCCCGACCCCGAAAACCGGTAGCTAAAAATCACGGGAGCCAAGTTTTTCAAGATGGCGTCTGAGCCCCCTTTCTTTAAACAGATCCCGGTCTTCTTTTTTCGCCATTTCTTTTTGGAAAAGTCCTTCTAGAGGTTCTCTGCGTGCCAAATTAGTTTTGGTCCCTTTGTTCCTACGCCTTTGGCGGGCTTCAGGACTGAAGAGTGCCTCTGGCGTCCGAGTGCCTTGGGTGTGCAGGAAGTAAGGAAAGTGCCCAAAACTCCCTGTGCTTAGTCTCCTAGGAGAACCAAATGCACTCTGGCGTGATTGGCTGGCTGACTGTCCGGCAAGGACAGCCACCCTGCTGGGTGAGTGGCAGCTAGGCTGGAATGAATGGGAGAAAACTGTTTAAAAGGCGAGTCTCTTCGACTGAAAGGCGGAGTCGACCACTGGAACGAAAGAACCAAAGACGAGCTGGAAGAGGACGGCTCCTGCAACTACTGGACCGTTAGTTTGCCTGGTGGAGCCCTGCTGCAGGTCCGAATCACCAAGTTCACCTCAACAGAGAATCCCCTTCAAGGACCGCTTCTTCCTTTGAGTTGGTGGGACCAATCAACTTGTAAGCCATCTGGATACCATTCTCGGAGCTTGGAGAAGGACACCAGCTTGTGTGCTTGAAGAACAGCAACCGGAATCGAAGATTTGCCAATTTGCCAGCTTTGTGATCCGTCCCTGTGCGGTGCAGGCGTCCCCCGATGTACTCCCTCTTGTCCCCACGACTGAGTCTCAGGAACAGCGAGATCTGCAGGAACTGCCAGGAACAGAAGTCTTCAGCTGCATCTTTTTCTTCAATATAAGGTACTGTGAAAACCAGACCGAGAGATCTTACCTCTCACCGCGAAAGTTTGTGGAACTTTGGCAACTTGCAGGCCTAGTCAGCTTGTGACCCGACATACAAACCTTTCTTCCGTGAACTACTTCTAGGAACCGTGGCAAAGACTTTTCCGTTTTAAATACCAGAACCGTTTTTACTTATACAAGACACTAGCCCATTGACTTTGGCCTACCTATTGAATTGAATCAACTCCTCTGGTGAACTCAAACTATTTGTACTGTTTTTAAAGTAACTGTAATATTCGTTTTATCAACTTATGCCTTTTTGCTCCTACTTCAATGCTATTTTGCTCCGACTTCAAGGGAGCTCAAGTGCTTAGTAATCAGTATTGTAGTATAATTTGTGTGTGATATTGGTTGTCTCCTTTAGTGAATGCTTTCTAAATGATTGTGTAATAAATTAATAATTGTTTTACCAAGAAACCTTGAGTATAAGTGTCTATCTGAATACTTGTCATTGTAGACCTCTGTGTAACACCCTTACAAGCTCACATTCCCTCGTGAGATAAGCCTGGCTGCTCAGCTTGCTACAAAAAACTGTGTGGTTCAGACTTATACCAAAGGTTGGTTTTGCTTACACCTGTAGTCCTAGTTGTGTGTAGTGGTCCCTGAGGGTACTGCATACAAACTTTGCCTAACAAATGGTGATAGTGCGGATCCTTGTGGTACTCCACAGTCGTTAACACATGGAGTAGATCTGAAGGGTTTTATCCATACGGTTTCTGTTCTGTCTGCTAAGGATGATTTAATCCAGAGTAGTTCCATGTCCGTTCTACCTGTATCTTCCAATCTTTTGATTAGGGTGTCATGGCTTACTGTGTCGAAGGCTGTGGAGAGGTCAAGCAGAATCAGAGCTGAGGTTGTGTTGGAGTCTTTGTTTTTAGGTCGTCCCAGATGGATAGTAGTGCCGATTCTGTTGTTTTTCTTCATGTTCTTGGGTTAATTTGTATATGTATGTTTCTGGGAGTGTTGCCGGGTAGGGGAATGTGTGAGATTGGTCTGTAGTTGGAAAGGTCTTCCACGCCGCCACATGTTTGTTAAAAGTGGCGTTAATATATGCTGATTTGAAGGATCGTGGTACAGTTTCTGTTGTGAGCGACAGATTTAAGAGTTTTCTGTAATATTCTGATGGTGTTCCTTGTGCAAGATTGATTGTCAGGGGGGCAGGGATCCATGCTTTATCCCGCTTTCTTGCTGTGTTTTACCAGCTTGACGAATGTCTCTACTGATATTTCTGGGAAGCTTTGGAGTTTGTGCTGCGGCTCCTTGTCGGGTCCGTTTGGGTGAGTGTTAGGGTTGGTTGGTCTGTTTTGTATGATTTGTCAGATGTCGTTTTTTAAATGATCTGCCAAGTCGTTGCATAGTTTCTCTGAGGGTTGGAGTGTTGCAACCTGGTGGGTTTCTCATTTCCTTTCAAAATGTTGAACATTTCTTTTTGTGTGTTGGTAGCATTTGTGATTCTGTTTTCATAATGTCTTCTCTTTGCCTTTTGAATTTCCTTCTTGTATGATCGGATTTGTTTCTGGAACTGGGTTTTCTTTTCTTGGTTGTATTCTTTCCTCTATTCCAATTCCAGCTTCTTCTTGTTCTTTTTCATGGGGCTTAGTAGTGGGGTGAACCATTTTGCCATTGCTCTTTTCCGGGGCGATGTTTTCGATTGTATCAGTAATCCATTTGTGGAGTAGCTCTGCTTTCCTGTGTAGGTCTGCCTTCTCCAGTTCTGCTGTTGAAGGGTTGGCTGTCTCCAGTTCTATTAGGTTGCTTGTCTTGGTTTTCCAGTTTCTTTTTGTGGTGGTTGGGATCTAGAGGGGCTGGATGATGACTTGAGTTGGTAGTGTAATCACAAATGGAATGATGAGATGGTTGCTCCGTATTTGTATCGGTGCTGCTGTAGTGATTGTTTTTTTCTTGGTGAAGATTGCGTCAAGGGTGTGTCCTACTGAGTGTGTTGCCCCTTTGACCAACTGTTGTAGTTTCATGGTTGTTAGCTGTCCAATTAGTGAGTTTTGAGAGTTGGCTTGTTTTTCTTCGAACCAAATGTTGAAGTTCCCCTGGATTATTAGATGTTTGTGTTCGATGGCTATGTTGGTGATGGCTTCTATGCAGTTGTCGACGAAGGTTGCATCGTATGTCGGAGGTATGTAAACCAGTATGAATTTGATGTTTGTTTTTGGATTCGGCGATGGGTGTATGACCATGGTTTCGCAGTTGATGATGTTTGTCTGTTTTTACTTTCAGGTGCTATTGCAAGTCTTCCTCCTTTTTATTTTTCCTGTTTAACTGAAGGCATTTGAAGATGATGGGGAGGCAGCTATGGAGTGTGATTTTTAGTTGTCATTCAGCCATGTTTCTGTGATGAATAGGATGTTGATGCCGTTGTCGCAGAGAAGGTCGAAGATCTCTGGGTGTTTTGACATGGATCCTGGGTTGCAGTGGATTTTAAAGGTATAGTTTGGTTTGTGCAAAACACAGGGGGGGTCTGGGAAACTCTACCAGCACAAACACAGCCCATTGACTTGTTCTTGGGTGGATGGCCCCTGGGAGAGTCTCAACCAAGTCTTCAGCTCACTGAGGGGCGATCCGGACTTGGGCCCCTTGCTCACTGTTCTTAGAGAGGCACAGTTTCACCTCACTGATGATGCCCAACAAGGCTGAAACACGTGTATCGGGTTACTGTTGGTACTCTTGTTCAGAGAAGAATTGCCTAGCATTTCGGCGCTGGACTGCCCCTGGGCAGGACAAAGGCTGATATGCGGGGAAATGCTTTCTCCGTGAAAGGGACAGTGAGCTAAAGACTTGGTAGAGTCTCTCCCAGGGGTTATTCACCCAAGAACAGGTAATTGGGCTGTGTTCGTGCTGGTAGAGAGATTCCCAGACCCCCCCTTTGTTTTGCATAGTTTGGTTTGTGCTTTGTCTGTGTTTTCTTCTGACTGGTGTTAAGGTTTCCTTCCAGGTCGATTTCTAGTTGAGGTGTTGGTACAGTTGTGTCAGTGTCATCTAAAAGCTCTTCTGGGTTCAATCTTGGGTTTTTGTTTTCATCAGGCTCCTCTTCCAAATGTTGTGGCTGTCGAACAGAGGGTCCTCTTGTTTTGGTGATGTAAGGAGTTAGGACATTGATTATGTTCTTGTTATTTCTAGCTTTGTCCATTCTTCTTATGTTTGGTTATTCTTGATTTGTATGTCAGGTTGGCTCTTACAGTGAGTGGTTATTTGCGAGGTATGTAGTTGGATAAAGGTATTTCTCTCTTCTCTCGGCGCTAGGTCTGTTGTCGTTCTTGTCTGTGGGAGTGTGTTCGGCTGTTGGGAGTCTTTGGTGGTGTTCAGTTGGGTTTGTTCTTTCTGCTCTTTGTTTTTCCTTTGGTTCAATTCGTTTGCGCAGCATTTTGAGTTTTGAGATTTTTTGGTTGTTTTTTTTTTCTTTGGATGGTTGTTGCGGAGTTGGTCTTTTTGGTCCGGCTGTTTTGTGGTGTTGGACTGGGTGTGGGGGCTTGTCCGATACAAGCTTGGGCTCTATCTGTTGGGGTGTGATCTAGTCAGGTGATTTCGCTGGGGTAGTTCAGTTGCTTTCTTGGGTTTGTTCGGTTGGGGACTTCTACTAGGGTTATATCGCTAGGGTATTCCAAAGGTTGCCCCTAATGTGGCTCTCCTGGGAAGAGACTTGCAGCAATAAACCAATCTCTTAAGAGTGTTATGCCAATGATTACAGTACTATCCTAGAGTGCACAAGCTAATAATCACAGTGATATTCTATAGTGGTGCTTTGTAGATGCGAATCAAGTCAATGTGTGGTAATCTCTAAGGGTTGTGCGCAGTCTAACAATCACAGTATTATCCAAAGGAACAAGCGAATAGTCACAGTACTATCCTAGGAGGCGCAAGCTAATAATCGCAGTACTATCCTAGAGGGCACAAGCTAATAATCACAGTACTATTCTAAAGGGCACAAGCTTATAATCGCAGTGCTATTCTATAGTGGTGCTTTCTAGATGTGAATCAGGTCAATGGCCCTCATTAGGATTCCGGCGGAAAACCATGGTGCTATTAGCACCATGGTCGATGCCGGATTCCGCCATGGTGGAATGGGGAATAACCACCCCATTCCAAGGTTGGCGGAGCAGTAATTCCCCATGCCACCATGGCCCTTCCCCATTCCCATTTCTGCCCCATAGGGCATAATGGGAATGGGAAGGCGGTAAGTACGGTACCGCAAATTGCGGTACCGTACTTACCTCGAGAGTCCCTTTGCGGGCCCCTACTTTAATGGGTGGTCTAGACCAGCCGTTAAGGTCGGGTCCCGCAAAGGGACCTCGTAGTAAGGCGTTAAGGGTTTAACGGCGCAGACACCTTTTACGGCGCTGTTAACCCCTTAACGCCAGGGTCCTAATGAGGGCCAATGTGTGCTAATCTCTTAAGGGTAGTGCACATCACAGTACTATCCAAGAGGGCACAAGCTAATAATCACAGTACTATCCTAGAGGGCATAAATTGGGAGCACCAGAGTTGGCAAAGGGATTGGGCCTCCCCACTGACTGGCACCTGTTGGAACTATTCTTTCATGTGACCGTCTGCAATTGGCGGGGAGCCGCATTTCTAAGCACCAAGGGGTCCCTGGCGTACCACCTCCAGGGCAACCATCCCTAGCTACCAGACCCATGACCTGGCCGCCTGTCACAATAGCCTCCTGTAAGGGGTCAAGAGTAAGACTCGGACACAGTGGCATCTTGGGTATTGGGTATAAACTTTTATTCAACAAAATAACAAGGTTAGGGGATTTCTATCTAGCCTATCGAGGCAACAAACAAAACTAAGGAACGTCTGAGTCAGGATATTAAACAAGAGTGTCCTGTGTCTAAACCCTAAACTGGCCCTTAGACTATAATGTGTACAAGAGGGATTTCTGCAAGCTATACACTTGTAGGTTTTCCTCAGAAAGATTTAAGGTATAGAAAAGAAAGGAATACAATTCCACCAGGAAAGGGTCTCCCTTCCCCTAGATTTCTACTGGTAATTGAAAGGGTGCTTTATCTCAGTTAGGGATTGTCACGGGGCATGAACCTTCCTTTGAGCCTCCTTAAACACAGTTTTTTCCATTGTTCAGATTCTCATCCTCTATATTTCCATTGGCTTTAAAAGGGCATGGTTCTCCCATTTTCCATTATTATTCTTTCGTTTCACAATTTCACTCCTGGTTTAATCTCCTGCCAGGACGTTGCACCACTGTTCCACAAAGTCAAGTTTGTTTCTCTTCCCACTCCTGGTTTACTCTCGTGCCATGTTATCACAATAGTGAGTCTCTTTATTTTTCTTTCCTGGATGTGAGTACCAGACTGACGGCTTGCCTGGTTCAGTAACCTGCCAGGGCTTTTCCATTCTTTGTTCACTTTTCCTCTTATCCAAGAAATATATGTACAATACTGGGTCACTGATCCTTGCTTAGCACAACCTGTTTCAATATTCACTCTTCCTTTCAAACATTGGCTCTCTGTCTTTTTTCCAGTACTATTCGCAGTCTCATTGATTTCTCTTTTGAATCATTGGGTAATTGACCGCTTGGTATTGTTCATAAATGTATCAATTTCTTCAAAGGCTTCACTTTGTCTCTCGCGCTGTTTCTGTGACACAGCACACACTTTCAGCACCATCTCCTCCTACCCTGATAACATATCCACTTTCCCTGGGCTTGCCGGTCAGCTTTGGTGTTTCTTGCAACTCTCCATCTCTGTCCTTCGATTTGCTGACTCTGTGTCCGTCCCGCTTGCTGGTTCCCCTTTCTTTGACCTCCTCTGCTGGTTAGCCCTTGCTTTGCCTTCCTCTGCTGTGCTTGACTCCCACAGCTTCAGTCGCAAGAAGGGAGCTTCATTCATTCCAGCTTCTCTGCACACCGTTCGGGGTAGCCTCAATGCAGCTACTTACGGTTTGAAAGTTGCGTTCTGACCAGAAATAATTTACCAAACATATCTCTCTCCCTCTCCCTCACCTTGACAGCTGTGGCAGTTTTAAACTTCCCAGCATTGCTGAAATTTCTGTAGACTAGACGGCAGCGTTGCCTTACTGCTTCTGGTCATCTTCATTGCTCCCACACTCTTCTTGTCTCAGTACTAACAGGGGCTGGGGGAGGGCAAATGCAGTGATTTACTGGGAATACCTGGATGTTCTTCATCTACATTACAATAAGCCATATAGGTATGTTGTAAAGGTAGCTGGATGTCATTAGAAATGGCTGCAAGATTATTTCAGTCCAGTAGTTTCTTGTCCCTCTGGAGTTTGTCTTCCCCCAGATGGTCCACCTGCAGGTAAGCCACCCCCAGGGTCAGTCAGGTAGCTTCTGCCTTTCCCAGGGCACGTAAGAGAAACTCCTCTCCAGAGAAACAGTGATGATGTTGCTAGATTCGTCACACTCCCCTGTGACATGTTTTGACCAGGTACTTAGTTATGACATTTTTAAAAATGCTTCATTGTTTCTGTGGCTTTTGGTACCATAGACGTTTAAAGGCTTTCAACTCTGACTTTGCTTATGTTTTTGGTGCCTGAACCTAAGTTTGTGTGATTGGAAGACAAAAAATAGAGGGTACCTGGCGCTCTTCCAAAGTCTGCCACAGTAACTTTCTTGGGACAGTGCCAAAAGCCATCTAAATCTATAGAAGTTAGCTATATTGCTTGGGACTTCAATTTCACAAACTTCTGCAGAATTAGATTTCGTTTGGAAAGGTCTGTTCTATTGTAGAGGCCCGTTTGTGAAATCCTGCCTAGGCTATTGAGAGGATATTAAGTCTGTCCATTCTTCAAGTCGATGCAACAGAATTTTACAATATATTTTAGCCAGAGAGTCAATTGGAAAAATCTGTCTTTAGTTCGAAGTCAGTTCGCATCCACCCTTTTTGTATATCGGTATTGTAGTTTCGCCCCCTCCAACTATGCAGGGTTGGCCCTACATTTCCACATTTCTCTTAAAAAGTTCTGAGGGGATCATATCTGGTCTGGGGGCTTTGCCAGAATATTGTGAGCAGAATGGCCTCTCAACTCAGAAGTAGAGAATACCAGGCTATCTTTTGTGCCAGATAAATACCTCTTTGTTTCAGGCTAAGGTTCTTGAGGGCTTACTGTTGAGATGGGCTGGGGAACTCCTCCATATAATACAAAGACTGGAAGTAGTCCTGCCAGATGTGGGGAATATGGTTGGTTATACAATCGCTCTCTGGTCTCACTCCAGACCATCCAATATGCCAGAATTCTTTGCTGTTATGTGTATAACGGCAATTGTGTTGTGTATAAATTGCAAGTCACCCAATAGGGTAGCTTGCAACTTTGTAGCACTTTAGACGCTCTTCTTTCTCTTCAGCTGGGTTGGCATGTGTAGCCCTCATGGCTTCTGAAACCCAGCGGTTTCTCGCAAACGGGATCTCTGGTCTGCCACCACTCTGGATGAGCTGCTCCTTCTCGTGCACCGCCTTGTTCTGTTTTTATCAAAATCAAATGTTTCTGAATTTCAAGTCCGAGCATGCAACAGTATTTTTGCTCCCACTTCGCTAACTCCCCTTTTTGGCAATTTTCGCAATTTTGGCTGATGCTTTGGGCCTTAATGACATGCACATATATATAGGTGAGATACAGGCTACCCCTCCCTTTCACACTGTAAGGTATGTATCATGCACCACAATGTGATGGGCGTGTTAATTAGTCTGTCTTCATGTAGCAGATCATTATCTCATATAGGTAAAAAAAAATGTATTCATCATCTGATACAATTTAAAAACACATAGAATACAAAAGAGGCCTACAGTTTCAATATATTCAACTGATATAGAACACTTGTAGTGTATTCCAAAAAAATGTTTTGTGAGGTTAGTATATAGTGACGTAATGTGTTTTATTTCAATACACTTTTGGAAGTCGACACTATTGGTGTTTCCAGCATGAGGGATAGCTGCACAGTGATTACAGAGCTTTCATGTGGACTGCATCTCTCATGCTTTCCTCAGGACTGGTAGACAAAAGTTTACACGTTCTTGTTCCGGCGTAGAAATACATATCTAGACCACCCTGGATCTTTTTCTAAAATGACAATAAAACAGATGATGTTGAGATGTCATATCTAACTAGATCCATATATTAGAACCTTGGTGTTGGGTGCTTCACATACCTGACGGACGCTGTTGTTGTGTTGATTCCCATGGGTAATCTTCATTCTTCTTGGATATTTCTTCCTTGTTTTACTACATGGTTAAAGGGAATGTTGGAAGTTGTGGTTTCCGTTTGTGACTGTAGGTAACTCGTGTGCGCACATGTCAGAAAAGGAAGGATATCTTGGAAAAGAAGAAATCTGGGTTTTGTAGCTCTCTAGGGAGGAAAAAGGTGGATGTATTAAATCTCCTCTGGGATTTGAAGAGAGGGCACTAGGTTACTTTTAAGGGTGAAAAGATGGTTTGTTTTCCCATGATATTTTATCTTTCCCTTTTCAAAGAGTTGGGGTGTGACGGGACTCTGCTGACAATATACTACAAAGACAGAGGGGATGTCGGGCTGGGAGGAGAATGCCCATGTCATGGGTGGAAAAAAGATCTACCTGAATAGTGTACTACATCATAGGTAGGCGAACTGACACCATACTAGCGGCGTGCAATAATCTATGTAGAGGGATGGAAGAGTTTGCATCCAATCAAAATGGAGACCGGCAGCACCAGTTTTTTTCAGACATTCGGGTGGCAAGTATGGTCATCCTTGACATTCTGCGGTCAGCCGCTGGGCACGCAGACCCCCCAGCGAGAGGAACGTGAATGCGCCTGGATTTTCTCAGAGTTGCCTGGCTCAGGAAGTGCAGGAAAAGGTCAAGGCTATGTCCTTAGATGGCCTGATTCTTTTTCACTGTAGGACTGAAGAGTTTACTAAAAAAAGAAGACCCACTCTCTCACGGCAAGAAGCCTTTTAGCCTACTCTAAGCCTACAACACTGGAACAGCTGAGGCGCCTTAGGACCTCATCGGGTTCTGGTAGGTTGATGGCTGAAGTACAAGATTGACAGCGCCTCCTTCCCCACCAGTCCCAGCAGCATACAACAACCAGTGGGCGGACAGGTATTCCTCTATTTTTCAGCAGGGGGGGATGACATCAGACCATTTGACACGCTGATACCACCTTCCCCACTCTACTCCCTTCAAGAATTTTTCACAAATCTGAAGAAGGACTTCAGAAACTCTTGAAGTTGGATACAATAGAGACAGTATGTCTGATCTCGCCAAACGGCTATTTCTGATTATTATGCATATATTTATTAGCCCAAGAAGGGCACGTCGGATTGGAGGACCATCCTCGAATTCACAAGCTTCAACCAATGCTTTCCGGCGGAAAGGTTCAAGATGGTTACCCTTGGCCAAATCTTGACATCTCTTATCTAGTGAGTTTGGTTTTGCTCCTTGGGCTTGGAGGATACGTGCATGCACCTACCTTTTTGTAGGCCCACAGAAAATGTCTATGCTTCCAATATTCACAATACACAGACTATCGGCATATAGGGCCTTATTACAAGTGTGGCGGTCTGGAAACAAGGGTGCCGATAAGCTTATTGGCACCCTTATTTCCAGACTGCCACACAATGAGTCTGCCTGCTTCCCGGGGCAACTGCACCCGACAGGTCTGACCCTGTCGGGTGCAGCGGTCCCAGCAAGCAGTTGCCATTGAAGCATCAGGACTGTTGCGGTGCCGGTGCTTCCATGGCAACTCTGCCTGCTGGGACTGCTGCTGAGTCCCCATTCCCATGTAGTCCTCTTGGGAATGGGGACTTACAAAATCCGGCACCTGACTTGTAATGTCTCGGTGGCACTGGGAAGTCAGGTGCTGGATTCGGTGTTACTGGGTTACCGCCAACCTCGTAATGATGCCCATAGTCCTGTTATACACCCTAAATTCCATACCAAAGGTGGTTACATAGGTGATGGATTCTGTGATCTACCAACTGCTATGCTAGGGGATCCATATTTACTTGGATAATTGGCTAATTTGTGCATCCACTACTTCTCAAGTGTCGTCAAGCTGCTTTTTGCTGTGTGCCTGACAATCAACTTGGAAAAGTCTACCCTCATGCCCACTCAGAGGTGACACATTACTGAATTGTGCGCACGGGGGGGTTTACCTCTCGACAGAAGGGATATTGACACTACAGCTCTTGTGCAAAAAGTTTTTGAGCAGTACACACTTTGCAGCAGTGAAATGTCAACGCCTCTTGGACTTGATGGCCTTGCACACCTTAGTAATGCTGCACATGGCATTACGAAGAAAACCAAAGGCGTGCTAAAGGCAAGCTTGTCTGTGCCTGGACCACCTTTTATTTCAGCATAGGAAACCTCTGCCAATGTTCCTACTCCCGTTTAGTCGTGTTACAAGCTTCCGCAGCTCACCCCATCTTCCACAAATGTTCCTATGGGTTTCTCTCCTGCTAGTGAGGATGCCTCTCTTCTTCCTCCCTCTGATTCTTTGAAATGTTTTCTTCTCCATGCCCCCCCCTCACTCTTTGCACATGCTGATCATTGACACAATATACTACATGACCAGCTTCCTGATGTTGTGTGTCACTGAAACTTGGTTCTGTGAGTCTTCTGGTCCTGCCATTGTTCAGCTCTTGCCAACCAACATTGGCAACATTGGCATTCTCCGTGTGGACCATAGTTCGCCCTGCCCTGGTGGTGGCGTAGCTATTCTTTTTCATTCTCATTTTACTGGGACTTTGTTGACTCTTATCATAATATTCAAATGCAGGCACTGTTTGCCCATTTTACTATTTCCCCAACCCTGTCCATTCATTTTTTAAATTGTTTTATAATCCTGCAAGTATAGACTCTACTTTGTGTGACTCTTTTCTAGAATGGGCACCGATTTACAACTTTGGCATGCCCGCCTCTAGTTTGCTGGTAATGAGCGTGCTGACATTAAGTCTGTCCGATTTATTTCTGCCATGATTGAACTGGCCTTTTCACAGCTGGTTAGTGGCTTTAGTCAATCGATTAACATCTGGATCTTTTATTTGCTTCTAAATCTGATATAAATGTTTACTCTGCACTCCCTATCCTCTGGTCAGACTACTCCATTATACCATTCTCTTGGAAACTGGTCCCTTCTAAGTCGATATCTAAGCCTCGCCTTACTCCTTGCCGGAATTGGTGCCTACTATCCTGTGATGATATCTCTACTCAGCTGGAAGCTTGTTGCTCTGAGACTCGTGACTTGAATACCATTGATCTAGCACTGACTGCAACCACTGACCACCTTGCCCCTCTCAAAACACAACCTAAAACACTGGTTTCAGAGCCCTGGTTTACCGATTACGTTCGTGCACTTTGCCTCCAACGCAGGCAAGTCGAATGCAGATGGCACTCAAATTCTAATCCCACTGCTCCTAACGTGTGGATAACTAGCCCAAAGACCTTTTTAAAATTGTTCAGTCTCTATCTATAGTTTTATCTCAGCCTATTCACTTATCCATCTCTCTGACTCTTTCCACGTATTTCGCTGAGAAGATAATCAAAATTCGAGAAAACATCTGTTCCTCGGGACTCCTGTTCTATGGCCTCTCAGTTTGTTGCCACCATCCCTCCTTCTGGTCATTGCTGGTCTGTGTTTACTTACCTACGCATACATTGAAATCCGCATCCACTTGCCTATGCCTCTATCTTGAAGGACTGTCTTCCCCTGATTGATCCTCTGGTCACACATGCTGTTACTATTTTCACTTGTAAGATCCCAGCTTCTCTCATACACGCATTGGTGGTTCCACTTTTGAAAAGGCCTTCTTTAGACCCTCTTGTCCTGGCAAATCTTCGTCCTATTTTGCTTCAATTTATCTTGACGCTTCTTGAAGCCTTAGTCTGCCCCCTCCGTAGTTCCTTTCCTGAGTAATCTTTCTTCTGCCACACTTCGCAATCCAGTTTTCACCCAGAGATCGGCACCAAACGGGTGCTGGTCTCCATTGACGATCTGGCTCGGCTGCATGACTGGGGCGGCGTTGGTTCTTTGTTACTTGATTTATCTGCTACCTTTGATGCCATCGACCATGCCGTCTTGCTCGATAGGGCTGACCTTTATGGGGCAGTTCTTTCCTGGTTTTCTTCGTTTCTCTATATAATCAGTCTTTTTCCCCACCCTCTTTTTCACTCTGTGCCCACTGCGTTGACATGGGGAGTCCCTCAGGATTCCTTCATCTTCATGGTTTTGTTTAACATGTACATGCAACCTCTTACCAATCTTATTTGCTCTCCTGGCTTCCAATGTTACTCTTAACAGATGGCACAGATTCTGGTCTGTTTAGATCTCTCTCTCTTGTCGAGACAACAATCAGATTCAGGGCTGCTTCGAAGCAGTGGGTGCATGGATGTGCAATAACTGTCTCAAGTTGAATGGGGAAAAACAGAGGTGTTGGGCCCTCCTTCCTCTACTGCCTTTGGGACCCCCTGTTTCTTTGGGCCCTTTTCCTTCTCCCGCTAGTGAAGGATTTAGGGGTAAAGATATCTGCCTCTCGGTCTGCAGAATCTCGGATAAGTGCAGTATGTCAAAGGGGCCATCTTGTAATGTAACAGCGTTTATAAAGCGCTACTAAGGCCATTCGCTTCTAGGCGCTAAAGCAGTGTGGGCGGCTATAAAAGAACATTCCCATTTCACCAGTTCTGATACAGAGTATAAAAAAAGAAGCCCGGTGGGTAAACTCGATGTGATTCGGCACAGGGAACCAATGCAGTTGACTAAGATCGGCAGAGTGGGACATCTGACGCGCTCCTAATGACAAGTGGGCCGCTGCAGTAGCTGCAGTCTCGGATCAGAAAAGCTGGTTGTCCCAGATGGATGCCATTGCAATAATCAATGGCTCCCAGTATTGAGGCACCAACCACATTAGCTTGAGACTCCGGATGGAGGAAATGCAAAATCTTCCTCGTTTTTTTTTGACGGATGCAATTTGTAATTCCCGAGAGCCAGGGGCCTGGATGTTAATGCCCATGCATGTTACTGAATTAACAGGAAGTGGACGAGGACCCAGTGACAATGGCCAGAAATTATCGGTCCAGGATGCTTGAGATTCTATGTCGCCTGTCACCATGACCTCTGTTTTTGACACGTTCAATTTCAACCAGTTTGTTTTCCGTCCAATCCCCTACTGCTATCAAGCAATTCCTCCGTTGGGACCGTGGATCACTTTTAGGGGAATCTTGCCAAAAAAGAAGCTGAGTATCATCGGCATAGGTATAAAACTTCTCCGGAATCAGGTCAGCTGAAGGGCGCAAGTACAAATTAAAAGTAGCAGGGACAGTGACAAGCCCTGAGGAACCCCACAGGACAGGACCCTGGCTGAGGATAAAAGGGAATGATACTGTCTGTGTACGCTCTGACAGAAAAGATGTAAACCAAGCAAGGGGAGCCCACTAGATTCCTGCGTTCATCATGCCCTTCAGCAGGATACTGTGGTCAATGGTATCAAAGGCTGTGGAGAGGTTGAGTAAAAAATCAAGACACCGACCTCACCACAGTCTAGTAGACACACCAGATCATCCAGCACTGAGATTATGACCGACACCGTGCCTCTCATGGGACATAAGCCGGATTGAAGAGGCTGTAGCAGGCTACCAGACTCCAAAAAGAGTGAGACCTGTGAAGTAACAATGGCCGCCATGATTTTCAGAACACAAGATAGGAGTGAAATTGGCCGATAATTAGAAGCCAAAGCTGGATCCAACTAAAGGTGGTGAGACAGGCGCACACTTCAGAGCACGAGGAATGACTCCTGAAGAGAAAGAGGACTGCACTGCAGCTGTAAGGAGTGAAGGATAGGATCCACTTGGGCGGATGATTTCAGTTTCTCAAGGGTCACATTAACCATGTTATCAGTGACTGGTTCAAACTGATCCATCCTAGGAATAATCTCTCCAACTGCTGACTGCTCCTGGGGATTGCCATCTGTCTTGACAATCCTCTTGACAGCAATGGAGTCCCGAATTAATTGGATCTTATCAGCGAAAAAGGAGCTAATGAGATCTAACTTTATTGTGAACGTAAAGGATCACTAGAAGGGGTAACAGATGATGGTTCTTTTGCAACTTTAAAAAGTTATTTTGCTGAACAGGGGGCTGAAATGGTCTGGTCTGCATAATAATGAGATTTTGCAATGCAAATGGCTTCCTGGTAACTGAAAACTGACTGCTTATAATTCTGTTTGGAGATTACGTCATGTTCCAGCCTCCATTTACACACTAGCTGAGGACAGAGTTGCTTCATACTTATGAGCTCTTTATTAATCCAGCCCGCTGACAGCCTAGGCCGAATTTGGCTGTCCTTAAGAGGGGCAATAGCATTGATGACTTGCGTCATAGCTCTCAGCAGGGCCGTGCAATGGTCCTGCCACTCTTTAATGATAAAATTGTTGGTAGTCTGCGAGAAGTTTATTGGCGACTAAGGGGGACACCTTTCCCCAGTGTCGTCGCTGACCCATAATGTTGGGCATGCGGCTAATGCTAGAAGTGCATGCGATGATATAAGGAAGAACAAAATAGTCTCACCAAAGAAATGGAAGGGGAGTGGGGGGATACTGCTACAAACTCTTCTCAGATGAGAAAATGAAATCCAGTACATTTCTTCTAGAGTGAGTAGGCTGGTCATAACACAAGGTAAGGCCAGCATCAGCCAATGTGCTAATAAGATCTCTAGCCGATGTATCAGAGGGGATTGCTGGGCTTAATCACCCATGATCAGCAAGTTAGGGTAGGATAGAACCAGATTCCCAACTAGTTGTGCAAAATTAGCAACAAAGTTTACTAGGGACCCTGATGGGGGCCTATAAACTAACAATAAATAAATTGAAACATTTGCTGACCTGTGAATACGGATCAACATCAATTCACATGGAAGAGAATGGGAAGGCGTACAATATTTCCTTTTTTGCACTAAATGTAGAGAATATACTAGGTCTGGACATCTGAGGGAGGGGTAACTTTTCACTCTTTTGTTTGAATAGGTATAATGTCAAAGGCGTAGACATACATTGGATCTACAGTCTTCAAAAAGATATAATCAATTGTTGAGGCTACACCTAGATTTTGCTAAGTGGGAGCGTCCCTGGGTTTTCCCTCAAATAATCACTTAGATTGTATAAATCCCCACCTTACAAGAAAAGCGGACCAAGTTACCTATTGGTCTTCTGCACAAAAATATCAGTTTGCTTCATCAAATGGAGTTAGGTCATTATCACAGAGGTTGCATTTGCAATTAAAGTCCCCACCTGTAATAATTGGGCTGGCAGGTGCTAACTGGTGCCAGTCCAATAGAATGTTTTCAAGTTCATCCAGTGTTCTATCCAACGCACATCTAGTGGGTCTGCCTTAGATGTTTATGAATAAGGTGTGGAGGCATCTCATAGCTTGCATCTATCAGTTCAGTTACCAATGTGACATTTCCATGTTTTGATAGTTCGAAGTTTTGAATTAGCAATAGCTGTTAATAAGCCCACCCGCTCCCCATGGGTGCCCCCTCAAACCTTTCTTGGCTGGTTTATAATCAAGCAAAAACCCATCTAAAACGGGGCAATTCATAAGCAATGTTTCCTGTAGCAGTATGAAATCAAATTTTTGTAGAACCTCCTACTGCTTCTTTTGTATGAAGGGTTAAAGCCCCGTAAATTCCAGTTTAGGATCCGGTTTTTAAAATCTTGGTTTACAGGGTGGAATTCCTGGTAGGGAGCCAGGAAGCCATTCCCATCCATAGCACGGTTCATCCCTTTCATCCCTTGGGAAATGCCTGCGATGTTCTAGCTCAAAGTGTTGCACTATTGTTAGGTTCTTTCTTGAATAATCTTCAGCTTCAGTCCATACCACCATATAATAGCTCTCAAAGCCTTTTAGGAGGATACCCCCCCTGATGATGGTGCACTAGATTTTCAACTAGTTTTGATGTAAAAAAAACACATCACACTTCCCTAAACGAGCTCTGTCATATAAGTGTACAAATTTCAAGACCGTGGAAGCGATGGTGTTTAGAGCAGGCACAGAAGAGAGTAGATTCAAGATTTTGGCCCTGTTAAGAGGCGTGTTTCTCTCATCATCAAAGACAGACTCAAATATTATAGGGTTCTGTGATCGCCTTTCATCTTTACCCTGGCTCTTTCACCCTTTCCTTCCAACTTAAGGATGGACTGGAATCTGCACATGCATCCTCATCCATGTTAGACCTTGAAGATTGAGCCTGCTTATTGGGTCGCTTAGCTGCCCTGCTTGAATCTCCATCCGCATTGTATAGGGACCGGGTCGTTGTAAGCTCTCATCACACCCTGAGTGATAATCTCCTCTGATCCACGGATCATTTACCCAACGTACATTACCCCAAGAGTGTAATTATTGACATATGATAGAGGGTGCCGTTTGAATGGGAATGTCTAGTACCCCGTGCACTATCCAATTTGTGGAGCCTGACGCCCAAGCAGATGCTGCCGCTACACTCTTTGCTAACACACTAAGCAATAGGAAAGTGGAGCCGGACATTGCCTGGCGTGTTGTCACTTTGGACAAGTGAAGCACCTGTATTTGTTCAGGCCATGAAATCAAATTCCAATCTGGGACTTCTCTGCTGAGTGTCCAAAAAATCAGTTACTACAGAAAGACTCACTGAATCAAACCCACAACATCTGTTATGACATCTCTTAGCGCATAGAAGCCTTGTTGTAGCACTTGATCATTAGCATTTGACACATGAAATCCTCGCTGTACTGCCTCACTTTCAGTTTGCAGGATTTGCATTATTGCTGGTGACCAAGTGTAAATTTTACCTGTTATGGATGCTTGTCCCACCTCACGAGGCATACCAGGGTTTGAGGTGATGCAGGTAGCTGCTCTCCTGACACGCCTACTTTGGGTGCGCCTCAGACTAGCAGCTGACTGCATGATAGCTATCCAATTCGAGGGGATTGGGTCCTCTGACGTAATCCATATCTATGACGGTAATCACCACAGCTGTGCTGCTTCGGAAAATCTTTCTGCGTCCTGCGTCGATACGCTGTCACGACCCTCAGCCCTGATCCCCACTGGCAAGCCCACTGGCCAGGTGGAATCAGGGCTCTGATCACTAATAAGGCCTGGCATCCACTTCTCAGGCCCTCTTTGGCGCCAGGCTCATCAGTAAGGAAAGACATCTGCTTGAGGAACTACTTTATTTAGGCTTTCAGCCAACATGGAGGCATCCACATCGCTTGATTCCTAGAACCAAGCTATGCGGTCTAGTGTTTTGGGTGTGGTGGCCTAGGGACTACTTTACCTGGACTACTTTACACTGGCTATTTAAACCACACCCGAACAAGACCACACGCTTCGCGTTACTTTGCTTCTAGCAACGTGACGCTCATCGTGTCCAGCTTTCTCACGGGCCTGGTGAATTCTGGACCTGCAGAAAATCCAAGAACATTGTTAGCAGCAGAATCTTACCTGCATTCATCATCCTTCACTGCTCGCAGCTCCTGTGCAGCTCTGTTGGTGGAGTTCACCGCCCGGATCGAAGGACCTGAGAAAAGGAGGAAGACCTCATTAAAGGAGGTGGTGGAGACATTACAACCACAAAGCGCTTAAAGACTTACCTGATTGGTTGCTTTTCGGCTGCATAGCTCCGGAACTCCATCAGCGCTGGGAACTCACGCGACCTACGAAAAGATAAAAGCACAGGTCAGTGAGGACAAGACATCGCTGTGCTACGCAAAGTGCCTCCTTACCGCATCATAGTGCTATAGCGCGCCATCATCTCCTGGTGAGAACCAGCATATCCAGTTCTCCAAGCGGACACTCCGCGCTCCTAGGGAGATAAAAAAAGACATTTAGAACAGAGAAAAGGCATGCAAGAATTACTACGCCATCAATCGCAATAAGACCTACCTGAAAGACACTCCTAGGGCAGCAGTCAGTGAAGTAACTGGACCGCCCGTGCCCACAAAAGACAACGCGCCCCTGCCCAGAGAGCAGGACGGAGAGCCCACCGATTCCCACAATCAGGTGAGAAGAGAACCTGGAGGGGCTGGAAACACAAGGGAGGTGGGGGAAAACTTACCTTTGTCGCCCAGTCCTAATATAGTCTTCATTTCCAGGCGGAATCCCATTGACACTGAGACCACACCAGGGAATCCTTGGAAAGGGCACCAACGACCAACTGGCTGGGTGGCGTCCCCGTGGATACCAGGTGAGCGTAACATACGCCGGCCTCGAGGGCCTCCGTCGAGCCGACGTCACCGGATGTTATAAGTAGGACGCACGACACCCGTAGCCTCAGTTCTGTTTTTTCTGTGAACGTGTTTGCTTCGAGATCTCGGTGCGCCTCGATTCTACTGAATCCTGTTCTTTCAGTTCTTCGAATCTGTTTATTCATTAAAAGCTATCGAATATGATGTTTTCGGCTTCTTCCACCCCGTGGTCCGGGTTTAAGAAGTGTCAGGTGTGCGTGTCCAAGATGTCGCTGATGGATACGCACGATGCTTGCCTCTGGTGCCTCGGAGAGGACCATGATACGGACGACTGTATCGACTGCCAATCGCTCACATTGACGGCCTTGCGGGAGCGTCAGAAGAAGCTGTCGGTCGGTAAGGTGGCCAAGCCCCGGAAGTCACGTTCCACTGGTCTTTCAACGGACGATTCGATGGGCGACTCTCTGCATCGTCGTAGGGAGTCCGGGGGTTCTCGGTCCCGCCATTCCTCTGCCTCTTCGAGGCACTCCAGGAAGTGCCGTCACCGGTCGCCTTCCTTGTCCTCTTCCGAGGACTCCGCCCGTCGGCGGGTTGCTTGTCCCAACAAGCTTTCCACTCCTGAGGAATGGGATTCCTTCCGAAAGGAGATGTTGGTGATTTTTCAATCGCAGGGCTCTGGTCCGTCTGTGGCTGTGCTAGACGCCGGTCGTGGCTGTGCTAGAGACACCGCTCATCCGCCTTCGGGCTCGAGCAGTCGTCGCGACCACCGGGCGCCTTCAAGGTCCCGGTCGGACAAGAATGGTCGCTCTAGACATGCCCGTTCCAGGTCCCGGTCCTCAATGCCATCGAGACCGTGTGAACATGTGACTTCTTCGAGGAAGACATCGACGCCGGCGGCGCTGAGGTCGTCGACGGACTCTCTCGAGGCCCCACCTCCGAGGAAGTTGTCGACGCCATTGGCGCCCGGGCTGTCGAGAGACACGCTCGGGGCTCCGCCCTCGAGGCCTGTGTCGACGCTTCGAAGCTGTCGGCGCCGTGCTCGATGCCGATTCCATTGACGCCTTTCAAGGCGGTTTTGTCAGGGATGCCTCGTGGTACGGGGAACCCCCTAGAAAAGCTCTGGCTAAGGCAAAACATTTCTTTGTTCCTTTTTCGGTTCCCTCTTTCCAGCCTCTGTATTATATTTCTGAGGGGGTCTGAGGAAGGGGTGGTTCCTGCAGAGGTCCCTGATGACATTGTTTCTGGTCATAGCCAGCTTGAGGAGCTGCGCCAGTCATTGCAATGGGCTCGACACCTCTCCGGAGCTGGAATTTGGTATGCCTGAGCCTGGAACGCATGCCGACTCATCTTATCGGCACCTGATGTCGAGGGTCACAGATTACCTGGGATGGTCTGCCCCTCCTGGGGATTTTCAGCGGGATGACCTGACTGATATCCTGGACCATGGTCCACCAACTGACCCGGTACTGCCATTCCATATGGACTTGCAGAGAAGGGTGGCTGCGGCTTGGACTTTTCTGGAGAGTCTCCCGGCAGTGAGCCAAGTCCTTGCCGAAGAAATATAGCCCAGCCAGTGGCAACCCCTGCTACTTGACCACGCACCCCACTCCGGAAAGTTTGGTGGTGCAGCCGGCTATGGCCCCCGCAAAACAGGTGTTGTACCCTACCATCCCTCCTGATAGGGACGACAAAACGTTTTGATGGCTGGGCGAAGAAGGTATTTTCTTCTGGAGGTATGGCGCTTCAGGCTGCCAATTCCGTTTGTGCCTTGTCTCGTTTCACGCACACCCTGTGGAACGGCGGCTGATCATATTCCCGAAGGGGAGGAATGGGATGGTTTCCTTGCTATCGTGCAGGATAGCAAGGATGCCATGTGTGAATCCATTCAGTCGGGACATGGTTGATTGCGTCAGCCGGTCCATGGTGGCGAGCACCGTTATACGCTGGTTTCCGTGGTTGCGGAAGTCGGGTTTTGCTCCTGATGTGCAGGCCCGCCTCCTCAACATGCCTTTGATAGTGAACATCTTTTTGGCAGCAAGGCTGACGAGAGTCTTGAAAGGTTGCAGACCTCCAAAGTTGCAGCGAAGTCGTTGGGCGCTGCAGTCCGCCAACCTCCGCCTTTTCGTCCTAGGGGACAGCAATGGATGGGAGGTTCCTTTCAATATTACTCGTCCTTTAGTAAATAGTGAGGAGCTGCTAGTCAAAGGGGCAACTGTAGGAGTGCCAGAGGTTGAAAACAAGGTACTCGAGGTGCCAAGGACACGCGAGCAGTTGCCTCTTTGCCCTCAGGCACTGCCGCTTCAGCTCAGTCATGAGGCCCATGCTTCTCCGGTTGGGGGAAGGCTGGCGCAGCATCTTGTAGAATGGCTTGCCATTATTTCAGATGTGTGGGTTCTGGAGATCAGAGCCCACGACTACTGCCTTCCTTTCTGGCAGAGGCCTCACGACAATCCACCAGGGAACCTCTCTTTGCAGAGTCCGGATCCGCTCCTTGCGCAGGAAATTCAATCCCTGCTGGAGAAAGGCGCTATAGAACTGGTGCCTGTAGCGGAGAGGAACAAGGGCTGGTATTCCCATTATTTTTTGATTTCGAAGAAAGACGGAGGATTGAGACCCATCATGGACTTGCGCAGTTTGAACAAGCTACTCAGGAAGGACAAGTTCAAGATGGTTACTCTTTCCAAGTCCTCCATGCCCTTCAACTTCAGGACTGGTTGGTGTCTCTCAACCTCAAGGACGCTTATTTTCATGTGCCGATCCATCCCAAGCACAAGAAGTACCTGTGGTTCGCAGTTGGTGACTCGCACTTTCAGTTTCGGGTCCTGCCGTTCAGATTGACCTCCGCCCCGAGGGTTTTCACCAAGCTCATGGTGGTGGTGGCAGCATATCTCAGGAAAGGGGGGATTCGCGTCTAGCCCTACCTGGACGATTGGTTGATGAGAGCGCACTCTCCCGAGCAAGTCCTGGATCATCCGTCAGTAATCTGCCACTCCCTTCACAAGCTTGGCTGCTCCCTCAACTTAAAGAAGTCTCACTTGACGCCAACTCAGCGGCTCCAGTACATCGGAGCAATGCTCGACACATCCCTGGGGCAGTGTTTCCTCACCAGGTGAGGGCTCACCACATTCAGCAGATGGTGCACAAGTTTCAACATGCACAGAGTCTCCCAGCGTTCGAGTTCTTGAGGTTGCTCAGCCTCATGGCATCCTGCATTCTTCTGGTGCCAGAGGCCAGGTTGCGGATGAGATCTTTGCAATGGGCTCTCAAGCTCCAGTGGTCACAGTCCTCCGGCAGGATGTCGGACCTCGTTCAGGTGCCGCCCTCGGTCGCCCAGGACCTTCTGTGGTGGGCCGTCGAAGGCAATCTGATGATGGGGGGGCTCCGTTTTGGCTTCCCTGGCCAGAGGTGACGATCGTGACGGACGCGTCCCTCACGGGATGGGGAGCTCATGCCAACGAGCTGACAGTCAGCAGTCGTTGGTCTCCGTCAGAGTCCAGACTCCATATCAATCTGTTGGATCTGAGGGCCATCAGGCTTGCCCTGAAGGCTTTTCTGCCGACTGTGCAAGGAAAGAATGTCCTGATTCTGACGGACAACACAGTGGCCATGCACTACCTCAACAAAAAGGGGAGTGCGGGGATTCAGGGTCACTTCCTCTGTGCAGGAAGGCGATGCAGCTCTGGTTCTGGGCCATCCAGCAGGGAATTTCGATCTCCGCAGTTCATCTTGCGGGAGACGAAAACGAGACGGCAGATGCTCTGAGCAGGCAGAGCGCAATCTCTCACGAGTGGGAGTTGGCTCAGGAGATTCTCATGGAGATCTTCGCCCTTTGGGGGACCCCTCAAGTGGATCTCTTGCCTCCAGTGTCAACCGGAAGTGCGAAAGGTTCTGCTTGCGGGAATTTCCCCCAAGAGGAGCCTTAGGAGACGCGTTTGTGGTGGAGTGGTCATTCCCACTGCTGTAAGCGTTTACTCCAGTCCCCGTCATCCCGCAAGTGCTGCGGAGGTTACGGAGGTTCGGTTCCCGGATGATCCTCATTGCTCCGGCATGGGCCAGGAGGACGTGGTACCCGGACCTTCTCCATCTGCCCTCCACGTCATCTTCCCTACCGAGACGATCTGCTCTCACGGGAGGGTGTCAGGTTCTCCATCCAGAGGTCAGATCCCTCAACCTTCACGCTTGGCTTCTGAAAGGTTGAGGTAGAAGGATTGGGACCTCCCTGAAGACGTGATGGAGGTGTTGCTTTCGGCCAGACGGCCGGCAACTAAGTCCCTGTACGGTTGCCATTGGAGAAAGTTCTGCGACTGGTGCAGGGTCCAGAATGTGGATCCTTTTTCATGTGACACTCCTGTACTTCTGTCTTTTTTGCTTTCTTTAGTGGCTTGCAAGTGGGTACCATTAAAGGTTGCCTGGCGGCGCTGTCCATGTTTAAGCGCTCATCTGAGGAGTGTTCTTATTTTAAAATTCCTTTAATTTCTCAGTTTCTGAAAGGGATCAATAATGTGTTTCTTCCGTCACCTTTCCAGATGCCCGGTTGGGATCTGAACCTTGTTGTCAAGTTTCTAATGGGTGCTCCATTTGAGCCTTTTACATTCTTGTCCTTTGAGACTGTTAACCCTTAAAACTGTATTTTTAGCTGCGGTCACTTCCGCTCGCAAAGTGAGTGAGTTACAGGCACTTTCAGTTAAGGCACCCTTCACTGTGTTTCATAAGGAAAGGGTTGTCCTTGAGTTCGTCCTTCCTTTCTTCCGAAGGTGGTGTTGGAATTTCTTTTAAGCCAGAAGGTTGTTCTTACGGCATTTTATCCTCCTCCGCATCCGGATAAGGACGAGGAGAGGCTCCATAGGTTAGATCCTAGTTCTACATTTCTCCAGCATGGAGTCTGGCATGGATTCACATGCTCACGGACCTGGGATTCTCCATCTACTTCAAGGGAAGCTCGACTCCCGGCAAGCTGTTCAGGATCTGCCCGGGATGCAACCTACAAAATGTGTTCAAGGAGGACGAGCATTCGAAATGCCTTTACTGCCTTCACGAGGACAAAACGCACGTGGAGAAGGACTGTGCATTTTGCATTAACATGTCAGATCGGACAATGAGGGATCGCCGAACTCGTCTCTCCAACTGGCTGGAAGGCAAGAGCCCAGCAGGTGAGAAGAAGTCGTCTGAGCAGTCTTCAAAGTCCTGTGACGGCGCCCCAGCGACGGGGGCCCAACAGAAGGCAAAGCACTGCGAGTCAGCGGGCACCGGGAGCGCCGAACGGTCGGGCTCCTCGGCTGCCAGGCAGGGCACACCTTCACCGACGCCATCAACCGCGACCAACGCTCTGGCTCGGGGAAGAGAAAATCCGAGAACCCGGCTAAGCTTCTGGAGAGGCCCCGGTCGTTCTCGGAGGAACCGACCGTGGGGGAGTGAGGCGGTGACCCTCCCCCTAAGGTGAAGGCCTCAAGCGCGCCCAAGGTGGTGAAGGCCTTGATTCACCCGGCTAAGGCCTCTATCGAGGGAGTCGCTGTGGCCCTGGCGAAGCCTGTGGAGGCAACCTCGGGGCCCAGAGTTTCCCTTCCTCCGCGGGGGGAATCCTCTTTTAGGCCCATCGAGAAGACCCCCGTGAAGACCCCGGTGGAAAAAGGGGTGTGGGGGGGCGGTGGCCGTCACGGACACAACCTCCGAGGAGGAACTGGCCGAGAATCTAGAAGAGGCCCAGCCCCACGGGAGGAATCCCGAGCAGCCGTCGCGTCGGGCCCCCACCGAAGCACTCCGGTGGGAGGCCGGCTGACAAGGAGAACAACAGTTACAGGTCAGTAACTTGTTCCTTCACGCATGTCCCAGGTCAGAGTGGACGATCAGCTCTTTATTGGTTACGCTGGAAGGCGTTTGGGACAAGCTGTATCTAAGCAGACTTGGTGTAGATGGATTATCTTGGCAATTTCTGAATGTTACCGCCTGGCGGGTAAGGACCCTCCTGTAGGCCTACAGGCCCATTCAACTAGGGGTATGGCCGCCTCTACTGCCCTGCAGGGTTGTTCCTATTCGCAACATCTGTGATGAAGCCACTTGGGCTTCGGTCCATACTTTTGTACGTCACTACTCCCTAGATTCTGTCCATTGGCAGGATCTGGCCTTTGGCAAGGCGGTCCTTTACTCTGCAATCTGATTGGGCATTCTAAATTTGTATATTATAAATTCTTTTGCCATCTCCTTACGTTGGTACTGCTTTGGGAGTCTGTCATAGATATGGAATACGTCAGAGGACCCAATCCCCTCGAAGAACAAGTTACTCTCTTACCTGGTAACGTTCTTTCGATGGGATGGTCTGACTACGTATTCCATATCGCTCCCTCCCTGCCTTCCCCGCTACAGAATTTCTTATGCGATTGCAGCTTACGTTTCCGCAAGGCTTTCTGTGGTCCTACTGGCAGAAGATTGGTGCCACACGTTCTGGGGAAAAAACTACAACTGAGGCTACGGGCGTCGTGCGTCCTACTTGTAACATCCGGTGACGGAGGCCCTCGAGGCCGGCGTATCGACATCATCGACGCAGACGCCGATTTTCCGAAGCAGCCGTGGTGATTACTGTCATAGATATGGAATAAGTCGTCGGACCATCCCATCAAAACAACGTTACCAGGTAAGAGAGCATGGGGTCTGGCATGGATTCACATGCTCATGAATATTCCCAGTCATCAGGCTGGGAATCCTCAGGAAAGAA